>NC_041381.1:695255604-695281993 GCF_002162155.2 Triticum dicoccoides
GGAGACGGCGGCGAGGCAGGGTCGGGGGAGACGGTCGCGAGGCGGGGTCGGGGGAGACGGTGGCGAGATGGCGGCGAGGCGGAGGCGACAAGGGGGAGAAGAGAGAGTGGTGAATTGGGAGAGGAAGAGAGGAGGGAATCAGGACGCGCGGGGGGTTAGGTGAGAATAGATTTAACAGTAGCGTGGGAGGGGAAAACGCTCTGCTTCTAAAATCGGTAGTAGTAGCGTCGTTTCTAGAAGGGCGCTACTACTATACCTAGCACGTCGGGAACGGTGTGGCAATTATAGTAGTAGCACGTTCAGTTCCTGCCGCGCTACTGCTAAGTGGGTAACAGTAGCGCGGTTTTGGCAGACGCGCTACTGCTAATTAGCAGTAGTGCCTCATTTTAACACGCGCTACTGGTAAGATTCTGTGTATAAGGTTTTCCCTAGTAGTGGTAGCAAGTAATGTGACTTAGATCCTTCTTAGCGGGCGTTGCTGGGTTGGAACGGTTCTGACCGTTGCTTCCTCCATTACCATTCGCATTCTTGGGGCCACTATGGTTGTGCGGAATCCCTCCATTGTGGTTGTGGCCTCCATGGTTATGTTGAAGGTGTCCTCCCGAGTTCGGGGTAAAACGGGGTTTCTGATGAGCTCCCGAATTGTACTTCACTTGTCCATACTTCCTCTTGCGGCTGTCTATCTGCTGCTGCTTCCCTTCAATATGAGCGCTCTATCTACCAACTCCTGGTAGTTGTTGAAGTTTGCCACCATCAACTGCATGCTCAGCTCATCATTCAGTCCTTCCAGAAACTTCTCCTGCTTAGCGGCATCCGTAGCAACGTCATCTGGGGCATAACGTGCTAGCTTACTAAAGTCATCCACATACATGCTCGGCTCATCATTCAGTCCTTCCAGAAACTTCTCCTGCTTAGCGGCATCCATAGCAACATCATCTGGGGCATAACGTGCTAGCTTACTAAAGTCATCCACATACTGGCCAACTGTACGTCCTCCTTGGCGCAAGTTGCAAAACTCGCGCTTCTTCATGGCCATAGCTCCTGCTGAAACATGGGCAGTGCGAAACGCCTGCTGGAACTGATCCCATGTGACAATGTCGATGGGGTAAGTGGCTGTGAAATTCTCCCACCATGATGCTGCGGGTCCATCGAGCTGGTGTGCGGCAAAATGCACTCTCTCCGCATCTATGCATCCAGCAGTGGTCAAATCCCTTCCAATCTTGCGGAGCCAATCATCTGCAACAATCGGCTCAGTGCTACTGGAATACACCAGCGGATTCAGCCTTAGAAAACGGGCTAAGTGATCAAGAGGTGGTGGTGGTGGTGGGTTGTTGTTGTTGTTCCCCTAGTTCTGATTCTGGACTAGAAGCTACATCAGGGTATTCTTCTGCTGGATCAACTGGGTGAGCTCCGGTGGGAAAGCAAATCCATTATCGCATCTCAAAGGCATCTGATAGGTTTAGAAAAGATGAGAAAACAAAATAGAATGAGGTCTAGAGAGGAAACACTACCCATATGCTCATGAAACAAACACAATCAATATCACTTCAATCAATTCAAACAAGGGCATACAATCGGTCTATCTATCGTTACAAAAGTGCTCGGACTATACTATATACATGGGGAAATACTACTACTGATATGGTGGTCGACTAGAAATTTTGATCAGTGGAAGACTCCATGACATCTGCTCCAACTTCATCAACATAGTCATCATCGCTATCGTCGGGGTCCGAGTCAGTGTCATCAATGATGATGTAGTTCTCCGGACAAGTGTAATCGCCGCCTTCTCCTCCTGGTGCGGGGTCTCCCATGAACACTCCTAGCTTCCTTGTCAAATTGTCATTCTTATCCATGAGTATCGTCATTTCCTCCCCATATCCATCGCGTGTAGACTTGAGTTCTCCTTCCAGCTCCGTGATCCTGGTTATTGCCTTCTTCAGATCTATCATGCATGCGCACATCTGGTTCTCCTGGCGATGAATGTGCTGGTTTAACTCCTGGATAAAAGCTGCAATGGATCTATCCTTCCTGGTGCTGATCATCTCCCATTGCTCATCTCGGTGCCCACAAATCTGGTAGATAGTGTCCTTGAGTTCCTTGTGGTAAACTTCTCCAATGCGTCCCATGGTGATGTGGGCTGCCATGCTCTTTCCTAGACTCCAGGTTGGTGCATCAAAGGAAAACTCTATGGGCTCAGTGACTGGCATGAACATCCTTCCTGGAACTTGAACTTGAATCATCCAACGCTCCTCTTTTGGCATAGTGGCGATTTAGGTCCCGGTGAAGCTTGGTATTCCTATTCTTAGGTACCTAGTGACTTCCTTCAAGTGTCATCGGAAAGGTGTATCTTCATCCGGTTGTGCGAACTGGTTCCTTGCATCCGCCATCCTATAGAGTAGAAAAGGGAGAGAAGACAGAAATGAGTAGAGAAGAGTGTACTAGGGCTTTGTCTTAGTGGTCGTGTCCTACAGTCAGCGTGTGCTCTGGTACCATCTTGTAGCGACCAGACCTCAAACAGTCTGATCTGTGTGCATCAGTGTCTTCCCTGGATCGGTAATGCTGACACGCATAGTACTTGAAGGATTTATAACAGAGTAGCAATCACACACTTATTACATCGAATGTCTCAAGAGAGAGAACTTATTACAATAATATGGCTTAAGGCCATCTAAGAATGATAACAGCGGAATGCTTGGAAGATAAAGTGAGTCCATCAACTCCAACGGCATAGCTGAGTGAAAGATCACGACCTAAGGCACCTTACTCATCGTCTGAAAAGTCTGCAACATGAACATTGTGAAGGAAATATGCCCTAGAGGCAATAATAAAGTTATTATTTATTTCCTTATGTCATGATAAATGTTTATTATTCATGCTAGAATTGTATTAACTGGAAACATGATACATGTGTGAATACATAGACAAACTGAGTGTCACTAGTATGCCTCTACTTGACTAGCTCATTAATTAAAGATGGCTATGTTTCCTAGCCATGGACAAAGAGATGTAATTTGATTAACGGGGTCACATCATTAGGAGAATGATGTGATTGACTTGACCCATTCCGTTAGCTTAGCACTTGATCATTTAGTATGTTGCTATCGCTTTCTTCATGACTTATACATGTTCCTATGACTATGAGATTATGCAACTCCTGTTTACCGGAGGAACACTTTGTGTGTGACCAAACGTCACAACATAACTGGATGATTATAAAGGAGCTCTACAGGTGTCTCCAAAGGTACATGTTGAGTTAGCGTATTTCGAGATTAGGTTTTGTCACTCCGATTATCGGAGAGGTATCTCTGGGCCTCTCGGTAATGCACATCACTATAAGCCTTGCAAGCAATATAGCTAATGAGTTAGTTATGGAATGATGCATTACGTAACGAGTAAAGAGACTTTCCGGTAACGAGATTGAACTAGGTATTGGGATACCGACGATCGAATCTCGGGCAAGTAACATACCGATGACAAAGGGAACAACGTATGTTGTTATGTGGTTTGACCGATAAAGATCTTCGTAGAATATGTAGGAGCCAATATGAGCATCTAGGTTCCGCTATTGGTTATTGACCGGAAACAAGCCTCGGTCATGTCTACATAGTTCTCGACCCCGTAGGGTCCGCGCGCTTAAGGTTTTGTTGACAGTTTTATTATGAGTTTATGAGTTTTTATGTACCGAAGGTTGTTCGGAGTTCCGGATGTGATCACGGATATGACGAGGAGTCTCGAAATGGTTGAGACATAAAGATCGATATATTGGACGACTATATTTGGACTTCGGAAAGGTTCCGAGTGATTCGGGTATTTTTCGGAGTACCGGAGAGTTACGGGAATTCACCGGGAAGTATATGGGCCTTATTGGGCCATATGGGAATAGAGGAGAGAGGCCAAAAGGAAGAAGGCATGCGCCCCCGGCATTCCCTATTTGGCGTCTGGCGCTGCAGGCGCCCGTTAATGTGTATTCTACTAACGGGCGCCTGCAGCCACGTTTAGTGGGCTCGGCCCATTTGCAGCCACGTTCAGTGGCCTCGGCCCATTTGCTATTGTGTTTCTGTCTCCGGAGACGTAAAAAATGCGTAGGTAGATGGGATCGAACACGCGACCGCTTCACTTCGAGGGTTACACACTAACCATCACGCCACAGTCCCACTTGTGCAAATACACTTCCGTTCCTTCATTTGTTTTAAGTTCGTTTTGTTCTTTTATCTTTTTCTGTTCATTCTTTTTTGTTTTCTTTAATGCGCGAATTTTTTATAATTCAATGAACTTTTTTCAAATTTGATAAACTTTTTTTTCCAAATTCGATGAAAATTTTCCAAATTCGGTGAACTATTTTGAAGATTGATGAATTGTTCCTTCAAATTTTTGAACTTTTCTTAAAATTGATGAACTATTTTTTCAAACTCGATGAACTTTTTGCTAAACCTTGATGAATCGTTTTTCAAACTTGATGAACTTTTTTCAAATTCGATGAACTTTTTTGATTTGATGAACTTTTTCCAAATCCGATGAACTTTTTTCAAGATTGATGACTTTTTCTTGTCAAATTTGTGAACTTTTTTCAAAATCGATGAACTTTTTGCCAAAATTGATGAATTTTTTTCAAAACCGGTGAACTTCTATCGGAAACGATGAACTTATTCATAATTCTTTCCAAAATCGGTGAACTTTTTTAAGTTTATGAACTTTATATTAAAAAATGATGAACTATTTCTCCAAACTGACAAAAAAATTAGAAGTTTGTGAACTTTTGTCTCAAAATCGATGAGCGTTACTAAATTCACGAATTTTTTAAAAATAAATAAAAGAACAAGGTGATAATTAAATAGCGCGGCCATTCTACTTTATCTGCTGTTAGCGGCAATCAAAGCACAAGTGCGCTGCGGCTGTGTTGGTCAGCTAAGCTCGTAGAAGGCTCGCCTTCACGGGCGACGCGAGTTCAACTCCCGAAGAATCATTTTTTGCGTTTTTCTGCCAAATTTTGTTAGCTGCGTTTTGCCTTCGCGGGCCGGCCCACAAGGTGCTGCTGCAGGCACCAGCAACTTTTTCGGGCGCTTAAGGCGCCGAAAAGGAGCTCCCTGCGCCCCTCCCCCTCTGGTCTGAATTAGACAAGGGGTGCAGCCCCCTTTTCCTTCTTCCTCTCCCCCTCTTTCCTTCTCTCCTACTCCAACAAGGGAAGGAGGAGTCCTACTCCCGGTAGGAGTAGGACTCCCCCCTTGGCGCGCCCTCCTCCTAGGTCGGCCGCCTCCCCCCTTGCTCCTTTATATACGGGGGCAAGGGGGCACCCCATAGACACAACAATTGATCTCTTGATCTCTTAGTCGTGTGCGGTGCCCCCCTCCACCATATTCCACGTCGGTAATATCGTAGCGGTGCTTAGGTGAAGCCCTGCGTCGGTAGCATCATCAACACCGTCATCACGCCGTTGTGCAGACAGAACTCTCCCGCAAAGCTCTACTGGATCGGAGTTCGTGGGACGTCATCGAGCTGAACGTGTGCTGAACTCGGAGGTGCCGTACGTTCGGTACTTGTTCGGTCGGATCGTGAAGATGTACGACTACATCAACCGCGTTGTTCGAATGCTTCCGCTTTCGGTCTACGAGGGTACGTAGACGACACTCTCCCCTCTCGTTGCTATGCATCACCATGATCTTGCGTGTGCGTAGGAATTTTTTTGAAATTACTACGTTCCCCAATAGTGGCATCCGAGCCTGGTTTTATGCGTAGATGTTATATGCACGAGTAGAACACAAGTGAGTTGTGGGCGATACAAGTCATACTGCTTACCAGCATGTCATCCTTTGGTTCGGTGGTATTGTTGGATGAAGCAGCCCGGACCGACATTATGCGTACGCTTACGCGAGACTGGTTTTACCGCCGTGCTTTGCACACAGGTGACTAGCGGGTGTCAGTTTCTCCAACTTTAGTTGAACCGAGTGTGGCTACGCCCGGTCCTTGAGAAGGTTAAAACAGCACTAACTTGACGAACTATCGTTGTGGTTTTGATGCGTAGGTAAGAACAGTTCTTGCTCAGCCGATAGCAGCCACGTAAAACTTGCAACAACAAAGTAGAGGACGTCTAACTTGTTTTTGCATGGCATGTTGTGATGTGATATGGTCAAGACGTGATGAGATATAAGTTGTTGTATGAGATGATCATGTTTTGTTGAAGTTATCGGCAACTGGCAAAAGCCTTATGGTTGTCTCTTTATTGCATAAGCTGCAAGCGCCAAATAATTGCTTTATTTTATCGCTATGCGATAGCAATAGTTGCAAGAGCAATAGTTGGTGAGACGACCATATGACGACACATTGATATAGATCAAGATCATGGATGGTGTCATGCCGGTCACGATGGTGATCATGATGGTGCCTCAGAGATGGAGATCACAAGCACAAGATCATGATGGCCATATCATATCACTTATATTGATTGCATGTGATTTTTATCCTTTATGCATCTTATTTTGCTTTGATTGATGGTAGCATTATAAGATGATCTCTCACTAAATTTCAAGGTATAAGTGTTCTCCCTTAGTATGCACTGTTGCGAAAATTCTTCATGCTGAGACACCACGTGATGATCAGGTGTGATAGGATCTACGTTCAAATACAACGGGTGCAAAACAGTTGCACAGGTGGAATACTCAGGTTAAGCTTGACGAGCCTAGCATATACAGATATGGCCTCGGAACACTGGAGACCGAAAGGTCGAGCATGAATCATATAGTATATATGATCAACATAGTGATGTTCACCATTGAAAACTACTCCATCTCACGTGATGATCGGACATGGTTTAGTTGATTTGGATCACGTGATCACTTAGATGATTAGAGGGATGTCTATCCAAGTGGGAGTTCTTAAGTAATATGATTAATTGAACTTTAATTTATCATGAACTTAGTCTTGATAGTATTTTGCAAATTATGTTGTAGATCAATAGCTCGCATTGTTGCTTCCCTATGTTTTATATATGTTCCTAGAGAAAACTAAGTTGAAAGATGATAGTAGCAATGATGCGGACTGGGTCCGTGATCTGAGGTTTATCCTCATTGCTACATAGAAGAATTATGTCCTTGATGCACCACTAGGTGACAGACCTATTGCAGGAGCAGATGCAGACATTATGAACGTTTGGCTAGCTCAATATGATGACTACTTGATAGTTTAGTGCACCATGCTTAACGGCTTAGAATCGGGACTTCAAAGACGTTTTGAATGTCATGGACCATATGAGATGTTCCAGGAGTTGAAGTTAATATTTCAAGCAAATTCCCGAGTTGAGAGATATGAAGTCTCCAACAAGTTCTATAGCTAAAAGATGGAGGAGAATTGCTCAATTAGTGAGCAAGTGCTTAGATTGTCTAAGTACTACAATCGCTTGAATCAAGTGGGAGTTAATCTTCCAGATAAGATAGTGATTGGCAGAGTTCTCTAGTCACCATCACCAAGTTAGAAGAACTTCATGATGAACTATAGTATGCAAGGGATGACGAAAATGATTCCCGAGCTCTTCGTGATGTTGAAATCGACGAAGGTAGAAATCAAGAAAGAACATCAAGTGTTGATGATTGACAAGATCACTAGTTTCAAGAAAAGGGCAAAGGGAAAGAAAGGGAAACTTCAAGTAGAATGGCAAGCAAGTTGTCACTCCCGTGAAGAAGCCCAAAGCTGGACCAAAGCCTGAAACTGAGTGCTTCTACTGCAAAGGAAATGGTCACTGGAAGCGGCAATACCCTGAATATTTGGTGGATAAGTAGGATGGCAAAGTGAACAAGGGTATATTTGATATACATGTTATTAATGTGTACCTTACTAGTGTTTATAGTAGCCCCTAGGTATTTGATACTTGTTCGGTTGCTAAATATTAGTAACTCAAAACAGGAGTTACAGAATAAACAGAGACTAGTTGAGGGTGAAGTGACGATGTGTGTTGGAAGTGGTTCCAAGATCGATATGATCATCATCGCACACTCCCTATATTTTCGAGATTAGTGTTGAACCTAAATAAATGTTATTTGGCGTTTGCGTTGAGCATGAATATGATTTGATCATGTTTATTGCAATACGGTTATTCATTTAAAGTCAGAGAATAATTGTTGTTCTATTTACATGAATAAAACCTTCGATGGTCATACACTCGATGAAAATAGTTTGTTGGATCTCGATTGTAGCCATACACATATTCATAATATTGATGCCAAAAGATGCAAAGTTGATAATGATAGTGCAACTTATTTGTGGCACTGTCGTTTGGGTCATATCGGTGTAAAGCGCATTAAGAAACTCCATTAAGATGGACTTTTGGAATCTCTTGGTTATCAATCATTTGATGCTTGCGAACCGTGCCTTTTGGGCAAGATGACTAAAACTCCGTTCTCTAGGTTTCACAAGAAGACCAGGCATATCAAGCGTCGCTTCAACTCCATTCATGAAAATGTTCAAGATGGAGACATAGATATTTGCAAAGTGCATACGGATCTGAATGTCGCAGATCCGTTGACTAAACCTCTTCCGCGAGCAAAACATGATCAACACCAGAACTCTATGGGTGTTCGATTCATCACAGTGTAACTAGATTATTGACTCTAGTGCAAGTGGGAGACTATTGGAAATATGCCCTAGAGGCAATAATAAAATTATTATTATTATATTTCCTTGTTCATGATAATTGTCTATTATTCATGCTATAATTGTATTAACCGGAAACAGTGATGCATCCACAACATGTCCCTAGTGAGCCTCTAGTTGACTAGCTCGTTTATCAACAAATAGTCATGGTTTCCTGACTATGGACATTGGATGTCATTGATAACGGGATCCCATCATTAGGAGAATGATGTGATGGACAGACCCAATCCTAAGCATAGCACAAGATCGTGTAGTTCGTTTGCTAAAGCTTTTCTAATGTCAAGTATCAGTTCCTTAGACCATGAGATTGTGTAACTCCTGGATACCGTAGGAGTGCTTTGGGTGCACCAAACATCACAACTTAACTGGGTGACTACAAATGTGCACTACAGGTATCTCCGAAAGTATCTGTTGGGTTGGCACGAATTGAGACTCGGATTTGTCACTCCGTATGACGGAGAGGTATCTCTGGGCCCACTCGGTAATGCATCATCATAATGAGCTCAATGTGACAAAGTGGTTAGTCACAGGATCATGCATTATGTAACGAGTAAAGTGACTTGCCGGTAACGAGATTGAACGAGGTATTGGGATACCGACGATCGAATCCCGGGCAAATAACGTACCGATTGATAAAGGGAATTGTATACGGGATTACCTGAATCCTTGACATCGTGGTTCATCCGATGAGATCATCGTGGAACACGTGGGAGCCAACATGGGTATCCAGATCCCGCTGTTGGTTATTGGCCGGAGAGCTATCTCGGTCATGTCTGTGTGATTCCTGAACCCGTAGGGTCTACACACTTAAGGTTCGATGACGCTAGGGTTATTAGGAAGACTTGTATGTGATTACTGAATGTTGTTTGGAGTCCTGGATGAGATCCCGGACGTCACGAGGAGTTCCAGAATGGTCCGAAGGTGAAGATTTAAATATGGGAAGTTGTCATACGGTCACCGGAAAAGTTCGGGGGCATACCGGTATTGTACTGGGGCCACCGGAAGGGTTCCGGGGGTCCACCGGGAGGGGCCACCTCTCCCGGAGGGCCTCATGGGCCGTAGTGGGAAGGGAACCAGCCCTTGGAGGGCTGGGCGCATCCCCCCTTGGGCCCATGTGCCTAGGGTTGGGGGGGAACCCTAAAGGGGGCGCCCCCCTTTGCTTGGGGGGAAAGTCCCCCCCCTTGGCCGCCGCCCCCCTCTAGATCTCATCTAGAGGGGGCCGGCCCCCTTCCTCCTCCCCCTATAAATAGAGGGGCGAGGGGAGGTCTGCACACACACCTCCAAGGCGCAGTCCCTCCCCTCCCCAACACCTCTCCTCCTCCGCAGAAACTTGGCGAAGCCCTGCTGGAGTACTGCCTCTCCATCACCACCACGCTGTTGTGTTGCTGTTGGAGCTCTCTTCCTCAACCTCTCCCTCCTCCTTGCTGGATCAAGGCGCGGGAGACGTCTCCGCTCCGTACGTGTGTTGAACGCCGAGGTGCCGTCCATTCGGCGCTAGGATCATCGGTGATTTGGATCACGACGAGTACAACTCCATCTACCCCGTTCTCATGAATGCTTCCGCTCGCGATCTACAAGGGTAGGTAGATGCATCTCTCTCTCTCTCTTGTTGCTAGATGACTCCATAGATTGATCTTGGTGATTGCTACGTCTTGAGCTAGCGTTGGTTTTCCCCGAAGAGGAGAGGGTGATGCAGCAAGTGTAGCGTAAGTATTTCCCTCAGGTTTTGAGAACCAAGGTATCAACCTAGTAGGAGGCTCCTCAAAAGTCCCACGCGCCTACACAAACAAACTGAGAACTCGCACCCAACGCAATAAAGGGGTTGTCAATCCCTTCACGACCACTTGCGAAAGTGAGATCTAATAGAGATAGTATGATAAGATAAATATATTTTTGGTATTTTATAATATAGATGCAAGAAAGTAATGATGCAAATAAAAGTAGATTGAAAGCAAATATGATAAGAGATAGACCCGGGGGCCATAGGTTTCACTAGAGGCTTCTCTTGAGAGCATAAGTATTATGGTGGGTGGAAAAATTACTGTCGAGCAATTGATAGAAAAGCGAATAATTATGACGTTATCTAGGCATGATCATGTATATAGGCATCACATCCATAACAAGTAGACCGACTCCTGCCTGCATCTACTACTATTACTCCACACATCGACCGACTCCTGCCTGCATCTATAGTATTAAGTTCATAAGAACAGAGTAACACATTAAGCAAGATGACATGATGTAGAGGGATAAACTCATGCAATATGATATAAACCCCATCTTGTTATCCTCAATGGCAACAATACAATGCGTGTCTTGCAACCCTTTCTGTCACTGGGTAAGAACACCGTAAGATTGAACCCAAAGCTAAGCACTTCTCCCATGGCAAGAAAGATCAATCTAGTAGGCCAAACCAAACCGATAATTCGAAGAGACTTGCAAAGATAACTCAATCATATATAAAAGAATTCAGAGAAGATTCAGTTAATATCCATAGATAAATCTGATCATAAACTCATAATTCATCAGATCTCGACAAACACACCGCAAAAAGAGATTACATTGAATAGATCTCCACAAGAGAGGGGAGAACATTGTTGAGATCCAAAAAGAGAGAAGAAGCCATCTAGCTAATAACTATGGACCCATAGGTCTGAGGTAAACTAGTCACAACTCATAGGAGGGGCAAGGATGTTGATGTAGAGGCCCTCCATGGTCGATTCCCCCTCCGACAGAGTGCCACGAAGGCTCCAAGATGGGATCTCGCAGATACAAAAGGTTACGGTGGTGGAAATTGTGTTTCGTGGTGCCCCTGGATGTTTTTGGGGTCCGTAGGTATATATAGGAGGAAGAGGTACGTCGGTGGACGTCCGAGGGTCCCACGAGACAGGGGGGCGCACCCTCCTATCTCGTGGAGGATCCGGCTGTTTCTTGACTTGCACTCCAAGCTCTTTGGATCTTGTTCGTTCCAAAAATCACGTTCCCGAAGGTTTCATTCCGTTTGGACTCCGTTTGATATTCCTTTTCTTCGAAATACTGAAATAGGCAAAAAAACAGCAATATGGGCTGGGCCTCCGGTTTGTAGGTTAGTCCCAAAAATGATAATAATGTATAAAATAAAGCCCATAAACATCCAAAACAGGTAATATAATAGCATGGAACAATCAAAAATTATAGATACGTTGGAGACGTATCAAGCATCCCCTAGCTTAATTCCTGCTCGTCCTCGAGTAGGTAAATGATAAAAAGAGAATTTTTGATGTGGAATGCTACCTAGCATAATTCTCAATGTAATTTTCTTTAATGAGGCATGAATGTTCAGATCCAAATAATACAAAATAAAAGTTCATATTGACATAAGAAATAGTAATACTTCAAGCATACTAAGCAAAGTAATCACGTCTTCTCAAAATAACATGGCTAAAGAAAGTTATCCCTACAAAATCATATAGTCTGGCTATGCTTCATCTTCATCACACAAAGTATTTAATCATGCACAACCCCGATGACGAGCCAAGCAATTGTTTCATATTTTAATAATCTCAAACTCTTTCAACTTTCACGCAATACATGAGCATGAGCCATGGACATAGCACTATATGTGGAATAGAATGGTGGTTGTGGGGAAAACAAAAAGGGAGAAGATAGTCTCACATCAACTAGGCGTATCAACGGGCTATGGAGATGCCCATTAATAGATATCAATGTGAGTGAGTAGGGATTGCCATGCAACGGATGCACTAGAGCTATAAATATATGAAAGCTCAACAAAAGAAAACTAGTGGGTGTGCATCCGACTTGCTTGCTCACGAAGACTTAGGGCATTTTGAGGAAGCCCATCATTGTAATATACAAGCCAAGTTCTATAACAAAGAATTCCCACTAGTATATGAAAGTGACAACATATGAGACTCTCTATCATGAAAATCATGGTGCTATTTTGAAGCACAAGTGTGGAAAAAGAGACAGTAGCATTGTCCCTTCTCTCTTTTTCTCTCATTCCTTTTTTTCTTTCTTTTTTTTCTTTCTCCTTTTTTTTCTTTGGCCTTATTTTTTTCCTTTTTCTTTTTGGCCTTTCTTTTTTTTTTCTTGTTGTAAAGTCCGAAGCCTCATCCCGACTTGTGGGGGAATCATAGTCTTCATCATCCTTTCCTCACTGGGACAATGCTCTAAAAATGAAGATCATCACACTTTTATGGATTTACAACTCGAAGCTAGAACAAGATATGACTCTATGTGAATGCCTCCGGCGGTATACCGGGATATGCAATGAATCAAGAGTGACATGTATGAAGATTATGATGGTGGCTTTTCCACAAATACGATGTCAACTACATGATCATGCAAAGAGCAATATGACAATGATGAAACGTGTCATAATAAACGGAACGGTGGAAAGTTGCATGGCAATATATCTCGGAATGGCTATGGAAATTCCATAATAGGTAGGTATGGTGGCTGTTTTGAGGAAGGTATATGGTAGGTGTATGGTACCGGCGAAAGTTGCACGGTACAAGAGAGGCTAGCAATAATGGAAGGGTGAAAGGGTGCTTATAATCCATGGACTCAACATTAATCAAAAGAACTCATATACTTGTTGTAAAAATTTATAAGTCATCAAAAACAAAAGCACTACGCGCATGCTCCTAGGGGGATAGATTGGTAGGAAAAGACCATCGCTCGTCCCCGACTGCCACTCATAAGGAAGACAATCAATAAATAAAATTGTGCTCCAACTTCATCACAAAGCGGTTCACCATACGTGCATGCTACGGGAATCACAAACTTCAACACAAGCATTCTTTAAAACCATAATAACCCAACTAGCATGACTTTAATATTACTACCTCCATATCTCAAAACAATTATCAAGTATCAAGTTGATCATAGCATCCAATTCACTTTCTATGATAGTTTTTATTATACCCAACTTGGATGCTCATCATTCTAGGACCAAATTTGTAACCATAGCAAATACCATGCTGTTCTAAAAGACTCTCAAAATAATATAAGTGAAGCATGAGATACTAGAAATTTCTTAAAAATTAATCCACCACCATGCTCTAAAAGATATAAGTGAAGCACTAGAGCAAAAACTATCAAGCTCAAAAGATATAAGTGAAGCACATAGAGTATTCTAGCAAATTCTAATCAAATAGGCTTCTCCCAAAAGGTGTGTTACAGCAAGGATGATTGTGGTAAACTAACAAGCAAAGACCAATATAATACACGACGCTCCAAGCAAAACACATATCATGTGGCGAATAAAAATATAGCTCCAAGTAAAGTTACCAATGAACTAAGACGAAAGAGGGGATGTCTTCCCGGGGCATCCCCAAGCTTAGGCTTTTGGCTATTCTTGAATATCTTGGGGTGCCTTGGGAATCTCCAAGCTTAGGCTCTTGCCACTCTTTATTCCATAGTCCATAAAAGCTTTACCCAAAACTTGAAAACTTCACAACACAAAACTCAACAGGAAATCTTATAAGCTCCGTTAGTGAAAGAAAACAAAACCACCACATAAGGTAATGTAATGAAATCATTATTTATTTATTTATTTTGGTGTTAAACCTACTGTATTTCAACTTCCTTATGGTTTATAAACTAATTTATTAGCCATAGATGCATTGAAATAAGCAAACAACACACGAAAAACAGAATCTGTCAAAAACAGAACAGTCTGTAGCAATCTGTAACTAACGCAAACTTCTGGAACTCTAAAAATCCTACCAAAATAGCACGTACTGGACAATTATTTTATTGATCCGCCGCAAAAAGAATCAATGCAAAATCACGTTTCTGTGATTTATTGAATTTTTTCTCGTGAGCGCAAAGTTTCTGTTTTTCAGCAGAATCAAATCAACCATCATCATAGATTATTCTATAGGTTCTACTTGGCACAAACACTAAACAAAAGATAAAAACACATATAAACAGAAAGTAGAAACAAAATTTAACACTAAACAGGAACAAAAACAAAGAACATAAAGAAAATTGGGTTGCCTCCCAACTAGCGCTATCGTTTAACGCCCCTAGCTAGGCATAAAAGCAAGGATAGATCTAACGAGTGCCATCTTTGGCACTTGACTCATAAGTAGCACGCATGATAGATTCATAAGGTAATTTAACTTTCTTTCTTGGAAAGTGCTCCATGCCTTTCTTTAAGGTAAATTGGAATCTAATGTTCCCTTCTTTCATATCGATAATCGCACCAATCGTTCTAAGGAAAGGTCTACCAAGAATAATAGGAAAATTGCAATCCATATCAAGAACGATAAAATTTATGGGCACCAAATTTATATTTGCAACAATAAGAACATCATTGATCCTTCCCATAGGCTTTTTAATGGTGGAATCCGCAAGGTGCAAATTTAAAGAGCAATCATCAAGATCATGGAAATCTAGAATATCACATAAAGTTTTCGGAATTGTGGAAACACTAGCACCCAAATCACACAAAGCAAAACACTCAAAATCTTTAATTCTAATCTTTATAGTAGGTTACCACTCATCATTAAGTTTTCTAGGTATAGAAACTTCGAAATTAAGTTTTTCATCATAAGATTGCATCAAGGCATCAACAATATGTTTGGTAAAAGCTTTGTTTTGACTATAAGCATGAGGAGAATTAACAACGGGTTGCAACAAGGAAATACAACTTTTTAAAGAGCAATTATCATAATCAAATTCCTTGAAATCCGAGATAGTAGGTTCAACATTATTAGAAGTTGAGGATTCTCCAATCTCTCTTTTACCAAATTTAGCATGAAGATCTAAAGACTCCAAATTCTTGGGACGCCTTCTAGGCAAAGTTGATTCATCATCAGTCCCATAATCATAAAAATTCATATTGCAAAACATAGATCTAATAGGAGACGCAACAATAACTTTAAGATCCTCATCATTATTTTCATGAAAACTAGAAGAACACGCTTTTATAAAGCTATCTTTCTTAGCACGCAATCTAGCGGTTCTTTCCTTGCACTCGTCAATGGAAATTCTCATCACTTTGAGAGACTCATTGATATCATGCTTAGGAGGAGAAGGTCTAAGTTTAAGAGATCAACATCAAGCGAAATTCTATCAACGTTCCTAGCCAAATCATCAACTTTGAGCAATTTTTCTTCAAGCAAAGCATTAAAATTCTTTTGAGAAATCATAAATTCTTTCACACTATTCTCAAAATCAGAGGGCATCTTATAAAATTACCATAAGAATTATTGTAGGAATTTCCATAATTATTAGAGGAATTACTAGGGAACGGTCTAGCATTAAAATTTCCTCTATAAGCATTGTTTCCAAAACTATTCCTACCAACAAAATTCACATCCATAGATTCATTATTATTCTCAATCAAGGAAGACAAAGGCATATCATTAGGATCAGGAGGAGTATTTTTAGTAGCAAACATCTTCATAAGTTCATCCATCTTTCCACTCAAAACATTGATTTCTTCTATAGCATGCACTTTTTTACTAGAAGATCTTTCGGTGTGCCATTGAGAATAATTATCCATAATATTATCAAGAAGTTTTGTAGCATCTCCTAACGTGATTTCCATAAAGGTGCCTCCTGTGGCCGAATCTAAGAGATTTCTAGAAGCAAAGTTCAAACCGGCATAGAAATTTTGTATGATCATCCATAAATTCAAACCATGAGTTGGGCAATTGCGAAGCATCAATTTCATTCTTTCCCAAGATTGGGCAACATGCTCATGATCAAGTTGTTTAAAATTCATAATATCGTTCCTAAGAGTGATGATCTTAGCGGGAGGAAAATACTTAGAGATAAAAGCATCTTTGCACTTGTTCCAAGAATCAATACTATTTTTAGGCAAAGATGAAAACCAAACTTTAGCATGATCTCTAAGTGAAAACAGAAATAACTTCAATTTGACAATATTGGTATCCGTATCTTTCTTCTTTTGCATATCACACAAATCAACAAAATTGTTTAGATGAGTAGCGGCATCTTCACTAGGAAGGCCGGCGAATTGATCCTTCATAACAAGATTCAGCAAAGCAGCATTGATTTCACAAGACTCAACATCATTAAGAGGATCAATCGGAGTACTAAGGAAATCATTATTATTGGTATTCGAGAAATCACACAATTTGGTATTATCTTGTGCCATGGCAATAAGTAATCCAACACACAAGCAAACAGAAAAAGGCAAGCGGAAAAGAGAGGATGAGATTGGGAAAGAGAGGGCGAATAAAATGGCAAGGGTGAAGTGGGGGAGAGGAAACGAGAGGCAAATGGAAAATAATGTAAATGAGAGGGAGATGAGTTTGTGATAGGTACTTAGTATGTCTTGACTTGAGCGAAGACCTCCCTGTCAACGGCGCCAGAAATCCTTCTTGCTACGTCTTGAGCTAGCGTTGGTTTTCCCCGAAGAGGAGAGGGTGATGCAGCAAGTGTAGTGTAAGTATTTCCCTCAGTTTTTGAGAACCAAGGTATCAACCCAGTAGGAGGCTCCTCAAAAGTCCCACGCGCCTACACAAACAAACTAAGAACTCGCAACCAACACAATAAAGGGGTTGTCAATCCCTTCACGACCACTTGCGAAAGTGAGATCTAATAGAGATAGTATGATAAGATAAATATATTTTTGGTATTTTATAATATAGATGCAAGAAAGTAAAGATGCAAATAAAAGTATATTGAAAGCAAATATGATAAGACATAGACCGGGGGCCATAGTTTTCACTAGAGGCTTCTCTCGAGAGCATAAGTATTACGGTGGGTGAACAAATTACTGCCAAGCAATTAATAGAAAAGCGAATAATTATGACGTTATCTAGGCATGATCATGTATATAGGCATCACGTCCATAACAAGTAGACCGACTCCTGCCTGCATCGACTGCTATTACTCCACACATCGACCGACTCCTGCCTGCATCTAGAGTATTAAGTTCATAAGAACAGAGTAACACATTAAGCAAGATGACATGATGTAGAGGGATAAACTCATGCAATATGATATAAACCCCATCTTGTTATCCTCAATGGCAACAATACAATGCGTGTCTTGCAACCCTTTCTGTCACTGGGTAAGAACACCGCAAGATTGAACCCAAAGCTAAGCACTTCTCCCAAGGCAAGAAAGATCAATCTAGTAGTCCAAACCAAACCGATAATTCGAAGAGACTTGCAAAGATAACTCAATCATATATAAAAGAATTCAGAGAAGATTCAATTAATATCCATAGATAAATCTGATCATAAACTCACAATTCATCAGATCTCGACAAACACACCGCAAAAAGAGATTACATCGAATAGATCTCCACAAGAGAGGGGGAGAACATTGTATTGAGATCCAAAAAGAGAGAAGAAGCCATCTAGCTAATAACTATGGACCCGTAGGTCTGAGGTAAACTACTCACAACTCATAGGAGGGGCAAGGATGTTGATGTAGAGGCCCTCCATGGTCGATTCCCCCTCCGGTAGAGTGCCGGCGAAGGCTCCAAGATGGGATCTCGCGGATACAGAAGGTTACAGTGGTGGAAATTGTGTTTCGTGGTGCCCCTGGATGTTTTCGGGGTCCGTAGGTATATATAGGAGGAAGAGGTACGTCGGTGGACGTCCGAGGGTCCCACGAGACAGGGGTGCGCCCTACAGGGGGGGCGCCCTCCTATCTCGTGGAGGCTCCGGTTGTTTCTTGACTTGCACTCCAAGCTTTCCGGATCTTGTTTGTTCCAAAAATCACGTTCCCGAAGGTTTCATTCCGTTTGGACTCCGTTTGATATTCCTTTTCTTCGAAATACTGAAATAGGCAAAAAAAATAGCAATATGGAATGGGCCTCCGGTTAGTAGGTTAGTCCCAAAAATGATAATAATGTATAAAATAAAGCCCATAAACATCCAAAACAGGTAATATAATAGCATGGAACAATCAAAAATTATAGATACGTTGGAGACGTATCAGTGATGCGTAGAAAATTTTTATTTTCTGCAATGATCTCCAACAAGTAGTTCATCACAGGAGACAGTTCCAGTGATTCCTACACCAATTAGTGAGGAGGTTAATGATGATGATCATGAAACTTCAGATCAAGTTGCTATCGAAACTCGTAGGTCTTCCAGAAAAAGATCCGCACCAGAGTGGTACGGTAATCCTGTTCTGGAAGTCATGTTACTAGACCATGATGAACCTACGAACTATGAGGAAGCGATGATGAGCCCAGATTCCGCAAAATGGATTGAGGCCATGAAATCTGAGATGGTATCCATGTATGAGAACAAAGTGTGGACTTTGGTTGTCTTGCCCGATGATCGGCAAGCCATAGAAAATAAATGGATCTTCAAGAGGAAGACGGACACTGATAGTAGTGTTACTATCTATAAAGCTCGATTGTCGCAAAAAGGTTTTTCGACAAGTTCAAGGTGTTGAATACGATGAGCTTTTCTCACTCATATCGATGCTTAAGTCTGTCCGAATCATGTTAGCAATTGCCACATTTTATGAAATCTGGCAAATGGATGTCAAAACTGCATTCCTTAATGGATTTATTAAAGAAGAGTTTTATATGATGCAACCAGAAGGTTTTGTCAATCCTAAAGGTGCTAACAAAGTGTGCAAGCTCCAGCAATCCATCAATGGACTGGTGCAAGCACCTCGGAGTTGGAATATACGCTTTGATGAGTTGATCAAAGCATATGGTTTTATGCAGACTTTTGGAAATGCCTGTATTTACAAGAAAGTGAGTGGGAGCACTACAGCCTTTCTGATAAGTATATGTGAATGACATATTATTGATCGGAAATAATGTAGAATTTTCTGGAAAGCATAAAGGAGTGTTTGAAAGGAGTTTTTCAAAGAAAGACCTCAGTAAAGCTACTTACATATTGAGCATCAAGATCTATTGAGATAGATCAAGACGCTTGATAAGATTTTCAATTAGTACATACCTTGACAAGATTTTGAAGTAGTTCAAAATGGAACAGTCAAAGAAAGAGTTCTTGCTTGTGATGGAAAGGTGTGAAGTTGAGTAAGACTCAAAAGCCGACCATGGCAGAAAATAGAAAGAGAATGAAAAGTCATTCCCTATGCCTCAGTCATAGGTTCTAAAAAGTATGCTATGCTGTGTACCAGACCTATTGTATACCTTGCTCTGAGTTTGGCAAAAGAATACAATTTTTGATCTAAGAGTAGATCACTGGACAGCGGTCAAGAATATCCTTAGTGAGGACTAAGGAGCTGTTTATCGATTATGGAGGTGATAAAAGAGTTCATCGTAAAGAGTTACATCGATGCAAGCTTTTACACCGATCCAGATGACTCTAAGTATCAATCTGGATACATATTGAAAGTGAGAGCAATTAGCTAGAGTAGATCCGTGCAGAGCATTATAGACTTAGAATATTTGCAAACTACATACGGCTCTGAATGTGACAGACCCGTTGACTAAACTTCTCTCACGAGCAAAACATGATCATACCTTAGTACTCTTTGGGTGTTAATCACATAGTGATGTGAACTAGATTATTGACTCTAGTAAACCCTTCAGGTGTTGGTCACATGACGATGTGAACTATGGGTGTTACTCACATACAGATGTGAATATTGGTGTTGAATCACATGATGATGTGAACTAGATTATTGACTCTAGTGCAAGTGGGAGACTGAAGGAAATATTCCCTAGAGGCAATAATAAAGTTATTATTTATTTCCTTATTTCATGATAAATGTTTATTATTCATGCTAGAATTGTATTAACTGGAAACATGATACATGTGTGAATACATAGACAAACTGACTGTCACTAGTATGCCTCTACTTGACTAGCTCATTAATCAAAGATGGCTATGTTTCCTAGCCATGGACAAAGAGTTGTAATTTGACTAACGGGATCACATCATTAGGAGAATGATGTGATTGACTTGACCCATTCTGTTAGCTTAGCACTTGATCGTTTAGTATGTTGCTATTGCTTTATTCATGACTTATACATGTTCCTATGACTATGAGATTATGCAACTCCCGTTTACCGGAGGAACACTTTGTGTGCTACCAAACGTTACAATGTAACTGGGTGATTATAAAGGAGCTCTACAGGTGTCTCCAAAGGTACATGTTGAGTTGGGCGTATTTCGAGATTAGGTTTTGTCACTCTGATTGTCGGAGAGGTATCTCTGGGCCCTCTCGGTAATGCACATCACTATAAGCCTTGCAAGCAATGTAGCTAATGAGTTAGTTAGGGAATGATGCATTACGTAACGAGTAAAGAGACTTGCTGGTAACGAGATTGAACTAGGTATTGGGATACCAATGATCGAATCTCGGGCAAGTAACATACCGATGACAAAGGAAACAACGTATGTTGTTATGTGGTTTGATCGATAAATATCTTCGTAGAATATGTAGGAGCCAATATGAGCATCCAGGTTCCGCTATTGGTTATTGACTGGAAACGTGTCTCGGTCATGTCTACATAGTTCTCGAACCCGTAGGGTCCGCACGCTTAAGGTTTCATTGACAGTTTTATTATGATTTTATGAGTTTTGATGTACCGAAGGTTGTTCGGAGTCCCGGATGCGATCACGGACATGACGAGGAGTCTCGAAATGGTTGAGACATAAAGATCAATATATTGGACGACTATATTTGGACTTCGGAAAGGTTCCGAGTGATTCGGGTATTTTTCGGAGTACCGGAGAGTTACGGGAATTCGCCGGGGAGTATATGGGCCTTATTGGGCCATACAGGAATAGAGGAGAGAGGCCAAAAGGAAGGAGGCGTGCCCCCCCCCCTCTGGTCCGAATTGGACAAGGGGTGCAGCCCCCTTTTCCTTATTCCTCTCCCCCTCTTTCCTTCTCTCTTACTCCAACAAGGGAAGGAGGAGTCCTACTCCCGATGGGAGTAGGACTCCCCCCTTGGCGCGCCCTCCTCCTAGGCGGCCGCCTCCCCCCTTGCTCCTTTATATACGGGGGCAAGGGGGCACCCCATAGACACAACAATTGATCTCTTGATCTCTTAGCCGTGTGTGGTGCCCCCTCCACCATATTCCACCTCGGTAATATCGTAGCGGTGCTTAGGCGAAGCCCTGCGTCGGTAGCATCATCAACACCGTCATCACGCCGTCGTGCTGACGGAAATCTCCCGCAAAGCTCTGCTAGATCGGAGTTCGTGGGACGTCATCGAGTTGAACGTGTGCTGAACTCAGAGGTGTCGTACGTTCGGTACTTGATCGGTCGGATCATGAAGACGTACGACTACATCAATCGCGTTGTTCTAACGCTTCCGCTTTCGGTCTACGAGGGTACGTAGACGACATTCTCCCCTCTCGTTGCTATGCATCACCATGATCTTGCGTGTGCCTAGGAATTTTTTTGAAATTACTATGTTCCCCAACACGTTGCAGCCCGGAAACGGGTCAGCACATGGAATATGCTGGCAATGTAACACATAGAGAGTAATGAACAGATAATTGTTATCACTACACGCAACATGGCTCGTGGAAAGCTCTATGGTTATAGTTTTGCATAAAGCCAATATTTTCCTACAACAAAGAAATATATTTATTTAACTATCATGGTGGTTATTAAACATTGAGAAGGTTCCTCCATCTCAATCCCAATTAGGCATCATCAATTACCCAATCAAATTAATTTAGAGTGATGAGATCAACATGATAATCCAAGAACCAGATACTCAAGATGTCCATAACCGGGGACACGGCTAACCATAATTAATTTGTACACTCTGCAGAGGTTTGCGCACTTTTCCCCACAAGACTCGATCTCCTCCGTTGGATTTCTCGCACTACATGGTGTTTGAGAAATGGATGACCAAGACACAGTCTTTCAAAAACAATAACTCTTTACTCTGGATGGACAGTTACACCTATTTTCCCCTACATCTGCTAGCCCACCACTGAAAGAGGTCTTGCAACTTAATCAACTATGCTAGAGCCCATAATAGCTTGTGGCTGCACACGGAAGTTTCTAACATGACTAATCTTATGATCCCTTTGAGCTTGGGTGGCGGTCCATAGGAAAATCACACGGTACCCCGGGATTTCCAAAAAACAGACAACACTGGGTTCTCCAGGTGCCTCAATCTACCCAGATGTGTATTAAAGTTGCCACCTTAAGTTAACCATTAATTAACAATACTCACATCTGTCATGGATACACTCACCCAATCCACGTCTACTAGCATAGCATAGCAATATAAGCAGTACGTAGAAGTAACTCCCAGAGGTTTGATAATAAACAGGTGAATAGGTACTACCTCATCTACTTCCCAAAACCCACATATTAATCGGATCCTAATCATGCAATGTTTGATGGATTGATCTAATGCAATAAAACTGGGTAGTAAAGAGGGATGATCAAAGTGTTACTTGCCTTTTTGATGATCCATGAAACCTAGAGACTCGTAGTAGCACGCTTCGCACTCCGGGTACTCTATCGCAAACAAACAAGCATACAATAAGCAATCAATCTAAAGCATGGGTAAAACTCAAATAAGAGATCTAACAAGAAATTTCAACTTAAGAACTTCGGTTTGCAAAAAGAATCAAATCAAACGAAGCAACGAAACTCAAACTACGAAAGAAACAAGATCTGATTACTAATCTGGACTTAAGTCAAATGTTACAGTACCAAAATCTTGTTCAAGTTGGCTAAACAGAAAGAGGGCTTCGAGACGAAACTCTAGACGCTTGAATCGTCTGATTCCGACAAACGAGCAAAAAGATAAACTAAAACTAAGATTCGGGCTGAAATCTCGATCGAAAATAATCGCAGAAAACCCTGGAAAAAGAAAACCGACGAACAGGCTAATGAACGAACGTTCGCTGTCAGCGGCTAAACGGTGAAAACCGTTCGTTAAAAGAAACGAACGAACGGGCGTTCGCTAAACACTAAACCGGGAAAAAAATAAAACCGATCTAAAAAATAAAACCTAGGGTTTTCTAAGAAACCGAAATGGTTTTTCCTCAAAACCGGCTACCTCGGGTTGCGTGTCGGTGGCGGCGGCTCGGCGCGGCGGCGTGGGAGGCGAGGCGACGCGTCAGCAGCGGCGGCGGGCGGCGGTGGCGCGCTAGGGTTAGGGTTAGGGCGCGGGGCGGCGGGGGGCGGCGGTGGGCTCGGGCGGCTTATAAGAGGAGGCGGCCTGGGGAGTCTGGGTCGCCCACGGCTCGCTAAGTCGGTTCGTTTTTTTAAATAATTTTACAACAAAAAAACAAATAAAAGAAATACTAAACGGACTCCAAAAATCCTAAAATAAATTTTTTCCGGTCCTCTAAAAATAAGACGGACCGGGTGAACATTTATTTTGGCCTCTAATGCAATTTTGAAAAACGCACTTTTTTCCTAATTCAAATAAAATTGCAATAAAATTTTGAATAAAATTCTTATTTTATTTTAATATTAACTCTCCAATATTTCTTTATTTTAGGAAAGTCATTTTATCCCCTCTCTTTTATTTTTATAGAAGAAATATTCAATGAGAAAATAATTAAAATCAAACGATCCTCTTTTCAAAATTTGAGAAAACTCAAATATGAAAATAACGAAATCCCGAACTCTCTCCGCGGGTCCTTGAGTTGCGTCGAATTTCTAGGATCAAGCCAAAATGCAATAAAATATGATATGCAATGATGATCTAATGTATAACATGCCAAATTGAAAATTTGGGATGTTACAGGTATTTTAGTGGAGGGTGACGGAACCAAATGCATCAAATAGCATGGTTGCCAGTTCATTGCAACTATGGGGAGGGAATGGTATTCCACTCGCCCGCCCGAGTGTATGTGTCACCGAAGGAACGTAAGAGAGTAAAGAAAGGGATTCCCGAGCAAGTCAATTACATCAGAAGTTGAATTGGCCGGTGGCCTCCGTTGAGGAGGAACACCAGGAGCAATGAATACCCTATGTTGGAACTGTCACGGGTTGGGCGATCCCGCGGTGGTTCATGAGTTGCACGACCTCGCATGAGATTGTGCATCGACGGTACTTTGTGTTGTGGAGACTCGATTGTGAAGTATCATTTGGCCTTTTCGCAAAGGTGTGACCCTGAGTTATCGAATCCACAAGAGGTTGTGCACTATGACAAAGGCTCTAACAAGTCTTTGTTAACGAATTAAATTCCAATTTTTCAACCGGACCTTTAGCAACCTTAGGGGTGTAAACACTAGTATTAAAAATATGCATGGGTATGAGATTGTGTTCTTACAACCATATATTTGTGATGGATCTTAATTTGTGCTCTGGAAGACACCCGTTAAGATGTGATTGTGAAGCAATGATGTGGAGGATGTGTCTAAATTATGTCTTAGATCAGTATGCGACCTGCGTCAAGAGTCAGTTGTCCAACCGCCCCTTATTACCTTGATTATTAAGAATAAATATTCAGGCAAAAACATTGGATGTTTAATGACTACATCTCATAGAGCCCCAAGAATTGGCTTTCCACGGCCATTCTAAATCTTTCGGTCACTTGTGTTCATAATAGCATTCGCTCCTTATCTTCTTCTTGATCGATCTCCGGGATTCTGGGTACCCACGGGGCCTTAGAACGAGAAAGAGACAAGAGACAACTCTGTTGCAATCGAGCACATACATGACTATATATAAATATTCAAAGTCATTTCATCGATCCTTTGTACAAATACATCGGGTTGCTAGGCTATCAACCGGACCTTTAGCAACCTTAGGGGTGTAAACACTAGTATTAAAAATATGCATGGGTATGAGATTGTGTTCTTACAACCATATATTTGTGATGAATCTTAATTTGTGATCTGGAAGACACCCGTTAAGATGTGATTGTGAAGCAATGATGTGGGGGATGTGTCTAAATTACGTCTTAGATCAGTGTGCGACCTGCGTCAAGAGTCAGTTGTCCAACCGCCCCTTATTACCTTGATTATTAAGAATAAATATTCAGGCAAAAACATTGGATGTTAATGACTACATCTCATAATAGCATTCGCTCCCTACCTTAATCTCCGGGATTCTGGGTACCCACGGGGCCTTAGAACGATAAAGAGACAAGAGACAATTCTGTTGCAATGGGGCACATACATGACTTTAAATATTCAAAGTCATTCTATCGATCCTTTGTACAAATACATCGTGTTGCAGGGATATGCCTCAAGCCCTCAACCCATTGCCTTACCGAATTACTCACAAGTGGTGATCGAATCGTAAGATGAACTCATTGCCAAGATTACCCCACCATCTTGATACTACAACTTAATTTTTTTGGTTTTTCCTAAAACATTCATCATTCGCAAATACTCCCTCCGTCTCAGTTTACAAGTCCTACGCGTATACCTAGGTTGCCAATTTTATCACCCTAATATAAACTATATAACATAAAAATTATACCTTTTGAAAATAGAACATCTAAAGTTTATGTTGATATATTTTTTGTAATATATGACTTGTATTAGGTTGGTCAAATCGACAACCTAGGGATACGCGCACACCCTGTAAACTGAGAGGGAGTAGACTTTTTAATAAAATAATTTAAACCTGTTGGACCGGTAGCACTACATTGGGTGCGCTTGATTCTTTCGCCCAGAACACACTGCGTGCGCCAGCATTCAGGCTGGACCTGCGTGAGGCATGGAATCGCAGTAAGGCCTCATAGCTTTCCGGACATGCCTCGCCCGTGACACTACAAAGAGTGCATGCCTCGTGCTGAATTTAGTCGGTGAAGAAAAACTGAAAGCTTACTGAACCAAATGGAACCCAATATCTAAGAGCAACTTCAATGGGGCGACCCA
>NC_041381.1:695282186-695289228 GCF_002162155.2 Triticum dicoccoides
CTCGCCCCCGCCGGTGTATGTGTCACGGAAGGAAAGTAAGAGAGTAAAGAAAGGGGTTCCTGAGCAAATCGGTTACATCAAAAGTTGAATTGGCCAGTGGCCTCCATTGAGGAACACCAGGAGCAATGAATACACTATGTTGGAACTGTCGCGGGTTGGGCAATCCCGCGGGGTTCATGAGTTGCGCGACCTCGCATGAGATTGTGCATCGACAGTACTTTGTGTTGTGAAGACTCGGATTGTAAGGTATCATCTGGCCTTTTTCCAAAGGTGTGACCCTGAGTTATCGAATCCACAAGAGGATGTGCACTTCGACAAAGACTCTAACAAGTCTTTGTTAACAAATTCATTTGTCCAACCGTCCCTTATTATCTCGGTTAATAAGAATAAATATTCGGGCAAATCGTCCCTTATTATCTCGGTTAATAAGAATAAATATTCGGGCAAAAACGCTGGGTGTTTAATGACTACATCGATCCTCAAGGATTGGCTTTCCGCAACCATACTAAATCTTTCTGGGTGTTTAATGACTACATCGATCCTCAAGGATTGGCTTTCCGCAACCATACTAAATCTTTCGGTCACTTGTGTTCATAATAGCATTCGCTCCTTACCTTCTTCTTGATCGATCTCCGGGATTCTGGGTACCCGCGGGGCCTTAGAACGATAAAGAGGCAAGAGAGTGGCCTTAGAACGATAAAGAGGCAAGAGACAACTCTGTTGCAATCGAGCACATACATGACTATAAATATTCAAAGTCATTTCATCGATCCTTTGTACAAATACATCGGAAAGTCATTTCATCGATCCTTTGTACAAATACATCGGGTTGCTAGGCTATGCCTCAACCCATTGCCTTATCAAATTACCACAACTTAACTTTTTTTGGGGGTTTTCTAGAACATTCACAATTCGCAAATAGACTTTTTTTAATAAAACTAGTAGACTGCCCGTGCGTTGCCACGGGCCAAAAATGAATATGTAAACAATGCTCATTTTAAACCTGTTGGAGCGGTAGCACCACATTGGGTGCGCCTGATACTTTCGCTCATTCTAAGATGTCATTCTTGTTCCAAGCAAGCAACCAGAGTGCTGCTTGTGTAACTGGTCTATACAAAGAATAACCATATCACTTCATACTACCAGAATATGCAAAGTTGCAAACCATATTCATACTACCAGAATCCTCTTCAAGTATAAGAGAAATCCTTTGCAAGACTGTGCATGTATAAGAACGAACTGAAGCACCCATTTCCGGGCAGCATAACCGATGACGGCAACTATTCTTATGCGACTCAGAAGTATATATATGTTCTAAAGTGTATCAGCCTGATCAATCTAGGTCCACTGGAGCCCCCTGAGGGCTGAGGAACATGGAGTTTTCGCCGTGCTTGCTTCGAGTAACCATCCATTACAAGGAATCTACAGGAACCTGGCTGTGCTTTACAGTGGGAGATATCTCAACAGGAGGTGACTTGAGGATGGTAAGAAAGTAAGGTGACTTGCATCATGCTCTGGTATGTCTCAAGCCTACTGTCATCACTGCACAAAAGGAGCACATCACCTGGATTAGTTGCTTATCCCTCAACAGATTGGGGCAGACACACACATAATTAACCTATGATTTCTCTCAACAAACTACGCAAGTGGAAGCACAAACTTACCCCGATTCTTATTTGCTTGTTGGAACCTGAGCCTCCGGCGTCACTTGTGCCACCCGTACCTCCCGGTCCAGCATTGGACTTATCAGCTGCTTTGTACATGCAGAGCAACAGAGATTTACAATAGCATGATTATTCAAGCTACGAATGAAACAACACACAATAAAAGAAGAAAGTGTCATGCACACACCCCCTTTCATCCCGTAGCCATTCTCACACCCGATGCACGTGCAATTTGGGTTACACCCTTTCAGTTTCTTCAAAACAAGAACCAACTAGCCTCAGTCAGGATCAGAGAAAGAATAAGCATGTCTAGTCTTTTGCAAAGGAGATAAAGCTGACACGAATACACAAGAAGGAAGGACCGTGCACCTTGTTGCAACCGCAGGCTCCGGTTTTGCAGTTTTTGGTTTTGCACGCGCACTCCACGTAATCCTCGTCGGCCTGGAATAAGTGCAACATATTTGTTTCAGGTTCTTGGCAAACACCAGAGCAGCACGGTGTTCATGAATGCAGTGCCCTCTAACGAATATCTTACCAGCCAATCATCGTTGTTCTCGCAGTCATAGCACTTGCAGCGTCCCATAATGCAACTCAAACCCTCCCTGAAACATGTGCATTGGCTGCACGCAATATATCAAGCAACAGTTAGATGGCAGCTTTGGACAACTAATATACCACTTAACTACTACTCCCTCCGTCCGGAAATACTTGTCGGAGAAATTGATAAAAATGGATGTATGTAGAACTAAAATACGTCTAGATACATCCATTTTTCCGATGAGTATTTCCGGACAGAGGGAGTAGTTGACTGGATAGATCTGGTTCAGATAATTCAGCCACTGTGTTTGAACATACCAGTTTAGGCATTTGGTAAAGTTGCAGTTGCACTTCACCCGCCCACCAACTGCCTCTGGCTTTGGCACGGCCGCAGTAGAAGAGCTCGGGGCAAGTGGATGTGGTTGAGCGATACCTTGGGCAGTAGAAGAGCTCGGGGCAAGCGGTTGCGTTTGAGCAGTATCTTGGGCAGCAGAAGAGCCAGAGGCAAGCGTTGGGGTGGTACCTTGGGCAGCAGCCGGGTTGATTGTTCCAAGAGATAAGCCGTTCTGGCAGTCACCACTGCAGTTGCATCCCGAATAGCATAACTCAATCCCTATTAAACAGTCACAAGTGCTGCACATAACAAAGCAATTAGCCTTAACCAGCTGACTGGATAGATCAGGTTCAGGTCATTCTAAGTGTGTGCGGTTGTACACATACCCTTGGAAACACTTCTTTGGGGGGCAGCTGCAAGTTGTCCGCGACATTGTGGACACCAATGACGAGAGATCTCTGCAACGCGATGCATAATTTTATAAGTATGTAGTATCAAACAGATGGTACTTGATTGGGAGATAAATCGATTCAGTCATTCGATCAGCTGTAGTTTTTTTTTTTTTGCCCGTAAAACAAAACTAGTAAAAATCAAAAGTGAAGAAAAAGAACTGTTTCTGTTCAGCTACACAATTTGTGAAGGAGGCACCAACTTGCCAACAATTCGCCATTGCAAAGGAGAACAACTTGCTTAAACAATTAACTAGAACATTCAGGTTCAGCTTTCATCATCACAAAGCAGCAAAGTATCGAAAGCACATCAAGAATCTTTCTTGGAAACGAATAAAATAGTAAGTACTAGTATATACTCCATGCAGTAAGTTAATTCCAACATAACATCCCACAGCACAACTCATCTTACAGCAGTCTGCATACAAGTTGGGCTAGGCAACTCACTCAAAACAAGTCAGGTGAAATTGCATGCCATTCAGTAAGAAGATCACCAGAGCTCAAACAATCAGCTGCAATATCTGCTCATAATACAGTAACGGACAAAACAGTCGTGGCACCATTAGCAAGCATTCACGAACCACGCCAGCAACTAAGAACTCAAGTAAACTATACATTATAGCAGATGAACCAACTAGTACTTGACTAATTAACTTTGTGGAAGCAATCTGCTCATATTTGTTTCAGTTCAGCAAACAATTTTGCTCAGAAACTAAGAGGATATTTTTCTGAGAATGCGCTAACAAACAAACAGTTGGTAGGATTTTTTTGCTGAGAATAAGGTAACAAAGAAAAGAGTTGGTGGCACCATTAACAATCATTCATGAATTACACAAATAACTAAGAACCCAAGTAAACTATATATTATAGCAGATGGATCTCAATATCAGCAGATGCAATAAATACATATGGTTTAGAGCAGGAACCAAGAAATTTAATAAAATGAAATAGTTCATTAATTATGCATCCAAGTGCGCCATGCCCATAGAATTTAAAGACTATACTCAACAATGAACTAGAACTAATCTGGGAGAACACAGCGCGCGCAATCTTGTCTAGGCAGCAAATACATGCATCCACCTACACGGTTGGCGCATGAAATAGGCCAGCATTTTACACCATAGGTTGTATTCTGCATTCGACGCAATGCAAGACGAATGTCAATCAAAAGAAGATGAATGCTTGCCTGGAGAATCAGAGCTATTAACTTTGTGAAAGCATCTGTATCCTAGAAAACACCCAGTACTTAACACTCAGCCAAGGTTGATAGATATATAATGGGTTCAGCAACCAATTTTGCTCAGAAACTAACAAAATCAGAAGGATGTTTTGCTCAGAATACCTTACAAACAATACAGTAGGTGGCACCCTAACATGCCTCTCAGTAAGAAGATCACCAGAGCGCAAGCAATCACTTGCAATATCTGCTTGGAATAAAGTCACAAACAAAACAGCCATGGCGCCATCGGCAAGCATTCATGAGTCACAACAATAAGTAAGAATGCAAGCAATATAAATACTCAACAACGAACTAGAACTAATTCGGGAGAACACGCGCTCAATCTTGTCTAGGCAGAAAATACATGTATCCACCTACACACTTGGCATATGAAATAAGCCAACATTTTACACCACCGTAGGTTGCATACTGCATTCGACGCAATGCAAGATGAATGTCAATGAAAAGAAGATGAATGCTTGCCTGGAGAATTGAAACTAATTAACTTTTTGAAAGCATATGTATCCTAGAAAACACCTAGTACTTAACACTCAGCAAGGGTTGACAGATATAATTGGTTCAGCAACCAATTTCTCAGAAACAGTTGGTGGTACCATTGGCAAGCATTCATGAATTATACCAATAACTAAGAATCCAAGTAAGCTATATATTATAGCAGATGAATCTCAACATCAGCAGGTGACTTAATTAAAAATGCATCCGAATGCAGGAAAGACAGAGTTTATCATTGTAAAGGAACATCACGCAATGCTCATCTTAGAGCAATGTGCACACAAAATTGGGCTTAGCAACGCACTAAGAACAAGTCAAGTAAAATTGCATGCCACTCGGTAAATAGATCACCACAGCACTGCGCTGCTGCGGGGGTCGGAGAGGGGGAGGGAGGGGGCGGCGGTGCGGGAGGAGCGGCGGATTCCGCGCCGCCGGAGAGGAGGAGCGAGGGGGCGGCGGTGCCTGCGGCTGCGACGAACAACGGAATGCTCGTCAGCTCAACGGAACGGAACGGTTGGGGAAGCACCAAACCCTAGGCGGAGGAGGCGGAGGGGGAGGGGAGGGGCGAGAGGATGCCAGCGGCTCACCTGCGGGCGGAGACGCGACCGACGGCGACGCCGACGCCGACGCCGGCAGCGGGGAGGTGGCCGACTTTCCCTCCCGCGAAGCGAAGCGAAGCGAAGCAACACCGCCTCCTCCGCGACTCCGCCTCGGCTATAAGCCGAACGAAACCAAAGGAGGAGCCTTGTGGGTTGGGCTGGGCTCGGATTCCCACAGCAAGCTACTGGGCCAGCCTTGGTGGAACGAGGCCCAGCCCAAGACTGGCTCTTCCTTATCTCTCAAAAATTTACCCTAAAAAACTCTCTCAAAAAATAAATCCAAATCCTAAGATTTTGTCAATTTTTTAAAATTTGAATTATTAAATTAAAGTGAATTAAAAATTATTTAGAATTGCTGTGATTGATTGAATTAGAGTGAATTAAATCCAAAGTTTTAGCTACTGGTGACTAGGAGTTGATTGAACTGATTGATACTGTGGCTCAAAATAATTCCGGTGACTAGGAGTTGATGATTGAATTGATTGATATTGTAGTGACTAGGAGTTGATTGAATTGATTCATCTTAGCTAGTGGTGAAATTCCGGTGAGCTAGTCCACCCCGAGCCCCGACCTCACCATCGCCCAGTACTCCAATATATAGCCTTAGCCCTCTCCACAAAAAGAAACTCTCTCTGGTAATACAGTTCTATTAGGTAACAGAACTCAATGGCAAAAAACGCTTTCTGCCGAACTCGTAGATCTTCATCTCCTGTCTAAGAGCATCCAAGTTGTTAGACGACTAGACCGTTTAGCGTCAACTTCCAGCGGACACCGATGTTTAGAGTGAGATGGAGGAGAGGGTTGCAATTATCACTCTGCAGCTGCCACCAGCCAAGCATCTCTTTCTTTTCTAGTCATATTATCCCAATTGTGGTTTACATTTTGAAGCGTTTCGGTCATGACTCGCCATTCAAAGCTGCAACACCATGAAAGAAAGAGTGCTCCCCGCCCATGCCAGCCTTGTCGTCGTTTCAGCTAGAGAAGTCGGGAATGAAAAATGATAAAAAATTTAACGGACATGGGGGAAGAGGTTCCCCACCTGAATATATTACTTCAATCAAAACTTGGCACACATCGATCCCTTTTTTGCTAAGTCTTTTAACTGTTTGGTCCATAGGGAGAAATCATGCACAATATTCCAAATGGTGGCTCGAGATTAAGAAAAAAAATGCCGGAGTTGAAAACCATGGTGTTTGTTGAGTCCTATATATTCCGTGGAATGATGAGATCCACCAATGGTCAGATGTTGGGGTTGAGAACATTGGGGCGAGCGGACGTCACGATGATGTATGTGCAGGATGGATCCACAATGCCGAGATTCAGCTAAACCTGAGCAGCTAGGGGACGAAGAAGAGCTATGCGGGAATTAAACATCCTCGTAGAGTCGTAAGGGGTGGTGAGCGATCTCATATCAAATATCACATCTCGCAGCAAGGGCATGAAGCTGAGTCGACGATGGTCTTTCGATCGGTGGAGGTTGGCTAGGACTGGAAAAGGTAGCCTAGAAGATCTTGTAAGCATCTCGAGTTTGATGCTCGAATCCTTGCATTGTGGAGTAGTTCGTAGGTAGAATTCTTTCAGAAATAAATACTACACCCTCTGTTATGAGTAAACTGCAAAAACGTAGCTGGTAGGTACAAGGATTAACGTCAATGCGATTCCCTCTGTATTTCTTACTCCCTCCGTTTCTAAATATGAGTCTTTCTTAAAGATTCAATGTGAACTAC
>NC_041381.1:695289515-695293022 GCF_002162155.2 Triticum dicoccoides
AGACCATCATATTGGAATCTCCAAAAAAGAGTTATACGACCAGGGCCTCTTTGTCTACGCATACCAGTTTGGATTTCAAACACCATCAGAATTAATCCTAAAGTTTATACGAGAGAAATCATTTGCAGCAAGTATGTATGCATAAGAACGAGTATGGACGGCAACCGATGAGGGCAACGATCCCTACAGGAGTATATATATGCATCAAGTATTCATCAGTCTGATCAAGAGCTAGGGATCCACCAAAGCCCCCTGAGGCTAACGACATCGCAGATCATGGAGTTCTCGCCGCTCTTGCTTCGAGTAATCATTACAACGAAGGAAGCCTACTGTCTTGAGGATGGTAAGTATGTAAGGTGACTTGCATCATGATCTGGTATGTCTCGAGGATGGTAAGTATGTAAGGTGACTTGCATCATGCTCTGGTATGTCTCTGATGAACAGACATACATACATACACTACACTTTCTCTGCACAAGTAAGAAGAGGCACAAACTTACCTTGAGTTTTGCCCGTTTGCTGGATGATTCGACGGCCTTGTCGCTGCTGATGGTACCTCCCTGCCCTCCTGGTCCAGCATCGGACTTATCAGCTGCTTCTACACGCACAACAGCAGAGACAAATACACGAGCGTGATCCATCATGCAAACAAGGAGTCACACAAAAAGAGAGGAGAATGTGGTTGCTCACCCCCTCCGGTCCCTTTTCCATTTTCGCACCCTTGGCAACTGCATTCTAAGGTGCACCTGGCCCCGCGCTTCAGGAAAAGACGAATTTCAGTCAAGATCAGAGAAGCAACAGCAGCATGTCTAGTTTCTGAATAGACAAGAATGCAGAACAAGGAAGGACCGTGCATGTAGAGCGCGTACCTCCCGGCAACCACAGGTCATGATTTTGCATTTGTTGGATTTGCACGTGCACCCCTTGCCACCCTCATAGGCCTGGAATAAGCGCAACACATTTCTTTCAGGTTCTTGGCAGAGGCCAGAGCAGCATGATGTTCAGTAATGAAGTCTGCTCTAAGAAAGAAGCATTCCTTACCAGCTGATCCGGATTGTTCTTGCAGCGCTTGCACTTGCATCGCCCAAGCATGCAACGCACACCATCCTTGTAACAACCGCACTTTCTGCACGCAGCATATCAACAAGCAACAGTTAGACAGCAGCACTACCAATTAACTACTACTCCCTTCGAGTTGATTGGATGGATCTGGTTCATATAATTCAACCAGTGTGTCTGTGCATACCTGTTCAGGCATTTGGTGCTGAAGTTCTGCCATTTGGAGCTGCCACAGCTGCACCCCTTCCGTGCACTATCTACAGAAGCTGACATGACGAGGTATCTCTGCAATGTGATGCGCAATTTTTAAGTATGTAGTATCAAACAGATAGTACTTGATTGGGAGATAAATCGATTCAGGCATTCGATCAGCTGTAGGGTTTTTTTTTTTGCCCGGAAAACAAAACTAGTACAAATGATAAGTGAAGAAAAAGAACTGTTTCTGTTCACCTACACAATTTGTGAAGGAGGCACCAACTTGCCAACAATTCGTCATTGCAAAGGAGAACAACTAACTCAAAAAATTAACTAGAACTAATTCTGGACGACACATACCATCGACATTCAAGTTCAGCTTTCATCATCACAAAGCAGCAAAGCACGAATAAAATAGTAAGTACAAGTATACTCCATGCAGTAAGTTAATTCCACCAGAATGTCCCACAGCACAGCTCATCTTACAGCAGTCTGCATACAAGTTGGGCTAGGCAACTCATTTTAGAGCAGGAACCAAGAAATTTAATAAAATGAAATAGTTCATTAATTATGCATCCAAGTGCGCCATGCCCATAGAATTTAAAGACTATACTCAACAATGAACTAGAACTAATCTGGGAGAACACAGCGCGCGCAATCTTGTCTAGGCAGAAAATACATGCATCCACCTACATGGTTGGCGTATGAAATAGGCCAGCATTTTACACCGTAGGTTGTATGCTGCATTCGACGCAATGCAAAGACAAATGTCAATCAAAAGAAGATGAATGCTTGCCTGGAGAATCGGAGCTAATTAACTTTGTGAAAGCATCCGCATCCTAGAAAACACCCAGTACTTAACACTCAGCCAAGGTTGACAGATAGATAATGGGTTCAGCAACCAATTCTGCTCAGAAACTAACAAAATCAGAAGGATTTTTTGCTCAGAATACCTAACAAACAATACAGTAGGTGGCACCCTTGCAAGCATTCATGAATCATACCAGTAACTTAGAAAGTGAGTAAACTAGCAAATGAATCTCAACATCAGCAGGTGACTCAGGTACAAATGTAACCGAATGCAGGAAATACAGAGTCTATCATCATAAAGGAACATCACACAACACAGCTCACCCTACAGCAATGTGCATACAAATTGGGTTAAGCAACGCACTAAAAACAAGTCAAGTGAAATAACATGCCTCTCAGTAAGAAGATCACCAGAGCGCAAGCAATCACTTGCAATATCTGCTTGGAATAAAGTCATAAACAAAACAGCCATGGCGCCATCGGCAAGCATTCATGAATCACAACAATAAGTAAGAATGCAAGCAATATAAATACTCAACAATGAACTAGAACTAATTCGGGAGAACACGCGCTCAATCTTGTCTAGGCAGAAAATACATGTATCCACCTACACACTTGGCATATGAAATAAGCCAGCATTTTACACCATAGGTTGCATACTGCATTCGACGCAATGCAAGATGAATGTCAATCAAAAGAAGATGAATGTTTGCCTGGAGAACTGAAACTAATTAACTTTTTTAAAGCATCTGTATCCTAGAAACCACCTAGTACTTAACACTCAGCAAGGGTTGACAGATATATAATGGGTTCAGCAACCAATTTGGCCCAGAAACTAAGAAAATCAGAAAGATTTTTCGCTCAGAACACGCTAACAAGCATTCATGAATCACACCAGTAAGTAAGAATATGAGTAAACTAGCAGTTAGCAAATGAATCTCAATTAAAAATGCATCCGAATGCAAGGCAGACAGAACCTGTCATCGTAAAGGAACATCATACAGCACAGCTCATCTTACAGCGATGTGCACACAAATTGGGCTAAGCAACGCACTAAGAACAAGTCAAGTAAAATCTCATGCCACTCGGTAAACAGATCACCATAGCACTAAGCAATCGGTTGAAATATCTGCTCGGAATACGCTAGCACAGATTGGCATGATTCACGAATCACAGCACATAACTGAAGAACTCAAGTAATATGATACCTGCAGTGAAAACTAAGAACAGAACAGCCGGGAGCCTGGGACGCGAATCCCAGCCAAAATCCCCATCCCAAATCCCGGCCAAAATTTGCAGAAACGATCTGTCGGCCAAGAGCAGTTCGCAGGGAAACATTCCCGGCCAAAATCCCGACCCCGAATGCGAACGTCAGCCGAGGGACGTACGGCGCCCGGGCGGAAGCGCGGGCCCTCCGTCCCGTCGATTAACTGCTGACTACAA
>NC_041381.1:695293333-695295142 GCF_002162155.2 Triticum dicoccoides
GAAGCGGGAGGAGCGTCGGATTCCGCGGCGAGGGAGTCGCCGAGCTCGCCGGAGAGGAGGTCGGAGGCGGCGGGGCCTGCCGCTGCGACGAACAACGGAACGGGGGAAATGCTCGTCAGCTCTGCTTGGTGAAGCACAAAACCCTAGGCGGGGGAGTCGGAGGGGGAGGGGAGGGGCGGGTGGAGGCCGGCGGCTCACCTGCGGGCGGATACGCGGCCGACGCCGACGCCGGCAGCAGGAAGGTGGCCGGCTTCCCCTCCCGCGAAGCAAAGCAAAGCAGCACCGCCTCCTCCGCTGGCTCCGCCTCGGCTATAAACCAAAGGAGGAGCCTTCGTTGGTTGGGCTGGGCTCGGATTCCCCGCAGCAAACTACTAGGCCGGCCTTGATGGAAGGAGGCCCGGCCCAAGACCATCCTATCTCTCTCAAAAGTTCCTCAAAAAAAAAACTCTCTGAAAAAATAAATCCAAATCCTAAGTTTTCGACAATTTTTTAAATGTGAACTACTCCCTCTATTCCTAAATATTTGTCTTTCTAGAGATCTCGACAAGTAACTACTCCCTCCGTCCCAAAATTCTTGTCTTAAATTAGACTAGCACATATGCACGTGCGTTGCAACGGAAAAAAATTGATATTTTATACAAACATAATGTCCCACAGTACCAGATTCACTATGAAGAACATGCTGAAACACAACATTCTTCTACAAAATAAAAATAAAAAAATACGTTGCAATTTAGCCATGTTCATATTTTCTTTGCCGGGCATAATCTCCCACTGGTTTCATTTAAGTATAATCCTTCTAATGGCATTTAGGTATAATCCTTTTATTAATTACTATGACGTCCTCACCCGTTTTAGTCGGGAATCAAATCCTTCCTTTTCTAGTTTAGTAGCCCCAACAGGCCAACAGATCCTTTCTTTTAATTATCCTACCTTTTTACCTCAAATCATTCATGTAGAATTTATTAAGACCACGATCTTTCTTTTAGTTATTCCACCGGTTTACCCATAATTCTTTCTTTAATTAGTCATGTTAGTCACATCCGTTTAAATATTCTATAGCCCACAATCCTTTCTTTATTAGCTCATTCGCTTCGTTAGCTTGCCCTAAACATGATGACTGCCACTCATATATTTAGAATGAGTTGGGATTAGTAAATGTGAAAGACGCATAAGTCGTTGGTTGTTACATCAAAGAGCTAGACATGAGGTCCTATGTTCAATTCCCACAATGTTGATTTATTTTGACCCAATTTTTTTTTCGCGGTCTCTATGAAAGCCCATAAAAGGCCAATCAACGTGCAAGTACCTGGCCCAGATCGCTTAGCGTGTGTAAATCAAACAGAAAGGACTAAACCAAACCAAGAATACCTATTCCCTTTAATAGTAGGTATAGATAAGACAAGAATTTTGGGACGGAGGGAGTACATATGAAGCAAATTGAGTGAATCTACATTCTAAAAATATGTCTATATACATCCGTATGTGGTAGTCCATTTGAAATCTCTAAAAAGACAAATATTTAGAAACGGAGGAAGTATTAAATTAGAGTGAATTAAAAAAATAGTTTTTTTGTGATTGGTTGATCTTAGCTAGTGGTGACTAGGAGTTGATTGATATTGTGGCTCAAAATAATTCTGGCGACTAGGAGTTAGATTGAATTGATTGATATTATGGTGACTAGGAGTTGATTAAATTGATCATCTTAGCTAGTGGTGAAATTCCGGTGAGCTACTCCACCCCGAGCCCCGACCTCACCACCGTTCGGTCCCCCGCTAATAGCGCATTGTCTGGACACCAAGCGCACAT
>NC_041381.1:695295260-695326171 GCF_002162155.2 Triticum dicoccoides
CCGAGTTGCAAAGTCATCACACCATTGATTCCGGCAAGGTAAGCATCATTTTGGCTTTGTTGTTGTGACCCTCATGTTCGTCATGACCGACCACACACCCTGACCAAATTGCCTGACCAGGAGTGCTCGGAATCGAGTTGGGTGACCGCACCCGAAGCTTGCTGACAAGCACGCAACTTGGGCGAGCCGTAGCCATCACCTTTGCCGTGGATCCCCGAGCTCTCCAACTGTTAGCCCTCCAGGTTGGATAGAATTGTTTGCTAAACGCCAGACAAAACTTCTCATCTCAGCAGGAATGTTGGCCCTCCACAACTTGATCCATTGATTCTGAGAACCTCTAGTATCTGAGTGACTTGACCGGTTCTCTAACCAATCTTCCCTCCAACACTTCGTATCCACAAGTAGCTGTTGGCCGACTTCACCGAGAAGTTACCTGACCGTTCATAGTTCCAGGCCCAACAGTCTTCTATTGCAATCATCCTTAGAGGTAGCTGCTTCCCGACTTCACCGAGAAGCTACCTGACCGTTCATAGTTCCAGGCCCAACAGTCACTAGTAGAAAAAGGGCCATTCGAACCGGTTCATGAGGGCCATTTGTCCCGGTTCCCGAACCGGGACTAAAGGGTTGTAACTAAAGCCCTCTGCCTTTAGTTCCGGTTCGATCGGGAACCGGGACAGATGGGGTTCCACGTGGCCGGAGCGGCTTGCCCAGGCAGGGGGCCTTTTTTCCCGGTTGGTGCCACCAACCGGGACCAAAAGGGTTCCACGCGTCAGCAGTTCAAGGGCTGGGGTTTTTTTCTGAAGGGGGGGGAGGGGGTTGGGGCGTTTTGGGGGTTTTGTAGGGTTAATTTAGGGGTTTCATATATTGTGTTAGCTAGCTAATAGAGAGGAGTGTCCTCTCTTATCTCCGTGCTTTGTCGATGCTACGTATATAGAGGACTCGACACGCTAGCTAGCTAGTAAGCAAATGAAGGAAACCATTAAGTACAGAAGATCGTCATGAACATATATACACAGAGAGAAGTGATCGACCTCTCCTTCTCCGATAGATTGGTCGAACAACAAGTTTTCGTATATCTATATAAGATCTCTTACGTCCCCTAACATCTGAACTCAACTTCCACATGGTATTCTTCGTGTTTGTCGATGACGTGGTCAAGAAAGAATCACGCCAATTCCTCTTGAATTGCTCATATGCAATCTTGTGGTAGGAGTTCATCCCGCGTCTGGCACATCTAATTTAAAGAAGGGGGTCAATACATATATATGAATGAAACTGAACATAAATGATGGTAATAAAATAAAATTGTGAATATTATTGCTTACGCACTTCATATTGTTGTTTAGAATAGCCCCGCTCACAGGTGGTGTGGTGGATGAACTCGCAAATGTAGTATCCACACAAATCATTCCCGGGTTTCTGCCACAACCACTTTACAAGAAATAGAGGTCAATCAAACTGATAAGCAATCATGCTAAAATGGTATTGATGAAACTAGCTAGAATCAATGGGAGATGCGCGGAACTAGCTAGTAGCTAGTACTTACTTTTGGATGGTCAAATCGCAGTTGCGCCGGCAGTCCCGGAGCTTGTGCGGTGAACTTTTTCCAAACCCTGCCAGACAAAGAAAACAATTACTTGATATCAAGAAATGGACAAAGTTGCCGATATGGTGCGATAATAATCGATTAAATTTACTTCTCGAGCATTTTAGTCATGGTCGCAAACTCTTTCGTATTTTTCGTTTGGAGTCTATGACAGTTACTAGTCCCTGCTCAAGCTTAATCTCTAGCAGAATAAAGTGGAACCTGCGCATGCATGCATAACTCATCAATTACATTACTATAACCTCGAGTAATAAGGGAAATCGAATATGCACAAGACAGTAACACTCACTTTATTCGTAAGGAAAGAGTACTGTAGCTTTGTTTTGATTTCGAAGTTACGATGCGAGCAACTTGGCCTTGGTTTGTCTGGCATCATGTTTAACACTCCATTCATCCATGAGATTTGTGTTAATGAACCCAATATCACCTACTTGTCTTTTCTTCAATTCGGCGATCTTCAATCTGCATAATATAGTGAGGATAATTATATATACATGCAATGAAAGAGCTAAGCTATATATATAGACTCAACTAATTACAGAGAAGTAGTACTTACAGACAGTAGCAAGTGATGATTGTTTTATCGAGGGCCTTTTGATTGAAAAACTGGAAGAACTCCTCATATGGAACTAACAACAGATCAATTCCAACGAGGTCATGCTCCTCTTTAACCGATAGCGACAAAGTATTTTTTCCCAGACTTTCTGCAGATGTCCATGTACCAATCATGGAATCTTCGCATCATCGTTGTTAGGGAAGTACCAGGTCTGACGAGAGGCTTCCCATGCTCGAATCTTAATGTGTCCACCTCCATTGTTCCAAAAATTATTGCATCATCATCGGCCATGTAATCTTCAGGATTGGTACCGGGCAGCACCCCCGGAAGATTAGCGATGATGTCGCTAGACACATTGAGCGGGGGGCACGATTGCTTCGCTTGTTCGCCAAGCTAGGGAATTTGTTTCCCTTTTCTTCGTTCTGCTTCTGGCTGTACTGCCTCCCGTTCTAGAGGCTTGAGAGATGATGGACCGTATTTGTATTGCCTCCCGCCTCTAGCTGTACTGCTAGACGCCGGAGCAGCTGGAGCGGCTGTGGCTGTCTTCTTTCGTTGCTTAAGAGGCGGGGCAGCCGGAGGCGGCTGCTGCGACGCGCCAGAGCAGCTGGAGCAGCAGCGTCTGTGTTCCGCCGTCGCTTACGAGGCGGCGAAGGAGGAGGCGGGCTGCTCGGACGCGTCGGAGGAGGCGGAGAAGGAGGCGGAGTACTGCCTCCCTCACGCGCCGGAGCAGGAGGCGGAGTGCCCTGCTCACTCACCGGAGGAGGAGGAGGAGGAGGAGGAGGCGGAGGAGGTGGAGTGCCCAGCTGACTAGCAGGAGCCATGAAGTTCAAGTGCTTGATGTGCTCCTTCCGCCATAGACACGGAGTATGCATATCAAGACCTAGCTGAGTCTCCCCATCACCTGTAGGGTGGTCAGCTGGAGCTCCTCAAATCCCTCCATTATTTCGTCCACCATCACAACAGCATAGCCTTGTGGAATCATACGGCAGTGAAAAGTTGCTCCGGGTGAAGGAGGGAACACGGAGCCGACAGCTGCCTTTACTTTGAGTTGATCCCATTGCATCATAAGGTGGCACTGGTGTGAATCCGTGATAAAATCCACGGGGTAGCTAGGACCCGTCAAGTCAGGCTGCTGAACAAGCTCGGTGGAAGCCATGCTGCTTCTCCGCTGAGATGGCGGGGTAGCTTCTGGGGTAGCATCTTGGGCAGGATCTCGTAGCCACTGGTTCTCAACATCTCGTTCCTCTAGCTTTCTTACTCTTGCCTTAAGCTGCTGCAGTTCGCTCTGCTCCACTTTCCTCCTCCTCTCTTGGGTTTTGTAACTGCCTGCGTCAGGAAACCCAACCGTCCACGCAACGGAGCCTGGCATGCCTCGTGTTTGTTCAGGGTGCTCAGGATTCCCAAGGGCCCTTGTGAGCTCGTTGTTCTCTCTGTCAGGAACGAACTTCCCTTCCCGCACTTTGTTGATTGCTTTCCGAAGCTTCATGACGAGTGTTCACGTTGCTCGTCCGTCCAGCAGCACTTCCCTGTTTCAGGGTCTAATGTTCCACCGGCTCCGAAGAACCAAGTCCTACAACAGTCTGGCCAGTGCAATGTCTCTGGTTCGACCCCTTAAGCAATCAGGTCCTGCTCAGCCTTGTCACACAACGGCCGAGCTTTGAGGTAGCCACCTGACCCCATGCGATGGTAATGCTCCTTCTTTGCAGCATTTATCTTGTTAGTCGCTGACATCTTCTTACTCCTCTCTGATGTCTTGTTGGCAACAATTGTGGGCCAGTGATATCTTATCTTCTCAAATTTGCCGATGAATTCTGGAGTCTTGTCTTGGTCGACATACGTTGTTTTCAACTCATTCTTCCACCTCCTGAATAGATCTGCCATCTTCTTGAGAGCATAGGACTTGATCAATGGCTCTATAGCTGGATTCTCCGGATCCCCCTCTTCCGGTAGGGTGAAATTTACCTTCAGCGCTTTCCAAAGATCTTCTTTTGTCTATCTTCGACAAAAGAAACTTGAAGAAGTTCTTCCTTCTTAGGCTCATTCCGTAGCTCGATGCTGATCAGGATCATGTCCCTAACAAGAACCCTGCACTGAGCAGAAAATGCTTCCTTGGTCCGGAGGGGTTTAATCGGTTGGCCATCGCGCACGACTTCTGTGATCGTGAACCTTTCATCCGGGCGCAACTTTTTCTTCGGGCGACGACGGCAGTGGGAAGGTGGCCGGCTTCCCCTCCCGCGAAGCAAAGCAAAGCAGCACCGCCTCCTCCGCTGGCTCCGCCTCGGCTATAAACCAAAGGAGGAGCCTTCGTTGGTTGGGCTGGGCTCGGATTCCCCGCAGCAAACTACTAGGCCGGCCTTGATGGAAGGAGGCCCGGCCCAAGACCATCCTATCTCTCTCAAAAGTTCCTCAAAAAAAAACTCTCTAAAAAAATAAATCCAAATGCTAAGTTTTCGACAATTTTTTAAATATGAACTACTCCCTCTACTCCTAAATATTTGTCTTTCTAGAGATCTCGACAAGTGACTACATATGAAGCAAAATGAGTGAATCTACACTCTAAAATATGTCTATATATATATATATATATATATATGTATATATATATATATATATATATATATATATATATATATATATATATATATATGTATGTATGTGGTAGTCCATTTGAAATCTCTAAAAAGACAAACATTTAGGAATGGAGGGAGTATTAAATTAGAGTGAATTAAAAATATATATTTTTTCGTGATTGGTTGATCTTAGCTAGTGGTGACTATGAGTTGATTGATATTGTGGCTGAAAATAATTCCGGCGACTAGGAGTTGATTGAATTGATTGATATTATGGTGACTAGGAGTTGATTAAATTGAGTCGTCTTAGTTAGTGGTGAAATTCCGGTGAGCTACCATGTGCGCATCTGGATACCAGGTGCACGTCGGGAGATGCCCCAGAACATGTCCACGACGACACCCGACTCGCGTCGTCATCACACCATTGATTCCAGCAAGGTAAGCATCATTTTGGCCTTGCTGTTGTGAACCTCATGTTCGTCATGACCGATCACACACGCTGACCAAATTGCCTGACCAGGAGTGCTCGAAATCGAGTTGGGCGACCACACCCGAAGCTTGCTGACAAGCACGCAACTTGGGCGAGCCGTAGCCATCACCTCTGTCGTGGATCCCCGAGCTCTCCAACTGTTAGCCCTCCAGGTTGGATATAATTCTTTGCTAAACGCCAGACAAAACTTCTCATCTCAACAGGAATGTTGGCCTTCCACAACTTGATCCATTGATTCTGAGAACCTCTACTATCTGAATGACTTGACCGGTTCTCTAACCAATCTTCCCTCCAACACTTCGTATCCACAAGTAGTTGTTGGCCGACTTCACTAAGAATTTACCTAACCGTTCATAGTTCCAGCCCAACAGTCTTCTGTTGCAATCATCCTCAGAGGTAGCTGCTTCCCAACTTCACCGAGAAGTTACCTGGCCGTTCATAGTTTCAGGCCCAACTGTGTTCTGTTGCAATCATCCTCAGACGTGTATTGAGTATGGTTTGTGTTGGGAAACGTTGCATGGAAACCAAAAAAAATTCTACGCACACGCAAGATCCATCCATGGAGATGCATAACAACGAGAGGGGGAGATTATGTACGTACCCTCATAGACCGTAAGCGGAAGTGTTTAATAACGCAGTTGATGTAGTCGAACTTCTTCGCGCTCCAACCGGTCAAGTACCAAACGTAGGCACCTCCGTGTTCAGCACACGTTCAGCTCGGTGACGTCCTCCACCTTCTTGATCCAGCAAGACGGCGAGGTAGTGGATGAGTTTTGGCAGCATGATGGTGTGGTGACGATGATGGTGATGCTATCTCCGCAAAGCTTCGCCTAAGCACTACAAAAATATGACCGGGGTGTAACCGATGGAGGGGGCGCTGCACAAGGCTAAAACAATGTTGTGGTTGTGCTAGGCATCCCCCTCCCACATATATATAGGTGTGGGGGTGGAGGAAGCAGCCAAGAGGCGCCCCCAAGTAGGTCGAATCCTACTTGGGGTCCTCCCCAAAGTGGCGCCCCCTTCCTTATTTGGAGTGCGGGAGAAAGGAAGGAGGAGGTGCCCCCCTTTCCTTTCTCTCCTGAGGAGGGAAAGGCATGAGGGGCCACCCCTCCCCTGTCCTTCCCCTAGGGCCGGCCAGCCATGTAGATGGGCGTACCAGCCCCCTAGTGGGCTGGTCTGTCCCCTCCTATGGCCCATAAGGCCCATACATCGGGGGTGTCCGGAACCCCTTCCGGTGACCCGATGACTACCCGGTGCACTCCGAAACGATTCCGGTGTCCGAATACCATCGTCCTATATATCAATATTTACCTCTCGACCATTTACATAATCCTCATCATGTCCGTGATCTCATCCGGGACTCCGAACAACATTCGGTCACCAAATCATATAACTCATATAACACTATCGTGAACGAATGTTAAGCGTGCGGACCCTACGGGTTCGAGAACTATGTAAACATGACCGAGACACCTCTCCAGTAAATAACCAATAGTGGAACCTGGATGCCCATATTGGATCCTACATATTCTACGAAGATCTTTATCGGCCGAACCGTTATGACAACATACGTAATTCCCTTTGTCCATCGGTATGTTACTTGCCCGAGATTCGATTGTCGGTATCTTCATACCTATTTCAATCTTGTTACTGGCATGTCTCTTTACTCGTTCCATAATACATCACCTCATAACTAACTCCTTAGTCATTTGCTTGCAAGCTTATGATGTGTATTATCGAGAGAGCCCAGAGATACCTCTCCGATACTCAGAGTGACAAATCCTAATCGCGATCGATGCCAACTCAACAAACACCTTCGGAGATACCTGTAGAGCATCTTTATGATCACCCAGTTATGTTGTGACATTTGATAGCATACAAGGTATTCCTCCGGTATCCGGGAGTTGCATAATCTCATAGTCGAAGGAATAGGTATTTGACATGAAGAAAGCAATAGCAATAAACTGAACGATCAGTATGCTAAGCTAACGGGTGGGTCTTATCCATCACATCATTCTCCTAATGATGGGATCTCGTTATCAAATGACAACACATATCCATGGTTAGGAAACCTTAACCATCTTTGATCGACAAGCTAGTCTAGTAGAGTCTCACTAGGGACACGGTATTTGTTTATATATTCACACATGTATTTAAGTTTCCGATCAATAAAATTTCAGCATGAATAATAAACATTTATCATGATTAAGGAAATATAAAATAACAACTTTATTATTGAATCTATGGCATATTTCCTTTAGTTTGTGCAATCATAGGACAGAAAAGTTCATTGATGACACACACCGTTCGATTGCCTTGACCGACCATCAATCAACACTGAAACCAACTGTGGGTGATTAGTAAAAACCGGTTATAAAGCCCACATCATATTATTGCATGGTAGCAAGTTATGATTCCACATATTTGCTGACTCTTCATCACTAATTCTTTGAATTAATCCATGTTTAAGTCCTGAAATCCCCACATGAATAGAGCACCACACCTGCGTGGAGGGTGGTTGTCAAGCTCTAAATCAAAAATATCTGCAAAGGGGTAAGAAAAAACTTTCAATATCTTGTAGAATTTTCCATCTATGCTTCGCCAACATGGTCGAGCTAAAGAGCTCGGTGTTACAAAAACCCCAATCGCCTATATACTTTGGCATTATCACATCCTCCCATGAGACCCACACAGTTTTATACATGCCATCCTTAAATCCCCAATAAAATTTCTTGAGCATGGTGTTAATATGATTATATAAACCTCTTGGCATTATAAAGCATATATGACACGGAGTACGTGAGGATTTCTTGCACTATCGACTTGATCAAAATTTATTTTCCCAACGATGGCATAGACTTATCACCACCCTTGCACCTTCACCCATATTCAGTCCTTAAGGTATTGGAAAGATCCATTGTTGCACCTCCCCACATCAGACAGTAAACCAACGTACGGTTCAACCAATATCTCGTTAGGTACATTTAGTCTTCTTGATCATGTTCCTATTGTCCTCCGGCAATTTCCAAAGAAGATGGAAGATTTAGCCATGTTTACCTTCTATAACCAAAGGCATTTCAATACTCCTTATCAGCGTGATCGTAGCTCCTTCAAGATTTGCTTTAAACATCACCAAATTTAAACTATCATCAGCAAACAGAATGTGATTAAACAAATGTGCCGAGGGTGCAGCCATCACACCTCTGACATTTTTATTACCACTCTTGGCCTTTAATAAACAAGAAAAAAAAAGAAAAGTAAGGTGAAATTGGGGCACCCTACCTAATATCCCTAGTTGGCCTAAACTCCTCCAACCGGACCTCATTTAGTAGGACCGAAAAAGATACAGTAGTTGCACCTTGCATAACTTTCTGGACCTGGCTTGGATGCAAGCCAATTTTCAACATTTTTGCCTCAGTATAGTTCCATCAATTATATCGTAAGCTTTCATCATATCTAGCTTCAAAGCATAATGAGCCTTATTTTTTCTTTTTGATACTTTCATAAGGTGAAGGCACTCATATGCAACAATCACATTGTCAGTGATCAACATGCTTGGGATGAAAGTGGATTGCTCTTGGGAAATAATCTCCGGTAAGATCTTTTTCAGCTGGTTAGCCACTTCATATATAATCTTAAAGATTACATTGCACAAACTAACTAAAGAGGTTGAGTTTTTTTTTACCTAAGGGATAAGAACGATGAACGTTTATTTATAACCTCCGGAGACTCTATACCACTAAGTACTCGCAAAATCATCTCGGTAATTTCATCACCATAGAAAACCCAATTCCTTTGGGAAAAATGCATCGAAAATCCATCAAGTCCTGGAACCTTTGTAGGGACATTTGGAAAAGGGGGAACAAAGCATATCATTCATTTCATTAGTAAACTTACAAGGTGTATGGGATAATACTTCCTCCATTCCCACTGTCTCCTTGGAAGTATAATTTTTTTTATAGAAATATGTAACCATTACCCGGTCTCAATATCACTATCACATGTGGTTCCGTCATCACACTTCAGTTGATCAATTATATTATTCCTCTTCCACAAAGATGCCTTCTGATGAAAAACAAAGTGCTCCGTCCCCTTCTTCCGACCATTTGATTTGGGACCTTTGTCTCCACATAATTTCCTCCCTATAGTCCACCTCCACAACTCGATGCTCGATTTTCTTCTCCTCATAAGATTGGCTTTGTTGGTTTGGTTCAGATCTAAGCTCTTAAAGTCTACTTTTTAGTCCTCATAATTCACCCCTGACATGGCCAAAAGATACCTCCCCCCATGTAGCAAACAAACCTGCCACTGCTTCAATATTTTGATTCATATCAATGACAGACTTGGCCTTCCCCCCTACTAACCACACATTTTCAAGCATCAGAAAGAAGTCAACATGAGTCTCCACATCTGCTCATAACAAAAAGGTCAATCATAGCTATCCTCCTATTTGCAGTGCCCATATCATTAAATAGAATTGTAGGCGAATGAACTAACTTAGCTGCAACTAGGTGCCACAACGATGTAAAAGGGAACATGGCGCTCCAACTTGTTCTGGCCAATGCCCTGTCCAAGCAGACTCGACAATAATGACACGCCACCTTCTTCCCAAAATTATAGTCAACTCAAATATCAACCAGATCATATATCCCGCAACACATCAACCGCCTCCCTGAACCCTACCATCTACACAACATCCTCTCATTTGGCGCCAATTGTTCTCCCCTTCAAAGAATCTCACTACAATCTCCAATGCAACCCCATGACAAAGTTGCCCCCCCCCCTTCAAGAAGGCCACCATGTCCCATTTTTTCTGTCGTAATCGTTTGTTTGCCTCGCCATAAAAACAAGTTAATCTCCACTCTTCCTTTTCTGGTTTGGCCAAGCTGTCTCAATGTGATACTTAGGATAATTCAGCAATCTTAAGGTTACTGGGCTCCTCCAGAACACGACAGAACCTCCATTTCTCCCACTTCTAGCCACCATATACCTTCATCATAACCCAACACACTTGTGAGGCCTTCCACCCATTGTTTCGACACCTGCGCCTAGAACAAACATACCACCTCCAACGCACGCTCCCAAATGAGCTCTTTGAGCTCCCGACTGTCATGGGGTCGCCAATCATGCAATAATTCCAACACTGGGTGCTCATTGGGCCCAGTGATCCTCCTCATGGGAGACCACTTCATTAATAAAATCATCACCCTCTATGCATCCCCTTCTCCTTGCCTTCTTCTCTTGATGATCGACACTTTACCATGCGTGCACAAAACATTGCCATCAATTGAGCTGAAGTCCCCCTTTCTCAGTCTGAAGAACCTTCCCCGACACAATACCAAGTTATACGGGTTGTGCCTGTGTATGTTCACCGAGCCATCATGTCCTCCTTGCTTACTCCCTTTGGCGCATTCTTGTTTGAGCGCTACTAGGCGGTCGGTGTTCTCTGGCCGAGGCTTGCGCCGGTCGACCGGCACAGAGCGCTGGACTATAAATAAAGACAAGCTGTCTATTTTTTTAGTAAGGGTTGCTCTGAATCGTGCTTCCTGCGAGGCTACTTTGACGTAAGCTGCGGTGCATCATCCCGGAGTCCCCCAACCTGGAATTTCTCTCTTCGGGACCTTTACCCTACCCTTACCCCACAGCTACGTCATCTAGATTCACCTTTCTTAGGTCAAGAAATGGTCTAAGACAGGGCGACCCGCTCTCTCCTTTCCTTCTCATAATCATCGCAGATGTCCTCCAACGTATGATCATTGAGGCTTCCAACCAAAACCTAATTTATCACCCTATCTCGCCCCATCTACCCTGCCCTGTCCTCCAGTACGCCGATGACACCTTGATCATTATAAAGGCAGACGCCTCGGCCGCCCATAATCTCAAAAAATAATCCTAGATGACTTCTCGGAGGCCACTGGCCTCTCTATTAACTTCTCCAAAACAACTTTCGTCCCGCTCAATATTGAACCAGAACTGGCAGCACAAATGGCCTCGACTCTTGGGACCTCAGTCTCCTCTTTCCCGCAAAAATACCTAGGACTACCACTCTCCCCGCACAAACTACCACCGTCGGCTTTCCAACCAGTCATCGATCGTTGTGATGTCTACCTTTCTGGTTGGCGTGCTCTCCTTCTCTCTCGTGGCGGTCGCCTCATCCTATTGTCTGCGGTCCTACATAGTCTTTCCACATATTTCATGATGTGCTTCTCACTGCCTAAAAGTGTTCTCGAGGATATTGACAAACGCCAACGGGTTTTTTTCTGGTCTAACGATGACTCCTTCTCTGGGGCTAAGTGTCTAGTAGCGCGGGACCGGGTGTGCATGCCCAAGCTGGCAGGAGGTCTAGGTGTTAAAAACTTACAAGCACACATTTTTTGCCTTATGTTGAAATTTGCTTTCAAATTCGTCCACTCCCCACTTCTGCCTTGGAAGGATTGGATTTTAAACCATTCCCCCCTCCACATAGGTCTAGGTAGAAATGCCTCCTTCCTTGGCAGAACTATTTTTAAACACTTACACACGCTCAGAGAGATTTCACAGGTTAATATTGGCAATGGTTCCTCCACCTTTTTCTGGCTTGACCGTTGGCTCCTGCCAGAACCACTCTCCATTGCTTTTCCTGCCTTGTTTACTCACCATACAAGCCTAATGCTCTTGTTCAAAAAATTATGATGGATGGGATTGATCTGGGCTTGCGTAGCCGGCTAACCTTAACCGCTTCCAATGAACTTGCTACCTTGAGATCTTTGTTGCAGGGAGTGTGCCTTACAGGAGTACCCGACAACAAGTCCTTGCTTAATGGCGCTGCCTTCTCCACAAAGGGCGCTTATGCAGCTCTTGCTTCTCAGCTATCGGACCCATCCCTTACACACATTTGGGACTCTCGTGTTCCTACTAGGGTTCGAGTGTTTGGATGGCTTTTCTACATGGACAGGTTAAACACGCGGGCAAATCTTCATCGCAAGATCATCAACAACTCTCCATCATGCCCATGTTGCAACGCCACGCCAGAAGACCGTGCTCACCTCTTCTTCACATGCCCATCGGTGTCCTCCATTTGGGGTGCCATTGGGCTGCTGCCCTGTCACTCTCCACTGTCCAACCTATGGAACGCACCAGTTCTGCATGGCCTACCTCAGTCAATTTGGCCTTTCATTTTGCTTCTCATTTTATGGAAAATTTGGGACGCTCGCAACGGCAAAACATTTAGGGACTTTTCCCCTTCTCCGTGTAATGTAACTAGGGCTATTATCTCGGATCTCACTCTTTAGTCTCACCGCCTTAAAAAGGCGGATCAAAAAATCCACGCCGGATTATGGCGGGATTTTTTCACTTTCGTCTTCTCTGAACTACTATTTTTTGAAATATATTCAGGTGGGGAGTCTTTCCCCCCCGGTGACAGTTTCAAAAAAAATCATCCAGGCGTCAAGGATACACAATAACGTGCTCATGTGCAAATAATTTGTTACTTCTTATTCACGCCAATCGCCAACATATAGGGTGTGACAGTAGAGCACAATCGAGGATTTGTTTACAGGGAGTTTTTTTAAGGGACTTTGTTTACTTTCAGTTAACTCACTCTTGTTTTGAGCACTTCAGTTAACTCACTCTGGCAATACAGTTCTATTATTGAGATAATATAAAGGCCGACGCTTTGAACTGAAGCTGTAAATCTTCATCTTTTGTCCGACAGCATCCGGGCCGTTGAACGACTGAACCGTTTCGTGTCTACTTATAGTCAACACTGTCTTCAGAGTGTGATTCAGGAGAGCGTGCGAGTAGGACCTTGAGACGTTGCTCAGCTGAAACCAGAAAACCGGGGGCCACGGCGGCCGCCGGCCACATCGCCAGGGATGGTGGCCGGCCGGCCGACGTTCCTCGAACTATAACTGAAGACTGTCCAACTGTATTTTTTTCAGTGAGCAAAAAACCGAACGCTTACTGAATCAGTTGGTACATACAGTATGTATTTGCAGGGCGAGCGTGCGTTCTATGGCCTCGGAGTGTGGTGCTGCAATCACGTCCACAAAAGTCAGGATCCTGTGCTACAAATGTCGTTTTCGTCGTCATCGCTCGGAGCCGACACTGCTGAAGAAAAGAATCCAGCAACCCAGTCGATGGATTCGACATCGACAACTTGTCTTGCCCCCTTCAGAAGTTCAGAGTACAGCTTGCAGGTGATGTTCAAGTGCAGAGCCCATCAACCAAGCAGAGTGACATGTGCAAGATGATAGCCAGCCATCGAATCAGGAAGCCGATGATACACACAGTGAGAGCATACCATCATCAGAATATGTAATCCCAGTGATCTGTTTTGTAATCGCGTCGGCTTGCCCTCAATTTACATCATCAGAATGTGTACACTAGCAGGCGGAAGATTGGTAATGCATCTGGTCTTGCTCGACCAAGTCCAAGGTAACCTCTTCTATTAGCCAGACACACATTTGACTTTGCTTTACTCAAAACCGTTGTATTAGCAGTTTGAACAGAGTCCAGTTTGCATATTTAAGAACTCCATGTGCAATTCAGAATGCTACAAGGCGGATTTTTCAGAAATTGTTTCAGCAATACAACAACCTGGATCCAAGACAGACATATTGGCCATGGACTGCTAGCTTAGTCAGAACAAGAACAAACATCACACACGACTGTGCCGGCGAATCAAGACAGCTATGATACACACAGTGAGAGCATACCATCATCAGAATATGTTATCCCAGTGCTCTGTTTTGTAGTCGGGTCCGCTTGCCCTCAATTTACATTATCAGAATATATGTACACCAGCAGCCGGAAGATCGGTAATGCTCCCAATTTAGAATGCTGCATGTAAAGAACAAACATCACACACGACGGGTTGCACCAGCGATAGTAATGAACGGCTAACCCGCATGACATCACATGCCATGTCGTAACTACAAACATGTCATGACATTAGGTGTGTTGTTTTCTCTCCCTAGAAAAGTTAGGGTTCCGTAACTCGGTCTAGCACATATTGTTTGGAACCGTCAGTGGAACACCATGCATGCATATTGTTTCACAAATCTTGTTCGTACACACAAGATACAACAACTAGAGAAGTCGGCGCCAACATATAATAATACTACAACAAGAGATTACCATTTCAAATAACAAATGAGATAATAACCATTTCAATTGCATCAAAATCATAACGGATTGAAGGGTAGCTTACTTTTTTTCAGAAGTGAATGGTAGCCTACATTGTTCAAAGCCACAAAATCGCATGCACCTGGACTTCAACTTATTAGTCCATCATACCATTTTGGCTGTGTTTTTTTCTGACTTGGAGTGGTTTTGACTAAAAATCAGTCACATCAGCGTGTACAAATGTGCAGGTTCCCACCTGTCAGCCTCAAGAAAAAAGAATAATAGCTTAAAATAAAATGCGTCGCACAAGTTTCGGACTTAGGACCACAAGCACTCCATATCAGGAGGTAACCAATACACAACGGATGCTATGTATTACATAGTCAAGTATAAAATCTTTAGTAAGTTTCGTAGATGTTAAGCATGTTCACTGTACAATGATATTAACTCATTTAAAAGCGATTTATTTTTCTTATTTTTTTGCAGCTTCAGTCCTCTGCACATATGTCATTTCTTTTTCTGAACTCATGTGCACGATGCAGTAGCTATATTGAAACTCACGGAGGGATGTTCGCGTGAGACGGGCTAGCCAGCCGCCGGCTTCCAAAAAGCTAGGGTTACTCTTGCCTCTCCCACCGGCGCTGGCTCCGGTCCGCCCCGTCTCCGGTGGCCTTAGGGCCATGGAGGCAGAGTGGTGTGCGATGGCGGAAAGCGCCGTACCTCAACTCGAGGGGACGCTATACGTGCTTATAGGCAGGGGGCACACCTCCCTGATAGCGCATACAGTTGAGATTACATCTTGGAGAGGAAGCTAGATAGAGATAAGATTACAAAGGGTAGATAGACTCTAGCTAACAACCTAACCGAACTACCAAAGATATGATGCGGCAAGATATGATGCGGCAGCCCCTTGTAATGTTGTCACGTACGTATCAACAATATGGTGTTTGACACCCTCCCTTAATCACAACTTCATCAAGTTGAGATTATACTTGAAGTTCTCAAAGCTTCGTATGGGCAAGGCTTTTGTAAACCCGTCTGCAATCTGGTCCTTGGAATGGATGAACCGAATGTCTAGGAGTTTACTAGAAAACTCTTTCTCTGACAAAATGAAAGTCTATCTCAATATGTTTTGTTCTTCATGAAAGACTGGATTTGCTGAGAGATAAGTTGCACACAAATTATCACACCACAAACATGGAGCTTGAATAGTTCTCACACCAAGCTCCTTAAGTATGGATTGTACCCATATAATCTCTGTCGTAGCATTGGCCAGTGCCTTATACTCTGCCTCTGTGCTGGACCTGGAAACAGTAGCTTGTTTTCTGGCACACCAGGAGATCAGATTAGATCCATGAAACACTGCAAAAGCCACCGGTGGAGCGTCTATCATCCAAACATCCTGCCCAATCCGAGTCGGAGAATGCACAGACAAGAGTGGAAGATGACTTGCTAAAATTAAGACCAATGCTCATAGTATCTTTCACATATCTGACTATACATTTTGCAGCAGTCAAATGAACTGTGGTTGGTGCATGAAGGAATTGACACACTTTGTTCACAGCAAAAGAAATATCAGGTCGTGTGAGTGTTAAATATTGAAGTGCACCCACAAGACTTCTGTATCTTGTGCTGTCTTCTGAGCTCAAGAGTGTTCCTTCTGTGAGAGACAATTTTTCTGTACTAGACAAATGAGCAGTGGTAGGTTTACAACCTTGCAACCCTTCTTACCAAATCATTTGCATATTTTTCCTGGGAGAGATGAAGTCCATCCTTGTGCTTCTTTACTTCAACCCCTAGAAAATAGTGCAAGTCTCCAAGATCCTTTAGAGCAAACTCAACACTTAAGTCCTTCAACAGTCATGTTATTGCCTCATCAGATGAACTTGTGACAATAATATCAGCAACATATACAAGAACAAATATTGATGTATTGGACTTATTGTAAATAAACAATGAAGTGTCAGACTTTGATGGAACAAAGCCAAGCATTTGCATCTTTTTGCTGAGACGAGAATACCATGCCTTAGGAGACTGCTTCAATCCATACAATGCTTTATCAAGCCTACATACGTGAGAGGGTGCATGTTTGTTTTCAAACCCAGGAGGTTGTTTCATGTAAACCTCCTATTCCAGAACACCATGAAGAAAGCGTTCTGTACGTCTAGCTGTCGAAGACTCCATCCCCTGGAAACAGTAATAGACAGGACGAGATGAATGGTTGCAGCTTTTACAACTGGACTAAAGGTGTCCTCATAGTCTATGCCATACCTTTGTTTAAAGCCTTTAGCAACTAGCCTTGCCTTGTAACAATCAACTGTTCCATCAGACTTTTGTTTGATCCTAAAAACCCATTTGCAATCAATAAGATTTTTTACCTTGCCTTGGAGGAACTAAATACCACGTTTTATTTTTCTGTAGTGCCACATATTCCTCATGCATTGCCTTTCTCCACTTTTCATCACCAAGAGCCTCCTCGAATGTGTTAGGCTCACCTGGTTCACCTGTAGAACAGATCATACCATATTTGGTTACGTGCTTGTAATCAACTGGCTTAGTTACCCCTGATTGCAGTCGTGTACGACGCTACGGTGCAACAGAGTTGTTCTGTGGCACAGAAGATCCCGTGGATAAATCCTCTTGCACCAGATCTGAGGCTGATGCGCCTGCACCAGCAGTTTTGGCAGGTTCTGCGGCTGGTTGATCTTCTGTGGCTTGCGGCTGAGGCGCTAGAGAGGAATCTGGGGCAGAGGATCCCACCCGACCAGCAGCCACGGGCCGGCAAGGATCTGCACCTGAGCCCATGCCTGTCGTAGCTGGACCGGCGCCAGCGGATCGCCCCGCGTCGCACCACTTGTACACAACCGGCTGGCTCCCGAAGCACGAGCCGATCAGACCTGTGGGAGCCGGGCGCGTGGCAGCCACTGGTTCGCGCGGGCTGGTGGAGCCGCCACTGCCAACCACAACTGGCTGCGTGGCTGACGCGGAGGCGGTCGCCGCTAGCGCGTTGGATGCAGTGCGGGCGCTGTCGCTGCTGTCGCACTGGGTTCCGAGGCAGATCTGCCTGCCGCTGCTGGCACGTTGGATCCCGAGGCGGATTTGCCTGCCGCGGCTGGCACGCCGATCCTGAGGCGGATTTGCTCCCTCCATCGTGACACATGCGATATGGGCGGATGATGTCTACTACACAACCTTCTTCTTGTAGACGTTGTTGGGCCTGCAAGTGCACAGGTTTGTAGGACAGTAGCAAATTTCCCTCAAGTGGATGACCTAAGGTTTATCAATCCGTGGGAGGCGTAGGATGAAGATGGTCTCTCTCAAACAACCATGCAACCAAATAACAAAGAGTCTCTTGTGTCCCCAACACACCCAATACAATGGTAAATTGTATAGGTGCACTAGTTCGGCGAAGAGATGGTGATACAAGTGCAATATGGATGGTAGATAAAGGTATTTGTAATCTGAAATTATAAAAACAGCAAGGTAACAAGTGGTAAAAGTGAGCGTAAACGGTATTGCAATGGTAGGAAACAAGGCCTAAGGTTCATACTTTCACTAGTGCAAGTTCTCTCAACAATAATAACATAGATAGATCATATAACAATCGCTCAACATGCAACAAAGAGTCACTCCAAAGCCACTAATAGCGGAGAACAAACAAAGAGATTATGGTAGGGTACGAAACCACCTCAAAGCTATCCTTTCTGTTCTATCTATTCAAGAGTTCGTAGTAAAATAACATGAAGCTATTCTTTTCGCTCAATCTATCATAGAGTTCATACTAGAATAACACCTTAAGACACAAATCAACCAAAACCCTAATGTCACCTAGATACTCCATTGTCACCTCAAGTATCCGTGGGCATGATTATACGATATGCATCACACAATCTCAGATTCATCTATTCAACCAACACAAAGTACTTCAAAGAGTGCCCCAAAGTTTCTACCGGAGAGTCAAGACGAAAACGTGTGCCAACCCCTATGCATAGGTTCATGGGCGAAACCCGCAAGTTGGTCACCAAAACATACATCAAGTGGCACATGGTATCCCATTGTCACCACAGATAAGCACGACAAGACATACATCAAGTGTTCTCAAATCATTAAAGACTCAATCCGATAAGATAACTTCAAAGAGAAAACTCAATCCATTACAAGAGAGTAGAGGGGGAGAAACACCATAAGATCCAACTATAATAGCAAAGCTCGCGATACATCAAGATCGTGCCATAGAGGGAACACGAGAGAGAACACAAGAGAGAGAGAGAGAGAGAGAGAGAGAGAGAGAGAGAGAGAGAGAGAGAGAGAGAGAGATCAAACACATAGCTACTGGTACATACCCTCAGCCTCGAGGGTGAACTACTCCCTCCTTGTCATGGATAGCGCCGGGATGATGAAGATGGCCACCGGTGATGGGATCCCCCCTCCGGAAGGGTGTCAGAACGGGCTCCCTAGAGGTTTTTGGTGGCTACAGAGGCTTGCGGCGGCGGAACTCCCGATCTATCTTCTCCTTGGATGTTTTTAGGGTACGTGGGACTATATAGGCGAAAGAAGTCGGTCGGGAGGTGCTCGAGGGGCCCACGAGACAGGGGGCACGCCCAGGGGGGCGGGCGCGCCCTCCTATCTCCAGGCCTCCTCGAGGATCTTCTGACGTGAACTCCAAGTCTCCCGGATCATATTCTTCCCAAAAATCACGCTCCCGAAGGTTTCATTCCGTTTGGACTCCGTTGATATTCCTTTTTCTTCGAAATACTGAAACAGGCAATAAAACAACAATATGGGCTGGGCCTCCGGTTAATAGGTTAGTCCCAAAAGTAATATAAAAGTGTATAATAAAGCCCATAATCATTCAAAACAAATAATATAATAGCATGAATGCTTCATAAATTATAGATACGTTGGAGACGTATCAGCATCCCCAAGCTTAATTCCTGCTCGTCCTTGAGTAGGTAAATGATAAAAGAAAGAATTTATGAAGTGTGAATGCTAGCAGGTGCACAAGTTTGATCAATGATAATTTCAATCACCTTTTCTAGCATGTTTATATGTCATAACAGTAGTTCATCTCATAAAACTTTTCATAATCAAGTAACAAGCAATTCACATGTTAAAGCATAGACCATAAACTTTCTTGAAAACTAGCAAACTTCATTCTTAGTCATCAAACAATTGCAATTCATCTTATTTTCAGGAAGGGTCTATGTCAGAGCTTTGATTTAGCAAACTCCACATACTCAACTATCATATAGTCTTCTACATTTGCTAACACTCACGCAATACTTGTGGTTATGGAGTTTTAATCAGACACAGAGAAAGATAGGGGCTTATAGTGTTGCCTCCAAACGGATTCACCTTTGGGTGATGTCAACAATAATAGTTCATGCTAACTTATATCCAATTGGATATATATATCAGGATCACCCCAACACAAAGTGCTTGCCAAAGGATAAAATGAAAAAGGGAAAGGTGAAGATCACCTTGACTCTTGCATAAAGTAAAAGACATAAAGTAAAAGATATGCCCTTCGCAGAGGGAAGCAGGGATTTGCAGAGGTGCTAGAGCTCGATTTTGAAATAGAGATAAATAATTTTGAGAGGTATGATCTCATTGTCAACATAACAACTAAGAGTTCCCAATATCTTACATACTACATACATTATAGGCGGTTCCCAAACAGAATGGTAAAAGTTTTACTCCCCCTCCACCAACAATCATCAATCCATGGCTTTCCCGAAACAACGGGTGCCTCCAACTAACATCAAACCTGGGGGAGTTTTGTTGGCAATTATTTTTGATTTGATTTTGATCTTTTGATCATGGGACTGGGCATCCCGGTTACCAGCCATTTTTCTTGTGAATGATGAGCGGAGTCCACTCACCTTGAGAATAACCCACCTAGCATGGAAGACACTGACAGCCCCTAGTTGCTATATGAGCAATTCGGGCATACAAAACAGATTATAATTTGAAGGTTTAGAGTTTGGCACATGCAAATTTACTTGGAACGGCAGGTAAATACCGCATATAAGTAGGTGTGGTGGACACTCATGGCAAAAACTGGGTTTAAGGATATTGGAAGCACAAGTAGTATCTCTACTTGGTGCAAGGAATTTTGCAAGCATGAGGGGGAAATGTAAACTCAACATGTCTGAATGATCCATGACAATATACTTTAACTGAGATGTGATAAAACATAACCCATTACGTTGTCTTCCTTGTCCAACATCAACTCTTTAGCATGTCATACTTAATGAGTGCTCACAATTATTAAAGATGTCCATGATAATATATTTATATGTGAAATCTCTCTTCCTTCAATATTCTTTCATGAGTTGTTTAAATGACCAATACAATGCTTGCTAACCGTCAATAAATTTACAACCTCTACTTCTTAGACGTGAAGTCATTACTCCCCATGGGATAAGCAAATGAGGCATATATAATTTCAGATTTATGACATTCAACTCATTCAACCATTTACTCATCGGATATAAGTGAAGCACACGAGTAAATGACAAACTACTCCAAAAAGATATAAGTGAAGATCAATGAGTAGCTAAATAATTATGTAACTATGTGAATACTCTCTCTCATTTAAGAATTTCAGATCTTGGTATTGTATTCAAACAGCAAGCAAAATAAAATGACATTGCAAGGATAGCACAACTCATGTGAAGAAGCAAAAACTTAGGTTCAACCGATACTAACCGATAATTGTTGAAGAAGAAAGGTGGGATGCCTACCGGGGCGTCTCCTTAATTCCTTTCATATCATGGTTTCTCTTTTTATCAAAAGCTTCATCCACACCAAAGTCAACAAGAACTCGTGAGATAGGTTAGTATAAAACAATGCAAAACCTTATCATTTTCTACTGTAGCAAATCACTAAAATTATTATTCAACATTTCATACTAAATGTCTCTGCATATTTAATACTCGTATCCTTAAATAGAATCATTAAACAAGCAAGCATATACAAACAATGCAAACATAACAGCAATCTGCCAAAACAGCATAGTCTGTAAAGAATGCAAGATTCGTCATACTTCCCTAACTCCAACAATTATAAGAAAAATACTAAGCTGTAAAAGATTTATCATATCTCATTATGCAAGAAGATTCAACATTATTTCACTCTGTGACTTTTCTAGGGAATTTTTGCAACAGCGGCAAACTTTCTGTTTTCAAACAGCAACATGTATACTAGCAAAATAAGCATGGTAAAAGCCATCCTTGACATTTTTATTGAACCTAAAGATGCAAAACATTAATCTAAATAACAGAAGGCAAATACTAACAAAATAAAATGACGCTCCAAGCAAAACACATATCATGTGGCGAATAAAAATATAGCTCCAAATAAAGTTACCAATGAACGAAGACGAAAGAGGGGATGCCTTCCGGGGCATCCGCAAGCTTAGTTGCTTGGTTGTCCTTGAATATTACCTTGGGGTGCCTTGGGAATCCCCAAGCTTAGGCTCTTGCCACTCCTTATTCCATAGTCCATCGAATCTTTATCCAAAACTTGAAAACTTCAACCACACAAAACTCAAGACAAAATTCGTAAGCTCCGTTAGTATAAGTAAATAAATCACCACTTAGGTACTGTAATGAACTGATTCTTTATTTATATTTGTGTTAAACCTACTGTATTCCAACTTCTCTATGGTTCATACCCTTACATACTAGCCATAGATTCATCAAAATAAGCAAACAACACAATGAAAACAGAATCTTTCAAAAACAGAACAGTCTGTAGTAATCTGTATCAAACGTATACTTCTGGAACCCCAACAATTATGAAATAAATTGGTGGACCTGAGTAATTTGTCTATTATTCATCTGCAGAAAGAATCAACCTAAAAGCACTCTCCAGCAAAAAATGGCAGCTAATCTCGTGAGCGCTAAAGTTTCTGTTTTTCACAGCAAGATCATATAGACTTCACCCAAGTCTTCCCAAAGGTTCTACTTGGCACAAACACTAATTAAACATAAAACCACATCTAACCAGAGGCTAGATGAATTATTTATTACTAAACATGAACAAAAAATAAGAAACAAAAATAGCATTGGGTTTTCTCCCAACAAGCACTATCGTTTAACGCCCCTAGCTAGACATGATGATTTCAATGATGCTCACATAAAAGATAAGAATTGAAACATAAATAGAGCATCATGAAGAATATGACTAGAACATTTAAGTCTAACTCACTTCCTATGCATAGGGATTTTGTGAGCAAACAACTTATGGGAACAATAATCAACTATCATAAGAAGGTAAAACAAGCATAACTTCAAAATTTTCAACACATATAGAGGGAACTTGATATTATTGCAATTCCTACAAGCATATGTTCCTCCCTCACAATAATTTTCAGTAGCATCATGAATTAATTCAACAATATAACCAGCACCTAAAGCATTCTTTCCATGATCTACTTGCATAGAATTTTTATTACTCTCCACATAAGCAAATTTATTCTCATCAATAGTAGTGGGAGCAAACTCAACAAAATAACTATCATGTGAGGCATAATCCAATTGAAAACTAAAATCATGATGACAAGTTTCATGATTATCATTATTCTTAATAGCATACAAGTCATCACAATAATCGTCATAGATAGCAACTTTGTTCTCATAATCAATTGGAACCTCTTCCGAAATAGTGGAATCATCACTAAAGAAGTGTTATATAGGAAAAAAGAAACAAATACTGAACAATTTGATGCATATGTAAAGCAGAAGAGATAGGAGCGAAAACTCTGTTTTCTGCTCGATGTTTTCAGACGTAGGCAAAACTACTGAAAAATAAATTTGACATGGCTATGCAACTTCACTGTAAAAAACAACTGAAAAAGGAAAAGATGGAAAGCTATTGAAATTGTAAAAAAAAGGAGCCGGTAAACATACACGTATTTTGAATGTGGGTGGCAACTTTGAGAAAACAAACTTCTCGGTCTCCTCATACCCAACAAAAAGGCTGTTCGTACGCCCGTTGCTTGTGTATCTTGGCTTCATCTAGTGGGGGTGAGTTGCAAAAGGCAGACAAAAACACGTTAGGCTAGTGTTGTTTAGCATAAAAAGGTTACTGTGTTGCACCTGCCTGAACTAGTCAGGTAACATTGTAAGACATGGCAAAAAAAAGAAAAAAACTGCTTTTAAAAAAAGATGGGTGAAAAACAAAACTCACCCTAAGCTTGTCGTATCCTCCTTGGGGGTTTTTGTCTGCCTTTGCGACTAGTCCTATACATTTGTTGTCCCATGCCTCTACCCGGACTGGGAAATCTGGTACTGCAAAGTCTACCACCAGAGAATCTACATATAACATCTGTTTTGCAGCCACAAAAACAACAACAAAAAGCTGGTGAGAATATAGTTGGGAATCAGTATGGGTTAGCCTTTCTCATTTCTGCTATGCTACACAACCAAGCATAAGTATGAAACACAAAAAAGAAAGGGGAAAGGAGCCCAAACAGGTGGTACTTACCACCATGTGGTGCACACAACAGTTTACGCCCTTCTTCTTGTTGCTACCCCCTAATGAAGCTTTTATCTGTTCGCTATGAATGCACAGAAGTTGAGCCTCTTCACTCTCTCTAGGTCAGCGACTATTGGGTAGCATCGAGCGCTAACATGCAAGCTCGTTGTAGGGCACATGAAGGCGCAAACTACCACAATCAGCCAGGCCCTCATGAAGTCGTCATCTGCTCTCCTGTTCATCTCTTTTATCATGGTGCAGACGGTTGTTATCTCGGGGGCGCACCCATTCTGAAAACCGAACCTGCTGTTTATGAAAGATATTGCTTCTGCATCCCACCCGTAGAACACTTCCTCCCCTGAATTACGAAGACCCAAGGTGTGGTGGACGCTTTCGGCTGTTACGGGGATCTCGCCCCTGCCTGGGACAATGATGCACTCGCTAGCTGGGTCGTAGATCTGCATTACCCACCTGCTGAGGTCTGCAGGCAGTGTTGTTGCTTTGATCTTCAGTATGCCTCCCAGATGGTAAGTTTCTATCAGATCCTTCTGCCGTTGATCCAAGCTCTTGTTTAGCTTTACTAGCCTTGTTGGCGATGCTCTGTTTCTACCTTCCTGAACTTGCTTCTTCCTAGGACGCCTATGGCCTTGTTTTACTCTTGCAGCTCCCTGTTGAAAAGCAACATCAAAACACAAAAAGAGAAACGGATGATTTTCTCTCATTCTCTGCCGCAAGTCATTTTGAAAAAAAAAATGTTCAGTGGTGAGTGGGCAGGTACCTCGCCATTCTGTTCATCCGTGGAGTCCTCCATTCTGTTTGTTTGCCTTGCCTGCATTTGAAAAGGTAAATAAAAATGAACGCAAATTGTGGTGCTGTTTGGCAATTTACTCTGACTAAATTTATTGCATAACAACTCTGTACACGACAAAAAATATGTTGAGGATTATAAGGTAGTAACACAAAGCTCTCTATGCAACAATTATGTATTCAGTATGTTCACAAAAAAATAGATATTCTGCCTTTGTTAGACCTGGAACCCACATGTTTTCAGTTGCCATGTGATATATCAAAGTTTATTGGTTCTATATCTATTTTGCCTTGTTAGACCTGAAACTGACTACATTTTAGCCTACTCATCTCATATCTGATTCCTACGAAAAACACCACAAAAATATGCCCTATTATCTATTCTGATGCCCCCCTACTAAAAGCACATTGTTTATTGCATACTGCCCTATGCCTAAGTTGCATACAAAAACACAGTAAAAATATCCTATCATCAGTCTGAAAAATCGCTTTTGCCCCCTTTGTTTCGACATTACTTTTGCCCTCCACAAAAAACAGATGTTGCTTATGAACCGCAAAAAATGTTGAACACATATGTTTGCAATGTTTTTCGTTGCTGGGAAAACCATGCTACCTTATACTACAGTATTGCCTACTGAAAAACACAAATATCACATACATTTGCATGTTGAATCTCAAAAAATTGCATACTGAACCACATAAAAAAACTTCTACTACTGAAAACTGAGTCAGATTGAGCCCCTCTCCTTCCTCATCTCACCCCATGCCATATCCCTGCCCTCCTCCTCGCTTGAGCCTCGGGCGCCGCACCGAAGTTAAGCACGAAAACGAGCCCACCCTCCCCTGCACAGGCGCTGCGGCGACTCCCCGCTGCTCCGCCTCCACTAGTAACCCTCGCCCGGCCCTCGCCTCCTCGCAGGGAAAATCCCTCCCCTCTCTCCCTCTTCCTCGAAGGGAAAATCTCTCATCACCCCCGCCCACCCCCTGCGGTCGTTGGTAACGACGCACCCCCAGCAGCCATGAGATGTGTGCGCGAGGGGGAAAAAGTGGGATGAACTCACCTAGGTCGTCGAAGCAAAAGCGGGATCTCGCTCCCCCCGGGCGCTCGTCGCCGCCTCGCGCTGAACCACCAGCTCCACCCCTCTCCCCCGTCGCCGCTGCCTTCTCCTCCCTGTAAGACACGCGCGCGCCGCCCCTCGCCCCGCGCGAACTGCTGCGGGGGTCCTTCCCCGGGTCGTCGCCGCGCTCGTTGAATTGAACTCGTCACCGGCCCTCTCGCCGCCCGCGCTCGCGGCGAAGCTAGGGATTTCGAGTGGGATTTGGGTCGTCGCCGGGAGAGGGTGTGAGGTGGGGAACGGGGAAACGGCAGGATAGGAGCAGCGCGTCTCCCGAAAATTTGAAGCGCCCCGACAAAAAAACGCCGCCCACCTGGTCGGTCCGCCCAGGCCACCTGTCGCGCGCGATGGACGGTCGTGGTGCGGCCGCTCGGAAGCGCTGGATCGCGCGTGCTCGTTAGACAGCGATTGGGTAAAATAAATTGGGCATGTGCATATGGATATCGGATAGCGGGCTGGGAGAGGCATCATCGGATTGTTTTGGGTTAAGAAAATGGGCCTGTGTTGCCTATCAAAGCTGGCCGTTTGCCTCAGAAAATAAAATCAAAGCTGGCTGTACTCCGTGCCGTCTCCGATCCAAATTCCCCGCGCCGTCCGGCTTCAGATCGATCGATCGCTGCGGTCGCCGCCATCTCGTTCATCGCCGAGCTTCAGGTCTGCTGCCCTCTTCTTCCTTCTAATCTTGAAAGAGAGACATGCGTCCGGGAGGCGCGCATCTCAGTTCTCAACCCTAAACGAAATTCCTCTACCACTCAGCAGCAGCAGCTCGGGTACGCGGGATGGGGAAAAGGAGGAAGAAGGAGGAGGAGGAGGAGCAGCAGGCGATAGAGGGCCTCCCCAACGACCTCCTTCGAGAGATCCTGTCGCGGGTGCCGTACCAGTCTCTGTGCCGCTCAAAGTGCGTGTCGACGGCGTGGCTCACACTGTGTTCCGATCCCGCCGTCCGTAGGAGATCGCCGCAGACGCTCTCCGGTTTCTTTGGCCTCTCCCACAGCGGCAGCAACCGTTTCGTCAACCTTTCCGGGAGAGGTCGGCCGCTGGTCGACCCTTCTCTCCCTTTCCTGAATGGCTTCGAGAGCGTCAAGCTCTTAAACTGCTGCGGCGGCATCCTTCTCTGCCACGGCATGCGAGCGGACGGTGCACAATACATTGTGTGCAACCCTGCGACCGAGGAGATCTGGGCCGTGCTGCCTGTGCCTGATACCCATGAGATACCACGTCCTTGGGGTTACAGCACCATCTGCTTGTGTTTTGAACCTATCGTCCCCTCTCGCTTTGCGGTGTTTGTCATCATTGATAATGGTCACGACATTACCATTATGGAGGTCTACTCATCGGATACCGGAGAATGGACTTCCATGTCGAGCCGATGGGGTCACAAAATTGTGTTGTATTGCTTGGAACCAGAATACTTTTTCTTAAATAGCACTCTGCATTCCAGTGCCTATGATTCTCGTGTGGAGACATTTGACTCGGAGGGAAATTCAATAAACATGATAGTTGCAGTGGACACAAGCGGGGATACTTGGAGGACAACTCGACAGCCAACCAAAGCTAAACTTAATTTCTTTGGGCACTCTCAAGGACGATTACATGGAATGGATATAGACAATCGTAATGGTTGCCGGATATCAGTTTGGGTTTGGTTTTCTTATCAATTGCGTCCAGGATCATTTGTTTTTGTGGCTTTAAACATTGTTTTGTTGGCAAGTCCGTGAGAACTTGCAAGCTACCCTTCAATAGGTTGTGTCTAGCTAGTAAAATGAACGAGTCAAGTCCATTTATTTATAGTAAGCTAAGTACTTTTGGTGTGTAACTTGTTATCCTAAGAAAGTTAAATATTGATGGTGCCTTATTTTTGATCAACTCTGAAGTGTTATTATCTCATTTGTTATTTAAAAGGGTTATCTCTTTTTTGCAGTAACATAATTATATGTTAGGGCTAGCTTCTCTAGTTGTTGTATCTTGTACATACAAGCAGGGAGGCTCCTTTAGTGAAATCTGCATGCCTGGTGCTTCCCAACAATATGTACTAGACCGTGTAACGGAATTATAACTTTTCTAGGGAGAGAGATCAACACACCTCATGTCATGGCATGTTTGTAGTTAGGACTTAGGACTTGTCATGTGATGTCATGCAGGTTCACCGTTCATTTCTATCGCTCGTGCGACCCTGTAGTGTGTGATGTTTCTTTTTGTTCTGACTAAGTGGTCCACGGCCAATGTGCCCTTTTCGTGGCGTACACATGTATGGTGAGACCAAAAGTGGTATAGCGAGCAGAGGAAGAGAGGCTGCTCAACCTCAGCTAGTGCAACTCAGGTTACAAAAATGATTCTTTCGAGCCCTTTGGTCCCGGCTCTTGCCCATTGTCTTGCCTCCTGTTTGATGTCACCGAGTAGTTTGTTGCAGGAGGGTGTTGCGGCGTTGAATAGCGCCACGTTACGGTCATAGTTTTAAATAGCACGCTAAGCATCTTAGCAGCAGACCTCTTCCAAATGCTATAGCGTGCTATAGCGGAGTTATAGCGCGCTATTTTAATTGTTTGTTTATTTGTTTGGACCAAAGTCTCTTAGCGCAAGACGTTTTGTAAACGCTATAGCGTGCTAGCGTGCTATAGCGGAGCTATAGCGGGCTATTTAAAACAGTGGTTACGGTGCTTCCAGATGGTCCATGCCGTGAGGATGATCATCGAGCTGTGCCCTTTATGAAGGCACGCCCGCACGCTGGAGATAGCAGCAGTCCACCACTCGAAGCACTCGTCCACCACTGTAACAATTATATCTTCTTTTTAGATTCTGTAAGAATTATATCTAGACTAGAGTAAAATGCATATTGGGCCCTTATTCTTGGTGCCGATGCCTATAACGGGTTCCCATACTCAGAAAGTGCATGGACACGGCCTTGATACGGGCGAATATGGTCCATATATGGCCCTGAGCTCGGTATGACTGGCATGATTACGGTTTGCAACTTTGCATAATAATATTATGTGGGTCATCACTTTTATTTTTTACTTTCTCTGCACTTGAAAATCGGCTGCAAGCCGTACTCTAAGGAGGCAAAACAAGTTGCCCGTGTCCAGCTGCTCGACTGGTTTGCCAGATTAATCGTGGCACAGGAGCCTGAGTCTTATAGACCTACGCACCAACTGATTCAATAAGCGCTCTTTTCTTTTTTTTGCAGACTGAAACAGTTCAGTTGGACCGCCTTCAGTTATAGCATGAAACTCAACTGACGATGCATTGCCAAGGCATTTATTTACTCGAGCAGAAAACCAGCAACTAGGAAAAAGAGAAGGAATCTAACACACACCGGAGATAAGCTCTGGAAAGTTATTTGTCCACAAAAGATTCATGTGTTTTTGTGGCTCTGTGTCCATAACAAAGTGCTTACCCGTGATAATTTGGCTAAAAGGAGACATGTGGATGATTTATGTTGCCTCTTCTGTTGTGAAAATGAAACAGGTTTGAGATTTTGTTCCGGAGTGTTTTGATTGCCCGTATATTTCCAATTTTGATGATTTTTGTGCCTTATGGCAGAACTATTCCCTCCGTCCAGAAAAACTTATCCCAAGCTTGTCCCTCGAATGGATGTATCTAGCACTAACTTGATGCTAGATACATCCATTTGAGAGACAAGCTTTTTAGGGCGGAGGGAATATAAGAAAAACCCAGTCCTTAATCTGACAGTGGCTGCATCCTTGTGGAGCATCTGGAAACTGAGGAATGATTTTTGTTTTCAGAGCCGTACCTGGAGAAGTGTCAATTGTGTCTTAGCAAAACTAAGCTCTCATCTGCATCAATGGAAGGTGCTCTGCCACGACACTCAAGCGAGGTTACTGCTGCGATGCATTCGTCTCCTGGACAAGCGGTGCGGGAAGCTATGCGAATTGCATGGGTTCGATCGTAGAAGCCAGGGAGATGAAGTCTCGCCTGGGTCCTAGCTTTTACTCCCTCCGTTCCGAATTACTTGTCTCGGATTTGTCTAGATACAGATGTATCTAGACTCAGGTGTCCTTTGCTTCCCTTGGTCTGTAATAAATCAGTAGGCAGACACTTGTGTTTTGAGAGGAACTTTCCTTCTCCTGGTCTTAGTTGCGTGACTCTTGGTGCTGTGGTTGGAATGCTTTATGTAAGGTCGGTGAACTCTGGTTTCTATTGTCACTAAATTAATAAAATCGGGCGGGGGGAAACCCCTTTCATTAAAAAAAAAAAGAATCTAACACACACATGTTGCTCAGACGCAACCAACATTGTCGTTGATTCTTCTACCTACGAACTTTTATTTACTTCTGAAATTATTTTTACCTACGAACTACTCCACAATGCAAGGGTTCGAGCATCAAACAGGAGATGCCTACAAGATCTGCTTCTGCTCCAGCTGAACTGACGCCGAGGCATGCACGGGACGGGGAGCACGCTTCCTTTGCTGGTGCTGCACGACGAGTCTGACTGAATCCTTCTCGCTCCGAGCATCAGGGGATACGACCAGAGTAGAAACACACGCGTGCTTGGTGGCTGCGGACATTGCCTACCTTGCGGGAGTTGAGAAAGGATTTTCACAAGTTGAGGGAGTTGATTATGACCGAACATTCTCTCCAGTAGCAATGCTAAACAACGTACGGATTCTAATGGCTATAGTTGTATATTTCGATTACGAGATGTCAGATGGATGTCAAAACTGCCTTCCTAAATTGAAATATGAAAGAGGATGTATACATGATACAATCAGAAGGTTTTGTCTATCCGAAGGATGCCGAAAAGGTGTGCAAGCTTCAAAGATCAATCTATGGTTTAAAGCAAGCATCAAAGAGCTGGAATCAACATTTTGATGAAGTGGTATAAAAAGTTTGGCTTCATTAGAAATGATAAAGAGGCTTGTGTATGCAAAAAGTTTAGTGGGAGCTCTGTAACATTTCTAATATTATATATAGATGATATATTACTGATTAGGAATGATACTAAGTATCTTGGCACAATAAAAGACTATTTAAAGAGTGTGTTTTCAATGAAAGACTTAGGTGGAGTTGCATATATATTGAGCATAAAGATCTATAGAGATAGATCAAGACGTCTAATGGCACTAAGTCAAAGCACGTACATTGACAAAGTTTTAAAGTCCAAGAGGTGGAAGGCAACTTGGGCCACAAGGGCCAAAGTAGGAAGGCGCCCCTCCTTT
>NC_041381.1:695326423-695368848 GCF_002162155.2 Triticum dicoccoides
TACTAGAGTTTTTTGCTCTATTGATATACAAGTTTTGGAGCCTCCTCTAGTTCTTCTAGTTCATGTTCTACTTGGCCCTAGTTGACTAATTAGAGTGTGGCTAATCCTGTTGTCCTCATAATTAGAAGCCCAGCGTGGTTCTAATGTCCTCCCTCTAATTCTCCAGCGACGGTTAGCTCTAGATGGCGAAGCGCTGCCGGATCATGAAGGTTGCGCGCTTGCAACCAAGTAGAGAGGTCGTGCTTTCGGTCTTCAGTTCGAGTGACTGTTCATGGGCAGTACAAGGGATCGTACATCGACGGTTCGAGGGACTCCAAGTATGATCTACACCGATATGTTCTTCTTCCGCTGCAACAAAGTGACGGTAGCAATCGTGATTCCAACCCATTATGCATCATCATATTGATCTTGGGCGATTGTAGGTGCCATTTTTTTGTTTTCTACTATATTTCCCAACAAAATGTAGCTACTATGTCAGAATCAAGTCAATATTTTGCACTAATGTTATGAAGAACATTTGTTTCTACAAAAGACTTAACACAATCATACTCAAGATTTATACCTAACTCTTTACCTCCCAATCTTCAGAGTTGTGTTTAATTCTTTCAATAAGTTTCCATTCGAATTCAACTCTTCTTTTTGAGAAAGAACCACCAGACAAAGAATCAAGCATCCCTTTATCATGAAGATAAAGCCTAGCATAAAAGATTTGAACAATCATATCTCTCAAGAGCTCATGATTGGGGCATTTGAGCATATGTCCTTAAGCCTCACCCAAGCTTGAGTGATACTTCCTTCTGTTGGAGAACGTTGCAGAAAACAAAAATTTTCCTACTCGTTTCACCAAGATCATCTAGGAGTTCATCTAGCAACGAGTGATTAGATGCATCTACATACCTTTGTAGATTGCGAGCGGAAGCGTTCAAAAGAACGGTGATGATGTAGTCGTACTCGACGTGATCCAAATCACCGATGACCAGCGCCGAACGGACGGCACCTCCGCGTTCAACACACGTACGGAACAGCCACGTCTCCTCCTTCTTGATCCAGCAAGGGAGGGAGGAGAGGTTGAGGGAGATGGCACCAGCAGCAGCACGACGGCGTGGTGTTGATGGAGCTGCAGTACTCCGGCAGAGCTTCGCTAAGCACTATGGAGGTGGAGGAGGTGTTGGGGAGGGAGAAGGAGGCAACCAAAGGCCAAGGCGTTCAGGTAGTAAGTCCCTCCTCTCCCCCACTATATATAGGGGTGCCAAGGGGGGGTGGCCGGCCCTAGGAGATCCAATCTCCTAGGGGGTGCGGAGGCCAAGGGGGGTTTCCCTCCCCCCCAAGGCACCTAGGAGGTGCCTTCCCCTCCTAGGACTCTTTCCCCTCAAACCCTAGGCGCATGGGCCTATGTGGGGCTGGTGCCCTTGGCCCATTAGGCCAAGGCGCACCCCCTACAGCCCATGTGGCCCCCCCGGGACAGGTGGACCCACCCGGTGGACCCCCAGGACCCTTCCGGTGGTCCCGGTACAATACCGATAACCCCGAAACTTGTCCCGATGCCCGAAACAGGACTTCCCATATATAAATCTTTACCTCCGGACCATTCCGGAACTCCTCGTGACGTCCGGGATCTCATCCGGGACTCCGAACAACATTCGGGTTACTGCATATACATATCCCTACAACCCTAGCGTAACTGAACCTTAAGTGTGTAGACCCTACGGGTTCGGGAGACAAGCAGACATGACCGAGACGACTCTCCGGTCAATAACCAACAGCGGGATCTGGATACCCATGCTGGCTCCCACATGCTCCACGATGATCTCATCAGATGAACCACGATGTCGAGGATTCTATCAACCCCGTACGCTATTCCCTTTGTCTATCGATATGTTACTTGCCCGAGATTCGATCGTCGGTATCCCAATACCTCGTTCAATCTCGTTACCGGCAAGTCACTTTACTCGTACCGTAATGCATGATCCCGTGACCAGACACTTGGTCACTCTGAGCTCATTATGATGATGCATTACCGAGTGGGCCCAGTGATACCTCTCCGTCATACGGAGTGACAAATCCCAGTCTTGATCCATGTCACCCAACAGACACTTTCGGAGATGCCCGTAGTCTACCTTTATAGTCACCCAGTTACGTTGTGACGTTTGGCATACCCAAAGCACTCCTACGGTATCCGGGAGTTACACGATCTCATGGTCTAAGGAAAAGATACTTTGACATTGGAAAACTCTAGCAAACGAACTATACGATCTTGTGCTATGTTTAGGATTGGGTCTTGTCCATCACATCATTCTCCCAATGATGTGATCTCATTATCAATGACATCCAGTGTCCATAGTCAGGAAACCATGACTATCTGTTGATCAACGAGCTAGTCAACTAGAGGCTCACTAGGGACATGTCGGTGTCTGTTATTCACACATGTATTACGATTTCCAGATAACACAATTATAGCATGAATAAAGACAATTATCATGAACAAGGAAATATAATAATAATGCTTTTATTATTGCCTCTAGGGCATATTTCCAACAGTCTCCCACTTGCACTAGAGTCAATAATCTAGTTACATTGTGATGAATCGAACACCCATGGAATTCTGGTGTTGATCATGTTTTGCTCTAGGGAGAGGTTTAGTCAACGGATCTGCTACATTCAGGTCCGTATGTACTTTACAAATCTCTATGTCTCCATCTTGAACATTTTCACGAATGGAGTTGAAGCGACGCTTGATGTGCCTTGTCTTCTTGTGAAACCTGGGCTCCTTGGCAAGTGCAATAGCTCCAGTGTTGTCACAGAAGAGCTTGATCGGCCCCGACGCATTGGGTATGGCTCCTAGGTCGGTGATGAACTCCTTCACCCATATTGCTTCATGTGCTGCCTCCGAGGCTGCCATGTACTCCGCTTCACATGTAGATCCCGCCACGACGCTTTGCTTGCAACTGCACCAGCTTACTGCCCCACCATTCAAAATATACACGTATCCGGTTTGTGACTTAGAGTCATCCAGATCTGTGTCGAAGCTAGCGTCGACGTAACCCTTTACGACGAGCTCTTCATCACCTCCATAAACGAGAAACATTTCCTTAGTCCTTTTCAGGTACTTCAGGATATTCTTGACCGCTGTCCAGTGTTCCTTGCCGGGATTACTTTGGTACCTTCCTACCAAACTGACGGCAAGGTTAACATCAGGTCTGGTACACAGCATGGCATACATAATAGAACCTATGGCTGAGGCATAGGGGATGACGCTCATCTCTTCTATATCTTCTGCCATGGTCGGACATTGAGCTGAGCTCAATTTCACACCTTGTAACACAGGCAAGAACCCTTTCTTGGATTGATCCATATTGAACTTCTTCAATATCTTATCAAGGTATGTGCTTTGTGAAAGACCTATGAGGCGTCTTGATCTATCTCTATAGATTTTGATGCCTAATATATAAGCAGCTTCTCCAAGGTCCTTCATTGAAAAACTTTTATTCAAGTAGGCCTTGATGCTGTCCAAGAGTTCTATATCATTTCCCATCAAAAGTATGTCATCTACATATAATATGAGAAATGCTACAGAGCTCCCACTCACTTTCTTGTAAACGCAGGCTTCTCCATAAGTCTGTGTAAATCCAAACGCTTTGATCATCTCATCAAAGCGAATGTTCCAACTCCGAGATGCTTGCACAAGCCCATAAATCGAGCGTTGGAGCTTGCACACTTTGTCAGCATTCCTAGGATCGACAAAACCTTCCGGCTGCATCATATACAATTCTTCCTTAAGGAAACCATTAAGGAATGCCGTTTTGACGTCCATTTGCCATATTTCGTAATCATAGAATGCGGCAATTGCTAACATGATTCGGACGGACTTCAGCTTCGCTACCGGTGAGAAAGTCTCATCGTAGTCAACCCCTTGAACTTGTCGATAACCCTTAGCGACAAGCCGAGCTTTATAGATGGTCACATTACCATCCGCGTCTGTCTTCTTCTTAAAGATCCATTTATTTTCTATGGCTCGCCGTTCAACGGGCAAGTCAGTCAAAGTCCATACTTCGTTTTCATACATGGATCCTATCTCGGATTTCATGGCTTCTAGCCATTTGTCGGAATCCGGGCCCGCCATCGCTTCTTCATAGTTCGAAGGTTCACCGTTGTCTAACAACATGATTTCCAAGACAGGGTTGCCGTACCACTCTGGTGCGGAACGTGTCCTTGTGTCCACTAGTAGGACTCCTCCCCCTTGGAAACCCTAGGCGCATGGGCCTTGTGGGGCTGGTGCCCTTGGCCCAAGCAGGCCAAGGCGCACCCCCTACAGCCCATGTGGCCCCCGGGGATGGGTGGCCCCACCCGGTGGGCCCCCGGGACCCCTCCGGTGGTCCCGGTACAATACCGATAACCCCGAAACTTGTCCCGATGCCCGAAACAGGACTTCCCATATATAAATCTTTACCTCCGGACCATTCCGGAACTCCTCGTGACGTCCGGGATCTCATACGGGACTCCGAACAACATTCGGGTTACTGCATATACATATCCCTACAACCCTAGCGTAACCGAACCTTAAGTGTGTAGACCCTACGGGTTCGGGAGACAAGCAGACATGACCGAGACGACTCTCTGGTCAATAACCAACAGCGGGATCTGGATACCCATGTTGGCTCCCACATGCTCCACGATGATCTCATCGGATGAACCATGATGTCGAGGATTCTATCAACCCCGTACGCTATTCCCTTTGTCTATCGATATGTTACTTGCCCGAGATTCGATCGTCGGTATCCCAATACCTCGTTCAATCTCGTTACCGGCAAGTCACTTTACTCGTACCGTAATGCATGATCCCGTGACCAGACACTTGGTCACTCTGAGCTCATTATGATGATGCATTACCGAGTGGGCCCAGTGATACCTCTCCGTCATACGGAGTGACAAATCCCAGTCTTGATCCATGTCGCCCAACAGACACTTTCGGAGATACCCGTAGTCTACCTTTATAGTCACCCAGTTACGTTGTGACGTTTGGCATACCCAAAGCACTCCTACGGTATCCGGGAGTTACACGATCTCATGGTCTAAGGAAAAGATACTTTGACATTGGAAAACTCTAGCAAACGAACTATACGATCTTGTGCTATGTTTAGGATTGGGTCTTGTCCATCACATCATTCTCCCAATGATGTGATCTCGTTATCAATGACATCCAGTGTCCATAGTCAGGAAACCATGACTATATGTTGATCAACGAGCTAGTCAACTAGAGGCTCACTAGGGACATGTTGGTGTCTGTTATTCACACATGTATTACGATTTCCGGATAACACAATTATAGCATGAATAAAGACAATTATCATGAACAAGGAAATATAATAATAATGCTTTTATTATTGCCTCTAGGGCATATTTCCAACAGTCTCCCACTTGCACTAGAGTCAATAATCTAGTTACATTGTGATGAATCGAACACCCATGGAATTCTGGTGTTGATCATGTTTTGCTCTAGGGAGAGGTTTAGTCAACGGATCTGCTACATTCAAGTCCGTATGTACTTTACAAATCTCTATGTCTCCATCTTGAACATTTTCACGAATGGAGTTGAAGCGACGCTTGATGTGCCTTGTCTTCTTGTGAAACCTGGGCTCCTTGGCAAGTGCAATAGCTCCAGTGTTGTCATAGAAGAGCTTGATCGGCCCCGACGCATTGGGTATGACTCCTAGGTCGGTGATGAACTCCTTCACCCATATTGCTTCATGTGCTGCCTCCGAGGCTGCCATGTACTCCGCTTCACATGTAGATCCCGCCACGACGCTTTGCTTGCAACTGCATCAGCTTGCTGCCCCACCATTCAAAATATACACGTATCCGGTTTGTGACTTAGAGTCATCCAGATCTGTGTCGAAGCTAGCATCGACGTAACCCTTTACGACGAGCTCTTCGTCACCTCCATAAACGAGAAACATTTCCTTAGTCCTTTTCAGGTACTTCAGGATATTCTTGATCGCTGTCCAGTGTTCCTTGCCGGGATTACTTTGGTACCTTCCTACCAAACTGACGGCAAGGTTAACATCAGGTCTGGTACACAGCATGGCATACATAATAGAACCTATGGCTGAGGCATAGGGGATGACGCTCATCTCTTCTATATCTTCTGCCGTGGTCGGACATTGAGCTGAGCTCAATTTCACACCTTGTAACACAGGCAAGAACCCCTTCTTGGATTGATCCATATTGAACTTCTTCAATATCTTATCAAGGTATGTGCTTTGTGAAAGACCTATGAGGCGTCTCGATCTATCTCTATAGATTTTGATGCCTAATATATAAGCAGCTTCTCCAAGGTCCTTCATTGAAAAACTTTTATTCAAGTAGGCCTTGATGCTGTCCAAGAGTTCTATATCATTTCCCATCAAAAGTATGTCATCTACATATATGAGAAATGCTACAGAACTCCCACTCACTTTCTTGTAAACGCAGGCTTCTCCATAAGTCTGTGTAAACCCAAACGCTTTGATCATCTCATCAAAGAGAATGTTCCAACTCCGAGATGCTTGCACCAGCCCATAAATCGAGCGTTGGAGCTTGCACACTTTTTCAGCATTCTTAGGATTGACAAAACCTTCCGGCTGCATCATATACAATTCTTGCTTAAGGAAACCATTAAGGAATGCCGTTTTGACGTCCATTTGCCATATTTCGTAATCATATAATGCGGCAATTGCTAACATGATTCGGACGGACTTCAGCTTCGCTACCGGTGAGAAAGTCTCATCGTAGTCAACCCCTTGAACTTGTCGATAACCCTTAGCGACAAGCCGAGCTTTATAGATGGTCACATTACCATCCGCGTCTGTCTTCTTCTTAAAGATCCATTTATTTTCTATGGCTCGCCGCTCAACGGGCAAGTCAGTCAAAGTCCATACTTTGTTTTCATACATGGATCCTATCTCGGATTTCATGGCTTCTAGCCATTTGTCGGAATCCGGGCCCGCCATCGCTTCTTCATAGTTTGAAGGTTCACCATTGTCTAACAGCATGATTTCCAAGACAGGGTTGCCGTACCACTCTGGTGCGGAACGTGTCCTTGTGGACCTTCGAATTTCAGTAGGGGCTTGATCAGAAGTATCTTGATCATTTTCATTAACTTCCTCTCTAGTCGGTGCAGGCACCTCAGGAACATTTTCTTGAGTTGCGCCATTTTCCGGTTCAAGAGGTAATACTTCATCAAGCTCTACTTTCCTCCCACTTACTTCTTTCGAGAGAAACTCTTTCTCCAGAAAGGACCCATTCTTGGCAACAAAGGTCTTGCCTTCGGATCTGAGGTAGAAGGTGTACCCAATAGTTTCTTTTGGGTATCCTATGAAGACGCATTTTTCCGACTTGGGTTCGAGCTTTTCAGGTTGAAGTTTCTTGACATAAGCATCGCATCCCCAAACTTTTAGAAACGACAGCTTAGGTTTCTTCCCAAACCATAATTCATACGGTGTCGTCTCAACGGATTTCGACGGAGCCCTATTTAAAGTGAATGCGGCAGTCTCTAAAGCATAGCCCCAAAAAGAAAGTGGTAAATCGGTAAGAGACATCATAGATCGCACCATATCTAACAGAGTGCGATTACGACGTTCGGACACACCATTACGCTGAGGTGTTCCAGGCGGCGTGAGTTGTGAAACTATTCCACATTTTCTTAAGTGTGCCCCAAACTCGTGACTCAAGTATTCTCCTCCACGATCTGATCGTAGAAACTTGATTTTCCTGTCACGTTGATTTTCAACCTCACTCTGAAATTCCTTGAACTTTTCAAAGGTTTCAGACTTGTGTTTCATTAAGTAGATATACCCATACCTACTTAAATCATCAGTGAGGGTGAGAACATAACGATAGCCACCGCAAGCCTCAACACTCATTGGACCGCACACATCGGTATGTATGATTTCCAATAAGTCGGTTGCTCGCTCCATTGTTCCTGAGAACGGAGTCTTGGTCATTTTACCCATAAGGCATGGTTCGCACGTGTCAAATGATTCATAATCAAGAGACTCTAAAAGTCCATCAGCATGGAGCTTCTTCATGCGTTTGACACCTATGTGACCAAGGCGGCAGTGCCACAGGTATGTGGGACTATCATTATCAACCTTACTTCTTTTGGTACTCACATTATGAATATGTGTTGCATCACGTTCGAGATTCATAAGGAATAAACCATTCACCATAGGAGCATGACCATAAAACATATCTCTCATATAAATAGAACAACCATTATTCTCGGATTTAAATGAGTAGCCATCTCGAATTAAACGAGATCCCGATACAATGTTCATGCTCAAAGCTGGCACTAAATAACAATTATTAAGGTTTAATACTAATCCCGAAGGGAGATGCAGAGGCAGCGTGCCGACGGCGATCACATTGACCTTGGAACCATTCCCGACGCGCATCGTCACCTCGTTCTTTGCTAGTTTCTGCTTATTCCGCAGCCCCTGCTTTGAGTTACAAATGTGAGCAACTGCACCGGTATCAAATACCTAGGAGCTACTACGGGCACTAGTAAGGTACACATCAATTACATGTATATCACATATACCTTTTGTTTTGCCGGCCTTCTTATCCGCTAAGTACTTAGGGCAGTTCCGCTTCCAGTGACCGCTTCCCTTGCAATAAAAGCACTCAGTCTCGGGCTTGGGTCCATTCTTTGGCTTCTTCCCGGCAGCTTGCTTGCCGGGCGCGGCAACCTCCTTGCCGTTCTTCTTGAAGTTCTTTTTACCCTTGCCTTTCTTGAACTTAGTGGTTTTATTGACCATCAACACTTGATGTTCCTTCCTGACTTCTACCTCTGCTGATTTCAGCATAGCAAATACTTCAGGAATGGTATTTTCCATCCCCTGCATATTGAAGTTCATCACAAAGCTCTTGTAGCTTGGTGGAAGCGACTGGAGGATTCTGTCAATGACCGCATCATCCGGGAGATTAACTCCCAGCTGAGTCAAGCGGTTATGCAACCCAGACATAGTGAGTATGTGCTCACTGACAGAACTGTTTTCCTCCATCTTACAGCTGAAGAATTTGTCGGAGACTTCATATCTCTCGACCCGGGCATGAGCTTGGAAAACCATTTTCAGCTCTTCGAACATCTCATATGCTCCATGTCTCTCAAAACGCTTTTGGAGCCCCGGCTCTAGGCTGTAAAGCATGCCGCACTGAACGAGGGAGTAGTCATCGAAACGTGCCTGCCAAGCGTTCATAACATCTTGTTCTGCAGGGAGAACGGGTGCGTCACCAAGCGGTGCTTGTAGGACATAATCTTTCTTGGCAGCTATGAGGATGATCCTCAGGCTCCGGACCCAGTCCGTATAGTTGCTGCCATCGTCTTTCAGCTTAGTTTTCTCTAGGAACGCGTTGAAGTTGAGGACTACGTTGGCCATTTGATCTACAAGACATATTGCAAAGATTTTAGACTAAGTTCATGATAATTAAGTTCAACTAATCAAATTATTAGAGAACTCCCACTTAGATTAGATATCCCTCTAGTCATCTAAGTATTACATGATCCGAGTTAACTAGACCGTGTCCGATCATCACGTGAGACGGACTAGTCAACATCGGTGAACATCTTCATGTTGATCGTATCTTTTATACGACTCATGCTCGACCTTTCGGTCTTCTGTGTTCCGAGGCCATGTCTGTACATGCTAGGCTCGTCAAGTCAACCTAAGTGTTTGCATGTGTAAATCTGTCTTACACCCGTTGTATGTGAACGTCTGAATAAAACACCCGATCATCACGTGGTGTTTTGAAACAGCGAACTGTCGCAACGGTGCACAGTTAGGGGGAACACTTCTTGAATTTATTGTGAGGGATCATCTTATTTACTACCGTCGTTCTAAGTAAACAAGATGCAAAACATGATAAACATCACATGCAATCAAATAATAAACGTGACATGATATGGCCAATATCACATAGCTCCTTTGATCTCCATCTTGGGGCTCCATGATCATCTTGTCACCGGCTTGACACCATGATCTCCATCATCGTGTCTCCATGAAGTTGCTCGCCAACTATTACTTCTACTACTATGGCTAACGCGTTTAGCAATAAAGTAAAGTAATTTACATGGCGTTTCTTGATGACACGCAGGTCATATAAAAGAATAAAGACAACTCCTATGGCTCCTGCCGGTTGTCATACTCATCGACATGCAAGTCGTGAATCCTATTACAATAGCATGAACATCTCATACATCACATATAGATCATTCATCATTCATCACAACTTTGGCCATATCATATCACAAACCACTTGCTGCAAAAACAAGTTAGACGTCCTCTAATTGTTGTTGCAAGTTTTACGTGGCTGAATTAGGGTTCTAGCAAGAACATTTTCTTACCTACGTTAAAGCCACAACGTGATTTTTCAACTTCTATTTACCCTTCATAAGGACCCTGTTCATCGATTCCGCTCCAACTAAAGTAGGAGAGACAGACACCCGCCAGCCACCTTATGCAACTAGTGCATGTTAGTCGGTGGAACCGGTCTCACGTAAGCGTACGTGTAAGGTTGGTCCAGGCCGCTTCATCCACAATACCGCTGAAGCAAGAAAGGACTAGTAACGGCAAGAAAGTTGACAAATCTACGCCCACAACAAATTGTGTTCTACTCGCGCAAGAAGAACTACGCATAGACCTAGCTCATGATGCCACTGTTGGAGAACGTTGCAGAAAACAAAAATTTTCCTACTCGTTTCACCAAGATCATCTAGGAGTTCATCTAGCAACGAGTGATTAGATGCATCTACATACCTTTGTAGATCGCGAGTGGAAGCGTTCAAAAGAACGGTGATGATGTAGTCGTACTCGACGTGATCCAAATCACCGATGACCAGCGCCGAACGGACGGCACCTCCGCGTTCAACACACGTATGGAACAGCCACGTCTCCTCCTTCTTGATCCAGCAAGGGAGGGAGGAGAGGTTGAGGGAGATGGCACCAGCAGCAGCACGACGGCGTGGTGTTGATGGAGCTGCAGTACTCCGGCAGAGCTTCGCTAAGCACTATGGAGGTGGAGGAGGTGTTGGGGAGGGAGAAGGAGGCAACCAAAGGCCAAGGCGTTCAGGTATGAAGTCCCTCCTCTCCCCCACTATATATAGGGGTGCCAAGGGGGGGTGGCCGGCCCTAGGAGATCCAATCTCCTAGGGGGTGCGGAGGCCAAGGGGGGTTTCCCTCCCCCCCAAGGCACCTAGGAGGTGCCTTCCCCTCCTAGGACTCTTTCCCCTCAAACCCTAGGCGCATGGGCCTATGTGGGGCTGGTGCCCTTGGCCCATTAGGCCAAGGCGCACCCCCTACAGCCCATGTGGCCCCCCCGGGACAGGTGGACCCACCCGGTGGACCCCCGGGACCCTTCCGGTGGTCCCGGTACAATACCGATAACCCCGAAACTTGTCCCGATGCCCGAAACAGGACTTCCCATATATAAATATTTACCTCCGGACCATTCCGGAACTCCTCATGACATCCGGGATCTCATCCGGGACTCCAAACAACATTCGGGTTACTGCATATACATATCCCTACAACCCTAGCGTAACTGAACCTTAAGTGTGTAGACCCTACGGGTTCGGGAGACAAGCAGACATGACCGAGACGACTCTCCGGTCAATAACCAATAGCGGGATCTGGATACCCATGCTGGCTCCCACATGCTCCACGATGATCTCATTGGATGAACCACGATGTCGAGGATTCTATCAACCCCGTACGCTATTCCCTTTGTCTATCGATATGTTACTTGCCCGAGATTCGATCGTCGGTATCCCAATACCTCGTTCAATCTCGTTACCGGCAAGTCACTTTACTCGTACCGTAATGCATGATCCCGTGACCAGACACTTGGTCACTCTGAGCTCATTATGATGATGCATTACCGAGTGGGCCCAGTGATACCTCTCCGTCATACGGAGTGACAAATCCCAGTCTTGATCCATGTCACCCAACAGACACTTTCGGAGATGCCCGTAGTCTACCTTTATAGTCACCCAGTTACGTTGTGACGTTTGGCATACCCAAAGCACTCCTACGGTATCCGGGAGTTACACAATCTCATGGTCTAAGGAAAAGATACTTGACATTGGAAAACTCTAGCAAATGAACTATACGATCTTGTGCTATGTTTAGGATTGGGTCTTGTCCATCACATCATTCTCCTAATGATGTGATCTCGTTATCAATGACATCCAGTGTCCATAGTCAGGAAACCATGACTATCTGTTGATCAACGAGCTAGTCAACTAGAGGCTTACTAGGGACATGTTGATGTCTGTTATTCACACATGTATTACGATTTCCGGATAACACAATTATAGCATGAATAAAGACAATTATCATGAACAAGGAAATATAATAATAATGCTTTTATTATTGCCTGTAGGGCATATTTCCAACACCTTCTTCATGTGGTAAAAAATTATAGATAAAATTCTGATCACGATGAACCAAGTGCATAAGATAACATTTCTGATGGAATTCCAGCCTCAATCGGTTCCAATCCCACGAATCAGAATTATCCAATAGCCTATAGCATGCCAATGCTTTTCCCTCCAAAGATAAAGGGAATAATTTCTTCTTAGTGTTATCCCTCAATAGACTTGCAAGCATAAATAATCCAGAAAGTTCATCTACAGAGATTAAGTGCATATCAGGATGTATTGTTCCATCTCCTGCATAGGGATTAGCATGCAATTTTTCTAGAATACCAAGAGGGATTTCATAATAAATATTTTCAGTAGTTTGAGGCTCAACTCTTTCCACTTGTGTTCAAGGCGAAGATACCCCGAACAAGCCTCTCAAAGGGTTATCCTCCATAGTAACAAGTGAGGATAAATTTCAGCATGTATTATAAATGTTTCCTTACCAAGAGCGCTTCACTCCCTGGCAATGGCGCCGGAAGAGAGTCTTAATGACCCACAGGTATAGGGGGTCGATCATAGTACTTTCAATAAGTAACAGTACCGAACCAAATGTGAAGCAGAAGGAATCAATAAGCAGTTTTCACCAAGGTATTCTTTGCAAGTGATGTATGACAGTTGTGACAGATAGTCTGATAGCAATATAATTTGTAGCAAGTAACAAGTAACAAAAGTAGCAAGGTGCATCAAAGTGGCCCAATCCTTAGTATTGCCAAGGACATGCTGGAAGTACTTCTTATAGTGATTCAAACGTTCTCGAGGACACACGAGAATTTCATCTAGTTACTTTCACCATGATTCATTGACTTGCTTTCATTGCTTTGATAAGTTTTTATGTCTGCGGACTGGAGCTAAGGTGTTGTTCTTACTTGAACAAACAACCTACTTATGATTATCCCCTATATGGAAAACTAGGGTTAAGCTTCTGTCACTCTTGCAACCCATCATCTACTTATTACTCCCTAATGCCTTTCCATAGGCCAAAGCATGGTGAAATTTCATGTAGTCGACGTCCACACGGCACCACTAGAGGAATAATAACACAATATATCATCAAAACATTGAATGAAACCAACTTCACATGATTACTTATGACAAGACTTGTCCGATGTCCTCACGAACAAGCGGAACTACTCACAAAGCATAATTGTGTCCATGATCAAAGGAGATAAAGATATGATTAGCATCAATGTGAACATATAATGCACCTAGTAAACCAACTAGCCTCCACTACGAGATGTAATCAACACTACTAGCACCCTCAGGTACCAATCTAAGGTTTGATACGAAGATTGCATATAAGAGATGAACTAGGGTTTGGAGATGAGATGGTGCTGGTGAAGATGAGATCACTACTAGGTAAAAGCCTAGCAGAAGTGGGGGTATTTGGCCTATCAGTAGCGCGGGTAACCGTGCTACTGATACGACGCTACAACTAAAGATTATCAGTAGTGTGGGTCCACCCGTGCTACTGCTATATCCACTTAGTAGTAGCGCTTCCTGGAAAGGGCGCTATTGGTAATTACTAGTAGCGTTTCTGGCAGCCCGCGCTACTACTATTATTATGTATTCTATTTTGTTTCATTTCATGTTGTATCCATACACCTTTATACTATTCTTCATACAGTAGCAATTTAGAGATTGTTTTTACATCATAATGAGTTATTACATCATTGCGTGAAAGAACTGTGGACTAGTTTCAAGTGGATGGACATCCACTTGAAACTAATCCGCGGTTCTTTCACCCAATGTTATAATAAATATCATCATCATCATCATCATCATCATCATCATCATATCATTAACAACTTATCGTCATAATACATCATTGTCATATAACACCTCCTCATGATCATCATTTTCATCAATGAGACATCATATAGCAAGTTGGTCACTAGTCATAATCACAACTCCTCCTCCTCATCATCAACTCTAACACATTGTACTACATAATAACACATAATACCTAGGACCTACTTCTCTCTCATAGGACCTACTACCTTCTTTTAGGTAAAATAGTATAAAACAAGATAGGCCCTGACTCTCCATTATGGAGAATGGAGATCATCCTGTCTCCAATTCTTGCCCTTAGCACAATGTTGTTTCCAAGTAGCTCCCTATGATTGATCATACATTTTTTCCAATCTTTGATTGGCATGTCTTCATCGGTTTTAAAATCCGATATGAACAGGAGTGATTCGTAGGATGACCTGGCCATATGTTCAAAACATTAAGGCGACCTTTCTGAAACATCAGATGAGGTACACAATCCTTCGGGATTTTCTGTTGAAAAGCATAGTAATAACTTCATAGTTAGCAATGTAGTTCAGTTTTAGAAGAATTTATGCAAAAGATGCACAGATGTTGTAATAGTAAAAAATCTTACCATGGATGTTATCATAGTTCAACGCGTGCACTAGTGGCACATATTGACCATAATGTGGAGGAGTTTGATAATATATATTTTAATTCTCAAGATCAGTAATAAATGCGATCAGATGATTTTTCTCCTGATAAGTTAATTCGGAGCAATCGGTGTAGTAGGTTCTGTCTATCATCTTCCGCACATTCTTTGAAGAATGAAAATAAGCTATCAATGGAAATAAGATGTCAACTATTTTGAAATAAATAATATAAATTACTTAATAACTATGTCTGAGAAACTCACATAGCGGTAGAATTGGAAGCGTATCAACAATGACCCAAATGTCCATATTGTCTTCCTCGATGTCAGGATCACCAAGATCCATGGTGACAAGCATACCCTCATGAAAATCATACATCTTGCAAAGTGCTTCCCAATTCGGGCAACCAAAATGAGTTGCGCTCTCAGAATTGTATAGATTTACATCAAAATCCATACCATGGTGGGTCCTTAGGTGAATTTTCTTTGTTTCCATACTTTCATGATCTTCAAAATCCATCCTCTCCAAGACATAGCGTCTTGCATGGTAGGGGATAAGCTAGTCGAATTGTAAAAGACAAAAATTACATGTTGAAGTAGTAGAAGTCGAGCTTAATTATGAAAAAACACTTTGCGTCGTAGCATACCATTTTAACATCGAAGGTATCCTGGAGCTTAATGCTGAAGCACCGACCTTCTACCAAGTGAGGCCTGTCGTAGAAACCCTGATTGTCGCCGCACCAGGAGCACTCCGCGAGACTTCCGTCCGACGATATTTCCTATGTTCATAATTCAAATATTAAACTTCTAAAATTCAATATATGTACTACAAAAACTAAATTAGATCATTATTATTCAGCACGGGTTGACTATCGGTCCGTCAAGTCTTTTTTTGAAAACTCTTAGCTCATATGGTGTATATATTCGACCGTTGGTGATGGTCGCTCCTCCCTTCGTCCCCGAGCGCATTCAACCAAAATGTCTAGCACACGGGAACGAAGGAGAAGCGACCCCCCGACAACAATCGGCATTCTTCTTCTCTCATATATGGTGGACACACTGCCTCACTCATTTTTTGACCGTCGGTGATGGTCATTACTCCTGCTTCCCCTAGTGCATAACAAGGGTCTAGCACAAGGAGAAGAAGGAGAAACGACCCCCATGATAACAGTCGGGATTCTTCCTCTCTCATATATGGTGCAGACTTTCTCCCTCACTTATTTTTTGATTGTCATGTATGGAGCCTCGACAGACTTAAAGTCAACCCGAAATGTCGTTTAATTATCTTTCCAGAAAATCCAGGCCACTCGATATTTCTTACATATTCTAGCACAAATCATGCCAAAATTCACCGAAAAATACGGCATGACCTTTGCTAAAAAGGACATATCGAGCACCTAAAATTTTCCAGACTGGAAATTAATCAACACTCCGGCAAAACATAGGCCACTCGAAGGTGTTACCTGCAAACATGGCCACTTGGGCAAGCACATATCCTATTTGCATTCGAACTTGATGGTCATTGCATTCAAACTTGATGGTGATTGCATTTCAATGGTTGAAAATATGAACAAAAACATTTCAAAATATCTTATAGGACTCATATTGACATGGAGATTTGGCTGGTCTCACCTCGAGGTCGGAGGGGGTCCGTGATGGGGACAACAGCAGCGACGACATGGAGATTTGGCTGCAAAAACAAAATATAAATAAAAACATTATTATCCTCATCTTATGACTTAGTGAAACCCTATAATCTATCAACCAATCAAATGCATATGCCTTGCATAGTGCTCTCCAATTTGAGCTTTCAAAATAGGAGTAGCTCTCCAATTTGAGCATTCAATAAGCAAAACTAAATCATAAAATAAATTAGTATTCCAATTAGCATGCATTCAATAAGCAAAACTAAATCATCTCTTGCGTTCGTACATCGTCGAATATTATCACTAATACATCTCGAATAGTATGATACATATAACCTCACTAATATAGCTAAAACCCTAGCAAACGACGGGTATCGGCCTGGGCGGTGGACACCCAATGAGAAGGAACCATCACAGGATCATAGCTCCAGTGAGATCCCTGAAGAACCTGCCAGGTATTGGAGAACCTGCCCTCCAACGCAACCATGTAGCGACGGACGTGCTCGTCCTCCTCACTGACACAGTGACGTACCACCTCCATGGGGTCCTCAAGCCTCCGCACCGTCACTGGCCTACGCGACCGCCACCAAAGAAGGTTCAGGTCAATGACGGGCTGGCTCCTCACCAAGCTGCACCTCCCGGAAGGTACCACATCCAAGTACCAGCCCGGTGGAGCCCAGTTCCGGACATGGCCCCTTTGATCAAGCAGGCCTCCTCCGTCGAGTTGACGACAAGGATGCGGGATAGGCATCGTCGACGTCGATGCGGAAATAATTGATTTAACTAAAAAAATAAACTAGTTCTATTAATTTTCATACTAAAAATAAAATAGTTGTATTAATTCAACTAGTTCAACTAAGCACTTACTATAAATAAAAATAAACTAGTGCTTACTAAAAATAAACTAGTTCAACTAGTTCTATTAATTTTCTTACTAAAAAACTAGTTCTATTAATTCAACTAGTTCTTACTAAAAATAAACTAGTTCAACTAGTTCTATTAATTTTCTTACTAAAAATAAACTAGTTCTATTAATTCAACTAGTTCTTACTAAAAATAAACTAGTTCAACTAGTTCTATAAATTTTCTTAATAATTCTATTAAACATTTACTAAAAACAGTAAAAAACTATATTGAATTCTTTCTCTAAACTAAACACTACTGCCCTAATTAACATCTAGTAAAACCCTATTGTCGTAGTTCTTAAGCATCTACAAGTACTAACTAACTAGATGAACCCTCTAGGTATTTAACCATCTACAACTACTTAAGCACCCATTGATGAACCCTAGGAATTTGTCCTAAAAACTACTTAAGCATCTATTACTACTACCCTAATTAACATTTAGTTTACAATTATATTTACTTAACTACATTGGGTGCACAACTGTTGGAAATATGCCCTAGAGGCAATAATAAAATGGTTATTATTATATTTCCTTTTTCATGATAATTGTCTATTGTTCATGCTATAATTGTATTGACCGAAAACCGTAATACATGTGTGAATACATAGACCACAACATGTCCCTAGCGAGCCTCTAGTTGACTAGCTCGTTGATCAACAGATGGTCATGGTTTCCTGACTATGGACATTGGATGTCATTGATAACGGGATCACATCATTAGGAGAATGATGTGATGGACAAGACCCAACCCTAAGCATAGCACAAGATCGTGTAGTTCATTTGCTAAAGCTTTTCTAATGTCAAGTATCATTTCCTTACACCATGAGATTGTGTAACTACCAGATACCGTAGGAATGCTTTGGGTGTACCAAACGTCACAACATAACTGGGTGGCTATAATGGTGCATTACAGGTATTTCCGAAAGTGCCTGTTGGGTTGGCACGAATCAAGACTGGGATTTGTCACTCCGTATGACAGAGAGGTATCTCTGGGCCCACTCGGTAATGCATCATCATAATGAGCTCAATGTGACTAAGTAGTTAGTCACGGGATCATGCATTACGGAACGAGTAAAGTGACTTGCCAGTAACGAGATTGAACGAGGTATTGGGATACCGACGATCGAATCTAGGGCAAGTAACGTACCGATTGACAAAGGGAATTGTATATGGGATTGCTTGAATCCCCCACATCGTGGTTCATCCGATGAGATCATCGTGGAGCATGTGGGAGCCAACATGGGTATCCAAATCCCATTGTTGGTTATTGGCCGGAGATATTTCTTGGTCATGTCTGCATGATTCCCCAACCCGTAGGGTCTACACACTTAAGGTTCGATGATGCTAAGGTTATAGGGAAAGTTTGTATGTGGTTACTGAATGTTGTTCGAAGTTCCAAATGAGATCCCGGACATCACGAGGAGTTCCGGAATGGTCCGTAGGTGATGATTTATATATGGGAACTCATCATACGGTCACCGGAAGTATTCAGGGGTTTGTCGGTATTGTATCGGGGCCACCGGAGGGGTTCCGGGGGTCCATCGGGAGGGCCCACCTGCCCCGGAGGGCTCTATATGGGCTGTTAGTGGAAGGGAACCAGCCCCTAAGTGGGCTGGGCGCCCTTCCCCCTAGGGCCCATGCGCCTAGGGTTTGGGGGAAACCCTGAGGGGGGCGCTCCCCTTAGCTTGGGGGACAAGCCCCCTCCCCTTGCCCCCCCCCTCTAGATCTCATCTAGAGGGGCCGGCCCCCGTCCCCCTTCGCCCTAGAAATAGAGGGGGTGAGGGAGGGCAGCCGCACCACATCCAAGGTGCAGACCTCCCCCTCTCCAACACCCCTCCTCCTCCGTTTGAGCTTGGCGAAGCCCTGCCAGAGAACCGCTGCTCCACCATCACCACGCCGTCGTGTTGCTGCTAGAGTTGTCTTCCCCAACCTCTCCCTCCTCCTTGCTGGATCAAGGCGCAGGAGATGTCATCGAGCTGCAGCTGTGTTGAACGCAGAGGCGCCGTTGCTTGGCGCTAAGATCAGAATCAACTGCGGTCTGAATCACTACGAGTACGACTCCTTCATCCGCGTTATTGTAACGCTTCCGTGTCGCGATCTTCAAGGGTATGAATATGCACTACCCTATCTCTCGTTGCTAGTCTCTCCATAGATTGATCTTGGTGATGCGTAGAAATTTTTTAACTTCTGCAACGACCCCAACAGTGGCATCATGAGCTAGATCTATGCGTAGTTTCTATGGACGAGTAGAACACAAGTTGTTGTGGGCACCGATTTTGTCAATTTACTTGTCGTTACTAGTCTTATCTTGATTCGGCGGCATCGTGGGATGAAGCGGCTCGGACCGACCTTACACGTACGCTTACGTGAGACAGGTTCCACCGACTGACATGCACTAGTTGCATAAGGTGGCTAGCGGGTGTCTGTCTCTCCCACTTTAGTTGGATCAGATTCGATGCAAAGGGTCCTTATGAAGGGTAAATAGCAATTGTCATATCATGTTGTGGTTTTGGCGTAGGTAAGAAATGTTCTTTCTAGAAACCTATAGCAGCCACATAAAAAAACTTGCAACAACAATTAGAGGACGTCTAACTTGTTCGTGCAGCATATGCCATGTGATGTGATATGGTCAAAAGGATGTGATGTATGAGATTGATCATGTTCTTCTAATAGGAATCACAACTTGCATGTCAATGAGTATGTCAACCGGCAAGAGCCATAGGAGTTGTCTTAATTTATTGTATGACCCGCGTGTCAATGAAAATGCCATGTAATTACTTTACTTTAATTATTGCTAATCGTTAGCCATAGTAGTAGAAGTAACGGTTGGCGAGGCAACTTCATGAAGACACGATGATGGAGATCATGGTGTCATGCCCGTGACGATGATGATCATGGCGCCCCGAAGATGGAGATCAAAAGGATCAAAATGATATTGGCCATATCATGTCACTATTTGATTGCATGTGATGTTTATCAGATTTTACATCTTATTTTCTTAGAACGACGGTAGCATAAATAAGATGACACCCCTAACTGTGCACCATTGCGAAAGTTCGTTGTTTCGAAGCACCACGTGATGATCGGGTGTGATAGATTCTAACGTTTGCTTACAACGGGTGTAAGCCAGATTTACACATGCAAAACACTTAGGTTGACTTGACGAGCCTAGCATGTACAGACATGGCCTCGGAACACAAGAGACCGAAAGGTCGAACATGAGTCGTATAGAAGATACGATCAACATGAAGATGTTCATCGATGATGACTAGTCCGTTCACGTGATGATCGAACACGGCCTAGTTGACTCTGATCATGTATCACTCAGATGACTAGAGGGATGTCTATCTAAGTGGGAGTTCATTAAATAATTTGATTACATGAACTTAATTATCATGAACTTAGTCTAAAATCTTTGCAATATGTCTTGTAGATCAAATGGCCCACACTAATGTTGCCCTCAACTTCAACACGTTCCTAGAGAAAACCAAGCTGAAAGACGATGGTAGCAACTATACGGACTGGGTCCTGAACTTGAGGATCATCCTCATAGCTGCCAAGAAAGCATATGTCCTAGAAGCACAGCTAGGTGAAGCACCCGTTTTCCCAGCAACTCAAGACGTTATGAACGCCTGGCAGTCGCGTAGTGATGATTACTCGCTGGTTCAGTGCGGCATGCTTTATAGCTTAGAACCAAGGCTCCAAAAGCATTTTGAGCAGCACGGAGCATATGAGATGTTCCAAGAGCTGAAAATGGTTTTCCAAGCTCATGCCCGGGTCGAGAGATATGAAGTCTTTGATAAGTTCTACAGTTGCAAGATGGAGGAGAATAGTTCTGTTAGCGAGCACATACTCAAAATGTCTGGGTTGCACAACCGCTTGTCTCAGCTGGGAGTTAATATCCCGGATGACGCGGTCGTTGACAGAATCCTTCAGTCGCTTCCACCTAGCTACAAGATCTTTCTAATGAATTTCAATATGCAAGGGATGGAGAAAACCATTCCTGAGGTATATTCAATGCTGAAATCAGCGGAGGTGGAGATCAAAAAGGAACATCAAGTGTTGATGGTCAATAAAACAACTAGTTTCAAGGAAGGCAAGGGTAAGAAGAACTTCAAGAAGGACGGCAAGGGAGTTGCCGCGCCCGGTAAGCCAGTTGGCGGGAAGAAGCCAAAGCATGGACCCAAACCTAAGAATGAGTGCTTTTATTGCAAGGGAAATGGTCACTGGAAGCGGAACTGCCCCAAGTACATAGCAGACAAGAAGGTCGGCAACACCAAAGGTATATGTGATATACATGTTATTCATGTGTACCTTACCGATACTCGTAGTAGCTCCTGGGTATTTGATACCGGTGCGGTTGCTCATATTTGTAACCTAAAACAGGAGCTATGGAATAAGCGGAGACTGGCGAAGGAGAGGTGATGATGTGCATCAGGAATGGTTCCAAGGTTGATGTGATCGCCGTCGGCACGCTGCCTCTACATTTACCAATGGGATTAGTTTTAAACCTCAATAATTGTTATTTAGTGCCAGCTTTAAGCATGGCATTGTATCTGGATCTCGTTTAGTGCAAGATGGCTACTCATTTAAATCCGAGAATAATGGTTGTTCTATTTATTTGAGAGATATGTTTTATGGTCATGCCCCGCTGGTCAATGGTTTATTCTTATTGAATCTCGAACGTGGTGTTACACATATTCATAGTGTGAGTACCAAAAGATGTAAGGTTAATAATGATAGGCCCACATACTTGTGGCACTGCCGCCTTGGTCACATTGGTGTCAAACGCATAAAAAAGCTCCATGCAGATGGACTTTTGGAGTCTCTTGATTATGAATCATTTGACACATGTGAACCATGCCTCATGGGCAAGATGACCAAGACTCCATTCTCCGGAACAATGGAGCGAGCAACCAACTTGTTGGAAATCATACATACTGATGTGTGATGTCCAATGAGCGTTGAGGCTCGCGGTGGCTATCGTTATGTTCTCACCCTCACTGATCACTTAAGTAGATATGGGTATGTCTACTTAATAAAACACAAGTCTGAGACCTTTGAAAAGTTCAAGGAATTTCAGAGTGAGGTGGAGAATCAACGAGTCAGGAAAATAAAGTTCTTACGATCAGATCGTGGGGGAGAATATTTGAGTCACGAATTTGGTATGCACATAAGAAAATGTGGAATAGTTTCACAACTCACGCCGCTTGGAACACCTCGGCGTAATGGTGTGTCCGAACGTCGTAATCGCACTCTATTGGATATGGTGCGGTCTATGATGTCTCTTACCGATTTACCGCTTTCATTTTGGGGATACGCTTTAGTGACAGCTACCTTCACTTTAAATAGGGCACCGTCTAAATCCGTTGAGACGACACCGTATGAATTATGGTTTGGGAAGAAACCTAAGCTGTTGTTTCTAAAAGTTTGGGGATGCGATGCTTATGTCAAGAAACTTCAACCTAAAAAGCTCGAACCCAAGTCGGAAAAATACGTTTTCATTGTTGCCAAGAAGGCAAGATCTTCTACCTCATATCCGAAGGCAAAATCTTTGTTGCCAAAAATGGGTCCTTTCTAGAGAAAGAGTTTCTCTCGAAAGAAGTAAGTGGGAGCAAAGTAGAACTTGATGAAGTACTGCCTCTTGAACCAGAAACTAGCGCAGCTCAGGAAGATGTTTCTATGGTGCCTGCACCGACTAGAGAGGAAGTTTATAATGATGATCAGGGTACTTTGGATCAAGTTGCTACTGAACTTCGTAGGTCCACAAGGACACGTTTGTTGGGGAACGTTGCAGAAAATAAAAAAATTCTACGCTTCACCAAGATCAATCTATGGAGTCATCTAGCAACGAGAGAGAGGATAGCATCTACATACCCTTGTAGATCGCGAGTGGAAGCGTTCAAGAGAACGGGGTTGAGGGAGTCGTACTCGTCGTGATCCAAATCACCGATGATCCTAGTGCCAAACGGACAACACCTCCGCGTTCAACACACGTACGGTTGGGAAGACATATCCTCCTTCTTGATCCAGCAAGGAGGAAGGAGAGGTTGATGGAGATCCAGCAGCACGACAGCGTGGTGGTGGATGCAGCAGCGATCTCGGTAGGGCTTCGCCAAGCTTTAGCGAAAGGGAGAGGTGGTGCGTGGGGAGAGGGAGGCGCCAGGGACTTGGGTGCGGCTTCCCTCCCTCCCCCCTCTTTATATAGGGCCCCTAGAGGGGCGCTGGCCCTAGGAGATCCAATCTCCAAGTGGGGCGGCGGCCAAGGGGGTGGCTTGCCCCCCAAGGCAAGTGAGGCGCCCCACCCCTAGGGTTTCCAACCCTAGGCGCAGGGGGGGCCAAGGGGTGGGCGCACCAGCCCACCAGGGGCTGGTTCCCCTCCCACTTCAGCCCATGGGGCCCTCCGGGATAGGTGGCCCAACCCGGTGGACCCCCGGGACCCTTCCGGTGGTCCCGGTACAATACAGGTGACCCCCGAAACTTTCCCGATGGCCGAAACTGAACTTCCTATATATAAATCTTCACCTCCGGACCATTCTAGAACTCCTCGTGACGTCCGGGATCTCATCTGGGACTCTGAAAAACTTTCGGGTTACTGCATACTAATATCTCAACAACCCTAGCGTCACTGAACCTTAAGTGTGTAGACCCTACGGGTTCGGGAGACATGCAGACATGACCAAGACGCCTCTCCGGTCAATAACCAACAGCAGGATCTGGATACCCACGTTGGCTCCCACATGCTCCTCGATGATCTCATCGGATGAACCACGATGTCGAGGATTCAATCAATCCCGTATACAATTCCCTTTGTCAATCGGTACGTTCCTTGCCTGAGATTCGGTCGTCGGTATTCCAATACCTCGTTTAATGTCGTTACCGGCAAGTCACTTTACTCGTACCGTAATGCATGATCCCATCACCAGACACTTGGTCACATTGAGCTCATTATGATGATGCATCACCAAGTGGGCCCAGAGATATCTCTCCGTCATACGGAGTGACAAATCCCAGTCTCGACTCGTGCCAACCCGACAGACACTTTCGGAGATACCCGTAGTGCACCTTTATAGTCACCCAGTTACGTTGTGACGTTTGGCACACCCAAAGCACTCCTACGGTATCCGGGAGTTGCACAATCTCATGGTCTAAGGAAATGATACTTGACATTTGGAAAAGCTCTAGCAAAACGAACTACACGATCTTTGTGCTACGCTTACGATTGGGTCTTGTCCATCACATCATTCTCCTAATGATGTGATCCCGTTATCAATGACATCCAATGTCCATAGTCAGGAAACCATGACTATCTGTTGATCAACGAGCTAGTCAACTAGAGGCTTACTAAGGACGTGTTGTGGTCTATATATATTCACAAATGTATTACAATTTCCAGATAACACAATTATAGCATGAACAATAGACAATTATCATGAACAAAGAAATATAATAATAACCGTTTTATTATTGCCTCTAGGGCATATTTCCAACAGTCTCCCACTTGCACTAGAGTCAATATTCTAGTTACATTGTGATGAATCGAACACCCATAGAGTTCTGGTGTTGATCATGTTTTGCTCTAGGGAGAGGTTTAGTCAACGGATCTGCCACATTCAGGTCCGTATGTACTTTACAAATATCTATGTCTCCATCTTGAACATTTTCACGTATGGAGTTGAAGCGACGCTTGATGTGCCTAGTCTTCTTGTGGAACCTGGGCTACTTCGCAAGTGCAATAGCTCCAGTGTTGTCACAGAAGAGTGTGATCGGCTCTGACGCATTGGGTATGACTCCTAGGTCGGTGATGAACTCCTTCACCCAGATTGCTTCATGCGCTCCCTCCGAGGCTGCCATGTACTCTGCTTCACATGTAGATCCCGCCACGACGCTTTGCTTGCAACTGCACCAGCTTACTGCCCCACCATTCAAAATATACACGTATCCGGTTCGTGACTTAGAGTCATCCAGATCTGTGTCAAAGCTAGCATCGACGTAACCCTTTACGATGAGCTCTTCGTCACCTCCATAAATGAGAAACATATCCTTAGTCCTTTTCAGGTACTTTAGGATGTTCTTGACCGCTGTCTAGTGTTCCATGCTGGGATTACTTTGGTACCTTCCTACCAAACTTACGGCAAGGTTTACATCAGGTCTGGTACACAGCATGGCATACATAATAGACCCTATAGCTGAGGCATAGGGGATGACACTCATCTTTTTCTCTATCTTCTGTCGTGGTCGGGCATTGAGCTGAGCTCAATTTCACACCTTGCAACACAGGCAAGAACCCCTTCTTGGACTAATCCATATTGAACTTCTTCAATATCTTATCAAGGTATGTGCTTTGTGAAAGACCTATGAGGCGTCTCGATCTATCCATATAGATCTTGATGCCTAATATGTAAGCAGCTTCTCCAAGGTCCTTCATTGAAAAACACTTATTCAAGTAGGCCTTAATGTTGTCCAAAAGTTCTATATCATTTCCCATCAAAAGTATGTCATCTACATATAATATGAGAAATGCTACAGAGCTCCCACTCACTTTCTTGTAAACGCAGGCTTCTCCATAAGTCTGCATAAACCCAAACGCCTTGATCATCTCATCAAAGCGAATGTTCCAACTCCGAGATGCTTGCACCAGCCCATAAATGGATCGCTGGAGTTTGCATAACTTGTTAGCATTCTCAGGGTCAACAAAACCTTCCGGCTGCATCATATAAAGTTCTTCCTTAAGATAGCCGTTAAGGAATGCCGTTTTGACGTCCATTTGCCATATCTCATAATCATAGTATGCGGCAATTGCTAACATGATTCGGACGGATTTCAGCTTCGCTACGGGAGAGAAAGTCTCATCGTAGTCAACCCCTTGAACTTGTCGATAACCCTTAGCGACAAGTTGAGCTTTATAGATGGTAACATTACCATCCGCATCCGTCTTCTTCTTAAAGATCCATTTGTTTTCTATCGCTCGCCGATCATCGGGCAAGTCTGTCAAAGTCCATACTTTGTTTTCATACATGGATCCTATCTCGGATTGCATGGCTTCAAGCCATTTATTGGAATCTGGGCCCACCATCGCTTCTTCATAGTTCAAAGGTTCACCGTTGTCTAACAACATGATTTCTAGGACAGGGTTGCCATACCACTCTGGTGTGGAACGTGTCCTCGTGGACCTATGAAGTTCAGTAGTAACTTGATCTGAAGTACCTTGATCATCATCATTTGTTTCCTCTCCAGTCGGTGCAGGCACCACAAGAACATCTACCTGAGCTGCGCTACTTTCCGGTTCAAGAGGTAGTACTTCATCAAGTTCCACTTTTCTCCCACTTAGTTCTTTCAAGAGAAACTCTTTCTCCAGAAAGGACCCGTTCTTGGCAACAAAGATCTTGCCTTCGGATCTGAGGTAGAAGGTATACCAAATGGTTTCCTTAGGGTATCCTATGAAGACGCATTTTTCTGACTTGGGTTCGAGCTTTTCAGGTTGAAGTTTCTTGACATAAGCATCACATCCCCAAACTTTTAGAAATGACAGCTTAGGTTTCTTCCCAAACCATAATTCATACGGTGTCGTCTCAACGAATTTAGACGGTGCCCTATTTAAAGTGAATGTAGTTGTCTCTAGAGCATATTCCCAAAATGATAACGGTAAATCGGTAAGAGACATCATAGATCGCACCATCTCCAATAAAGTGCGATTACGACGTTCGGACACACCGTTACGCTGAGGCGTTCCAGGCGGCGTGAGTTGTGAAATGATTCCACATTTCCTTAAGTGCGTACCAAATTCGTGACTTAAATATTCTCCTCCACGATCTGATCGTAAGAACTTTATCTTTCGGTCACGTTGATTCTCTACCTCATTCTAAAATTCCTTGAACTTTTCAAAGGTCTCAGACTTGTGTTTCATCAAGTAGACATACCCATATCTACTCAAGTCGTCAGTGAGAGTGAGAACATAACGATATCCTCTGCGAGCCTCAACGCTCATTGGACCGCACACATCAGTATGTATGATTTCCAATAAGTTGGTTGCTCGCTCCATTGTTCCGGAGAACGGATTCTTGGTCATTTTGCCCATGAGGCATGGTTCGCATGTATCAAATGATTCATAATCGAGAGACTCTAAAAGTCCATCAACATGGAGCTTCTTCATGCGCTTGACACCAATGTGACCAAGGCGGCAGTGCCACAAGTATGTGGGACTATCGTTATCAACTTTACATCTTTTGGTATTCACACTATGAATATGTGTAACATCACATTCGAGATTCATTAAGAATAAACCATTGACCATCGGGGCATGACCATAAAACATATCTCTCATATAAATAGATCAACCATTATTCTCAGATTTAAATGAGTAGCCATCTCGTATTAAACGAGATCCAGATACAATGTTCATGCTCAAAGCTGGCACTAAATAACAATTATTTAGGTTTAAAACTAATCCCGTAGGTAAATGTAGAGGTAGCGTGCCGACGGCGATCACATCGACCTTGGAACCATTCCCGACGCGCATCGTCACCTCGTCCTTCGCCAATCTCCGCTTATTCCGCAGCTCCTACTTTGAGTTACAAATATGAGCAACCGCACCGGTATCAAATACCCAGGAGCTACTACGAGTGCTGGTAAGGTACACATCAATAACATGTATATCACATATACCTTTGTTGTTGCCGGCCTTCTTGTCCGCTAAGTACTTGGGGCAGTTCCGCTTCCAGTGACCACGTCCCTTGCAATAAAAGCACTCAGTCTCAGGCTTGGGTCCATTCATTGGCTTCTTCCTGACAACTAGCTTATCGGGCGCGGCAACTCCCTTGCCGTCCTTCTTGAAGTTCTTCTCACCCTTGCCTTTCTTGAACTCAGTGGTTTTATTCACCATCAACACTTGATGTTCCTTTTTGATCTCTACCTCCGCTGATTTCAGCATTGAATATACCTCAGGAATGGTCTTTTCCATCCCCTGCATATTGAAGTTCATCACAAAGCTCTTGTAGCTCGGTGGAAGCGACTGAAGGATTCTGTCAATCACCGCGTCATCCGGGAGATTAACTCCCAGCTGAGTCAAGCGGTTGTGCAACCCAGACATTTTGAGTATGTGCTCAATGACAGAACTATTTTCCTCCATCTTACAACTGAAGTACTTGTCCGAGACTTCATATCTCTCGACCCGAGCATGAGCTTGGAAAAGAATTTTCAGATCTTCGAACATCTCATATGCTCCGTGTTGCTCAAAACGCTTTTGGAGCCTTAGTTCTAAGCTGTAAAGCATGCCACACTGAACGAGGGAGTAATCATCAGCACGAGACTGCCAAGCGTTCATAACATCTTGGTTCTCTGGGACGGGTGCTTCACCTAGCGGTGCTTCTAGGACATAATCTTTCTTGGCAGCTATGAGGATGATCCTCAGGTTCCGGACCCAGTCCATATAGTTGCTGCCATCATCTTTCAGCTTGGTTTTCTCTAGTAACGCGTTGAAGTTGAGGGCAACGTGGGCCATTTGATCTACAAGACATATTGTAAAGATTTTAGACTAAGTTCATGATAATTAAGTTCATCTAATAAAATTATTTAATGAACTCCCACTCAGACAGACATCCCTCTAGTCATCTAAGTGAAACATGATCCGAGTCAACTAGGTCGTGTCCGATCATCACGTGAGACGGACTAGTCGACATCGGTGAACATCTTCATGTTGATCGTATCTTCTATACGACTCATGCTCGACCTTTCGGTCTTCCGTGTTCCGAGGCCATGTCTGTACATGCTAGGCTCGTCAAGTCAACCTAAGTGTATTGCGTGTGTAAATCTGGCTTACACCCGTTGTATTCGAACGTTAGGATCTATCACACCCGATCATCACGTGGTGCTTCGAAACAACGAACCTTCGCAGCGGTGCATAGTTAGGGGGAACACTTTCTTGAAATTATTGCGAGGGATCATCTTATTTAAGCTACCGTAGTTCTAAGCAAATAAGATGTAAAACATGATAAACATCACATGCAATCAAATATTGACATGATATGGCCATTATCATATTGCTCCTTTGATCTCCATCTTCGGGGCGCCATGATCATCTTTGTCACCGGCATGACACCAGGATCTCCATCATCATGATCTCCATCATCGTGTCTTCATGAAGTTGTCACGCCAACGATTACTTCTACTTCTATGGCTAACGTGTTTAGCAATAAAGTAAAGTAATTTACATGGCGTTATTCAATGACACACAGGTCATACAAAAAATTAAAGACAACTCCTATGGCTCCTGCCGGTTGTCATACTCATCGACATGCAAGTCGTGATTCCTATTACAAGAACATGATTTCATACATCACATATATATCATTCATCACAACTTTTGGCCATATCACATCACAAAGCACATGCTGCAAAAACAAGTTAGACGTCCTCTAATTGTTGTTGCATGTTTTTACGTGGCTGCAATAGGATTCTAGCAAGAACGTTTCTTACCTACGTAAAAGCCACAACGTGATATGCCAATTTCTATTTACCCTTCATAAGGACCCTTTTCATCGAATCCGCTCCAACTAAAGTGGGAGAGGCAGACACCCACTAGACACCTTATGCAACTAGTGCATGTCAGTCGGTGGAACCTGTCTCACGTAAGCGTACATGTAAGGTCGGTCCGGGCCGCTTCATCCCACGATACCACCAAAGCAAGATAAGACTAGTAGTGGCAAGAAAATTGACAACATCTACGCCCATAACAAATTTGTGTTCTACTCGTGCATAGAAACTATGCATAGACCTAGCTCATTATGCCACTGTTGGGGAACGTTGCACAAAATAAAAAAAATTCTACGCTTCACCAAGATCAATCTATGGAGTCATCTAGAAACGAGAGAGAGGATAGCATCTACATACCCTTGTAGATCGCGAGCGGAAGCGTTCATGAGAACAGGGCTGAGGGAGTCGTACTCGTCGTGATCCAAATCACCGATGATCCTAGTGCCGAACGGACAGCACCTCCGCGTTCAACACACGTACGGTTGGGAAGACGTCTCCTCCTTCTTGATCCAGCAAGGGGGGAGGAGAGGTTGATGGAGATCCAGCAGCACAACGGCGTGTCGGTGGATGCAGCAGCGATCTCGGTAGGGCTTCGCCAAGCTTCAGCGAAAGGGAGAGGTGGTGCGTGGGGAGAGGGAGGCGCCAGGGACTTGGGTGCGGCTGCCCTCCATCCCCCTCTTTATATAGGGCCCCTAGGGGGGCGCCGGCCCTAGGAGATCCAATCTCCAAGGGGGGCGGCGGCCAAGGGGGTGGCTTGCCCCCCAAGGCAAGTGAGGCACCCCCTACCCCTAGGGTTTCCAACCCTAGGCGCAGGGGGGCCCAGGGGGCGCACCAGCCCACCAAGGGCTGGTTCCCCTCCCACTTCAGCCCATGGGGCCCTCCGGGATAGGTGGCCCCACCCGGTGGACCCCCGGGACCCTTCCGGTGGTCCCGGTACAATACAGGTGACCCCCGAAACTTTCCCGATGGCCGAAACTGAACTTCCTATATATAAATCTTCACCTCTGGACCATTCCGGAACTCCTCGTGACGTCTGGGATCTCATCTGGGACTCTGAACAACTTTCGGGTTACTGCACACTAATATCTCAACAACCCTAGCGTCACCGAACCTTAAGTGTGTAGACCCTACGGGTTCAGGAGACATGCAGACATGACCGAGACGCCTCTCCGGTCAACAACCAACAGTGGGATCTGGATACACATGTTGGCTCACACATGCTCCTCGATGATCTCATTCGATGAACCACGATGTCGAGGATTCAATCAATCACATATACAATTCCCTTTGTCAATCGGTACGTTACTTGCCCGAGATTTGATCGCCGGTATCCCAATACCTCGTTTAATCTCATTACCGGCAAGTCACTTTACTTGTACCGTAATGCATGATCCCGTGACCAGACACTTGGTCACATTGAGCTCATTATGATGATGCATTACCGAGTGGGCCCAGAGATACCGCTCCGTCATACGGAGTGACAAATCCCAGTCTCGATTCATGCCAACCCAACAGACACTTTCGGAGATACCCGTAGTGCACCTTTATAGTCACCCAGTTACGTTGTGACGTTTGGCACACCCAAAGCACTCCTACGGTATCCGGGAGTTGCACAATCTCATGGTCTAAGGAAATGATACTTGACATTTGGAAAAGCTCTAGCAAAACGAACTACACAATCTTTGTGCTACTCTTACGATTGTGTCTTGGCCATCACATCATTCTCCTAATGATGTGATCCCATTATCAATGACATCCAATGTCCATAGTCAGGAAACCATGACTATCTGTTGATCAACGAGCTAGTCAACTAGAGGCTTACTAGGGACGTGTTGTGGTCTATATATATATTCACACATGTATTACGATTTCTGGATAACACAATTATAGCATGAACAATAGACAATTATCATGAACAAAGAAATAAAATAATAACCATTTTATTATTGCCTCTAGGGCATATTTCCAACAACCTTCAACACCAGAATGGTATGGCAACCCTGTCCGAGAAATCATGTTGTTAGACAACGGTGAACCTTTGAACTATGAAGAAGCGATGGCGGGCCCAGATTCCAACAAATGGCTTGAAGCCATGCAATCCGGGATAGGATCCATGTATGAAAACAAAGTATGGACTTTGACAGACTTGCCCGATGATCGGCGAGCGATAGAAATTAAATGGATCTTTAAGAAGAAGACAGACGGGGATGATAATGTTACCATCTATAAAGCTCGGCTTGTCTCTAAGGGTTATCGACAAGTTCAAGGGGTTGACTACGATGAGACCTTCTCACCCGTAGCGAGGCTGAAGTCCGTCTGAATCATGTTAGCAATTGCCGCATTCTATGATTATGAAATATGGCAAATGGACGTCGAAACGGCATTCCTTAATGGTTTCCTTAAGGAAGAGTTGTATATGACGCAGCCGAAAGGTTTTGTCGATCCTAAGAATGCTAACAAGTTATGCAAACTCCAGCGCTCCATCTATGGGCTGGTGCAAGCATCTCGGAGTTGGAACATTCACTTTGATGAAATGATCAAAGCGTTTGGGTTTATGCAGACTTATGGAGAAGCCTGCATTTACAAGAAAGTGAGTGGGAGCTCTGTAGCATTTCTCATATTATATGTGGATGACATACTATTGATGGGAAATGATATAGAACTTTTGGAAAGCATAAAGGCCTACTTGAATAAGTGTTTTTCAATGAAGGACCTTGGAGAACCTGCTTACATATTAGGCATCAAGATCTATAGAGATAGATCGAGACGCCTCATAGGTCTTTCAGAAAGCATATACCTCGATAAGATATTGAAGAAGTTCAATATGGATCAGTCCAAGAAGGGGTTCTTGCCTGTATTGCAAGGTGTGAAATTGAGCTCGGCTCAAAGCCCGACCACGGCAGAAGATAGAGAAAAGATGAGTGTCATCCCCTATGCCTCAGCCATAGGGTCTATTATGTATGCCATGTTGTGTACTAGACCTGATGTAAACCTTGCCATAAGTTTGGTAGGAAGATACCAAAGTAAACCCGGCATGGAACACTGGACAGTGGTCAAGAATATCCTGAAGTTCCTGAAAAGGACTAAGGATATGTTTCTCGTTTATGGAGGTGGCGAAGAGCTTGTCGTAAAGGGTTACATTGATGCTAGCTTCGACACATATATGGATGACTCCAAGTCACAAACCGGATACGTGTATATATTGAATGGTGGGGCGGTTAGCTGGTGCAGTTGCAAGCAAAGCGTCGTGGCGGGATCTACATGTGAAGCGGAGTACATGGCAGGCTCGGAGGCAGCACATGAATCAATCTGGATGAAGGAGTTCATTACCGACCTAGGAGTTATTCCCAATGCGCCGGGCCCGATGACTCTCTTATGTGACAACACTGGAGCTATTTACCTTGCCAAGGAGCCCAGGTTTCACAAGAAGACAAGGCATAACAAGCGTCGCTTCAACTCCATTCGTGAAAATGTTCAAGATGGAGACATAGATATTTGTAAAGTGCATAAGGATCTGAATGTCGCAGATCCGTTGACTAAACCTCTTCCACGAGCAAAACATGATCAACACCAAAACTCTATGGGTGTTCGATTCATCACAATGTAACTGGATTATTGACTCTAGTGCAAGTGGGATACTGTTGGAAATATGCCCTAGAGGCAATAATAAAATGGTTATTATTATATTTCCTTGTTCATGATAATTGTCTATTGTTCATGCTATAATTGTATTGACCGGAAACCGTAATACATGTGTGAATACATAGATCACAACATGTCCCTATTGAGCCTCTAGTTGACTAGCTCGTTGGTCAACAGATGGTCATAATTTCCTGACTATGGACATTGGATGTCATTGATAACGGGATCACATCATTAGGAGAATGATGTGATGGACAAGACCCAACCCTAAGCATAGCACAAGATCGTGTAGTTCATTTGCTAAAGCTTTTCTAATGTCAAGGATCATTTTCTTAGACCATGATATTGTGTAACTCCCGGATACCGTAGGAATGCTATGGGTTTACCAAACGTCACAACGTAACTGGGTGGCTATAAAGGTGCATTACAGGTATTTCTGAAAGTGTCTGTTGGGTCGGCACGAACCGAGACTGGGATTTGTCACTCCGTATGACGGAGAGATATCTCTGGATCCACTCGGTAATGCATCATCATAATGAGCTCAATGTGACTAAGTAGTTAGTCACGGGATCATGCATTACAGAACGAGTAAACTGACTTGTTGGTAACGAGATTGAACGAGGTATTGGGATACCGATGATCGAATCTCGGGCAAGTAACGTATCGATTGACAAAGGGAATTGTATACGGGATTGCTTGAATCCCCGACATCGTTGTTCATTTGATGAGATCATTGTGGAGCATGTGGGAGCCAACATGGGTATCCATATCCCGCTGTTGGTTATTGGCCGGAGAGATGTCTCGGTCATGTCTGCATGATTTCCGAACCCGTAGGGTCTCCACACTTAAGGTTCGATGACGCTAGGGTTATAGGGAAAGTTTGTATGTGGTTACTTAATGTTGTTTGGAGTCCCAGATGAGATCTCGGACGTCACGAGGAGTTCCAGAATGGTCTGGAGGTGAAGATTTATATATGGGAAGTCATCATACGGTCACCGGAAGTATTCGGGGGTTTATCGGTATTGTACCGGGGCCACCAGCCCCTAAGTGGGCTGGGCGCCCTCCCCCCAGGGCCCATGCGCCTAGGGTTTGGGGAAACCCTGAGGGAGGCGCCCCCTTGGCTTGGGGGGCAAGCCCCCTCCCCTTGGCCGCAGCCCCCCCCTCTAGATCTCATCTAGAGGGGCCAACCCCCTTCCCGCTTCGCCCTAGAAATAGAGGGAAGGAGGGAGGGCAGCCGCACCACATCCAAGGAGCAGCCCTCACCCTCTTCAACACCCCTTCTCCTCCGTTTGAGCTTGGCGAAGCCTTGCCGGAGAACCGCTGCTCCGCCATCACCACGCCGTCGTGCTGCTGCTGTAGTTGTCTTACCTAACTTCTCCCTCCTCCTTGCTGGATCAAGGCACGGGAGACGTCACCGGGTTGCACGTGTGTTGAACGCGGAGGCGCCGTTGTTCAGCACTAAGATCGGAATCAACCGTGATCTGAATCGCTACGACTACGACTCCTTCATCCGCGTTCTTGTAACGCTTCCATGTCGCGATCTTCAAGGGTATGAATATGCACTCCCCTCTCTCTCGTTGCTAGTCTCGCCATAGACTGATCTTGGTGATGCGTAGAAATTTTTTAATTTCTGCAACGATCCCCAACAACAACAACTATATAACTACTTAAACATCTACAAGTAGTAGCTAATTTGTGAACCCTAACTAATTAGATGAACCCTAAAATTTGATGAACCCTAGGAACCCTAGCTAGGAAGAGGTAGGGGAGGAGGAGGAGGTGTAGGCGTGCTCACCTCGGGCACCGGCGGAATCAGGGAGCAGCCGAGGGAGGGGCAGGGTGACAACGGCGGCGACAACAAATCGAGGGGAGAATTGGGGGAAGTGGCCAGGGGGAGAAGAACTGCGCGGTTATGTCAAAAATAGCAGTAGCACGGGCCCAAAAAAGCGATGCTGCTACATTAGCTATAGCTAACATAGCTATAGCGCGGGTTAACAGAACGCACTACTGATATGTTAGCTATAGCGCTTGTCCTGAAAGCACGCTGCTGCTATGTCTTTCTCCTTTATTTTTATTTTTCTTTTATTTTCGTTCACATTTTCTTTTTTTCTTTCCCCTTTTTCTATTTCTTTTATTTTCATTTACTTTTGTATATGTTTTTCATTTTATTTTATTTTGATTACCAGTAGCGTTTTCCGCGTAAAACACGCTGCTACAACCATCTTAGCAGCAATGCGCTTTTCCGTTAGCTCGCTGCTACTATTCCTAGCCTGCCGAGAACAGTGTCGGAATTATAGTAGTAGTGCTTCTTTCGTCCGCCGCACTACTGCTATAAGCTTAGCTGTAGCGCGTTTATTTGTCGAGCGCTAGTGGTAAGTAGTAGTAGCGATTCTTTTTGACACGCGCTACTGGTACGTTTTTGTGTATAAGGTTTTCCCTAGTAGTGGATATGAGTCTTTCCATGATGAGAGGAGCGTTGGTGATGACAATGGCTTCGATTTCCTCCTCATGAAGGGAAGTTTCCTGGTGGAATTGCTCTGTTGGAGTGTAAAAGTGCTCCTGCCCAGGTTCTGCCTCGAGATAGCGGCAACTCATCCCGAAAGATGGGCATTGATGGACCTCCATAGGCCCTACAAGCTCAGTAGGCACACCTAGGGGGTGAGCACGCCCTGGGCTTGTGGGCCCACAGAGGGTTTTCTCTGGTATATTTTTCTTTCAGTATTTTTTATATATTAAAAAATAAACCTTCATAAATTTTTAGATCATTTGGAACTCTGGAGAATAGTTTATCTTTGTTGAGGTTTTTTAGGTCAGAATTCCAACTGCCGGCAATCTTCCTCTTTTGGTCTATCAAAAAGTGGAATATAACTTCAAAGCAATAAAAATAACAGTAGGACAACATGATGCAAAATGGACGTATTAATGCAAAACACTTATTTGTTCCAGTATTTTTTATATATTTAAATTTTGAGAAAACTTTGCTTCGTTTACAGCTCCGGTGAATTGCTATCTCTGTTGTAGCTTTTTCTGGTCAGAATTCCAGCTATCGGTAATCCCCCTCCTTCGATGTATGTTGCATTTTAATAAAGAAAAGGCATTATAATTGCATCATAATACGAAATATACAATCAAAATAAGACAACAACATTAAGAAACAATGATGCAAATATCACGGGGCACTTTTTTCGCCCGCCACTACTGCATAACACAGAAGATGCAAACCCTTCATCCTTGCCCGCCACTGTTGTTGGCCCGCGAGAAAATTTGGAAGAGTTTAGGAGTAGCGGGTGGTAATTTACACCTGCAATTATTGTGCACACACTAGTGGCAGGCGAATAATTTTGCCCGCCACTGGACTTTTTTTTAAATAGCTATAACGGGTTCCTGGCCACGCCCACCACTAATTTGAGGCCACCTATAAGCATTTTCCCAGTTTTGGCGATCTAGATCTAATTTTCTCCACCTTCATAGATGATCTTGGTTTTTGATTTCTTAGGAAGAAATTTTGTTTTCTATTATGTTTTCCAACATGAAGGTGAAAATAGAATGATGACATCTTTATTGTGGCATCTAAGGCATATTTCTAACACATATTTCTATAATTTCCAGCAAGATGGATGATGGTTTTGTGGACCTGCATACAATGCTAGCACAACAGCATTGCCTCGGAAGGACCATGGTCCTCCTTGCATGGACCATAGGCAGAAGAATTGCATCACATGAAGGTTGTTGTCTAGCAGGTGAATCTTGACGTCGTGAGCAAGATTCCACCGATCACATATTCATTTAAAACCATTAGTTGTAAGGCTTGTCTATGTGTACCCGTGCTATTGCCATCCAGCAGGTTGATGTTGGCAGCGACACCCCCTCTTACTAAACAAAACTCCATTATCAAGATCCTTCTCATGTAAATCAAGCTCTTCATCACGGCCTCCACCTCGCATGAGTCCGTCCCTGACCTATCACTCAATGGTCCATGATCAAACTGGAAACCTTAAGCCGGAGTAGAAGACAAACGGTGCACCAACCCTAGTTCTCTTGAAACCTTCCAAACACTTAAGCCAAGACAGGGCGGAGAGATCCATGATTGCTCATGAATTGGTCCTAGGCTTCATCGTCGAGATATTGGGGGAGCAGGGAAAATTTTCTCAATGTCGGCGTATTGCCGTGGAGATGAATAGAAACCCTAGCTACAGGGAAAAGTCAATATACGTTTTTTAGTAACAAAATTAGAGGGCAAAGTCTTTATATGTTTATTTTTTAGACAAAAAAAGTACATATAATTAGAGGGCAAGGTCTTTATACGTTTTTTTAGGAAAAAGAAAGTATTCTTTAGTCTGCAAACAAAAAGTATATATACGTGCACTAGATGATAAAATAAAGGACGCTGCTATGCAGCGCCCGCGCGCTATGCGGTCGGTTCCAGCGGCCAGCAAAATTTGGAAAGTCCCCCCATGTCGGTCCCCCCTGCTTTGCCAGAAAAGGATGTTCTCATCCCCCTCGATTGCCCACGTCTCCCCGCGCGTAGAAAAGCACCCCACGTGATCTCCACCTGATCAACCTGCGTGCCCATCCCCCCACGTGATATCCCACCTACCCTGGGGAAACCCTAAGCCTTGGCAATTCTCTTCTTCTTCTCTTCTTCCCCTAGCGGCAATTCTCTTCTTCCCCCCAGCCGCCGCCGCCCACCATGTCCTAGCAGGTGGCGATCTTCTCCCTCCCACAACAAAACACACAGAGTGAAGTAAAAAAAGGGGGAAAAGGTTGTGGAAAACACATGGTGAGTAGAGAACAGCCTTGCCTGCAACTCTTTTGTGCTGATTAGGCAACAACCTGAAGAAAACGTGGGCAAAATAATCTCCAAAGACTGGGCAAAAATCTCCCCAAGAAAACTACCAGCAAAAAGGTACCAAGGCCGTTCCCAATTTTAACCATGAGATCCTTTGCAATTGTGCTAGAACTAGTAGTACCCAGATGTCCTACTCCTGTACTCCAGTGTTGGAGATTTGCCTTCTGTACATCAGTGTTGCAAGCCTGAATTATGGGCCCCCAAAATCTGATCCTTTTTCTCCTGTCTCCTGTACATCTGTGGTGCTAGGCTAAAGTTGCTTGCTCTTGAATTGTCATGGGTTGTTTCTTTCCCTGTAGTTATGCATGCTGCTTCTGCAAAAAAGTAAAACAAAAAGGACAGATTAATTGTAGAATCTTGCCTGTTTTATAGTATGAAAAATGATATTGATCGGGATATGATAAAAAAAGATAAAAAAAGTGGAAAACAAACTATTATAAGTTGCTTGCAAAAAGGTTCAGTATCTTGTGAAACAGGGTAGAAACTGGGCGAAAAAATAATCAGTTGGTGTAGAATTTGTAGTTGCTTAAAAACACACAAAAAGAAGAAGGTTCAGTAAAAAAAATGTTCCCTGCTCATTTTAGTATATGTATTGATTCCTTCCCCCCCCCCCCCTATTTTGTCTTCTGAAAATGTGCAGATGGCCGGCCTTGATCTCAATGAGCTCCCCGACGACTTTGTTGACTGCGATGATGATCCCCTATTCTGCACACAAGCCCAACCTGAAAAAAATCCCTATTTCAATCGAGGGGCTGGGCGAGTCGCCAGATTTGTGTTCTACTCATGTCCAAGATGTCGTAGGTGTGGGGTTTCATGTTGCAGCTACTGTTGTGTCTGATGCGACGGCAACTGCTGAAACTATTGCGCCCGCCCCTGCCATATTCAGCCCGGCTGCAACTATGCCTAGCAATGGTGGGCAAGGTCGTACGGGTAGTGCTGCCTTGTTAGGTTTTGATGAGAACGAGGTGCGATCTAGCCCACAGGAACCTTATGTCGGCATGGAGTTTGACACCGTTGAAGGTGCTAAGGCACACTACAAAGTTTACTCCTGCAGAGTTGGGTTCTCGATGAAAGCCAACACTTCTAGAAGGTCTTCATACACTAATGTCCTTGAAAAACAGACTTTTTGTTGCAATAAGTCAGGCAAGCCTAAAATCAATGATGATGCCCCCACACCCGTGTTTGAGAGACTAAGCTCAGATTCTGATGGCTGTGGCGATGGGCAAGATGTTGGGAGTAAGAAAGCAGGTTGTAGCTCTTATAAATCTCCAGGGGGCTTGTTAAGAAGAGGAGGAGAGAGTTTATCAAACAGAACGGCTGTCGAGCAAAAATGACAGTCAAGCTGACTAATAACAAATGGGTGGTCACAGGTGTTGTTGCAGAACACAATCAGAGACTGATTGACAAGCCATCTCTCACTAAATACCTCCGCTCTCACCAAGGCATCCCGCCGGAAGAGGTTGAGTTCCTGGAAATATTGCATAGGTGCAACATGGACACAGGTCGCATGATGACTGTTATGTCTGAATTCTATGGCCAAGCTGCAATTGTTCCGTACACGACGAAAACGATAAGCAACATGAGAACTAGCCTTCGCAGTGCTGAGGCAAATGAAGGTGACTTGGCTGAGACAGTTGCCTACTTCGAGCAAAAGCAGGAAGAAGACCCAGGCTTCTTCTTCAAAATCAAAAGAGATGTGATAGGCAGAGCTGAGAATTTGTTTTGGGTTGATGGGAGGGCTCGAGAGGCCTACGTAAAAGCTTACAATGATTGTATCTCTTTTGACACGACCTACTTGACGAATATGTATAACATGCCCTTTGCTCCATTTATTGGCATGAACAGGCATGGGCAGTCTTTCATGCTGGGGTGTGGCTTCTTGCGGCAAGAGCTTGAGACCAGCTTTGATTGGTTGTTTGGGGCCTTTCTTGAAGCGATGCATGGCATTGCACCGCTCAACATCATAACTGACCAAGATCAGGCGATGAAAAATTCTATAGCAAACATGTTCCCACATGCAGTTCACTGTAGTTGCCGCTGGCATATCATTAAGAAAGCCCAAGAGAAGTTGGGTGCTTACTTGGCTAGGCATCCTGAGCTAGCTAAAGAACTCAATGAGGTGATAGACTTGAGCATGACTCCTGAGGAGTTTGAGGCGAGGTGGGCTGCTATGGTGTAGAAGCATGGTATTGCTGGCGATAAACGCTTTGATGATCTCTATGCAATCAAGCATCTTTGGGTCCCCTGCTACTTTAGGAACTGTTTCTTCCCATTCCTGCAGTCGACTCAGCGCAGTGAAGGATTCAATGATGTCCTAAAAAGGTACGTTAACCCACAAAATTCTGTGCTCAACTTTGTGAAGAAATATGAGAAGAAAAATGACAAGATCTTGGTGAAAGAAGGGGGTCATGATTACCGAATAGATGAGCTTGAGCCAGGGCTTTGGTCCCTGTTCCCAATTGAGAAGCCAGCCTTGCGAGTTTACACAAGGGATATATACTACAGGTTCCAACATGAGTTTTCTTTGATTGGCATGTATAATGTTAGGCCTCAAGGCGGCAACATGTACCTGCTTCAGCCTAACAGAATATATGCAGGGATTTATGGGCGTAGATTGTACATGGTAACAACGCAGGTTGATCAGCAAGACTACGGTTGTGAGTGTTGCAAGTTTTACAGGGATAGGCTGCTTTGCGTCCACATCTTGAAAGTGTTCACCCACCTTGGTGTTGATGAGATCCCTCAGCGTTACATACTGCCTAGATGGACTTAGAACGCTATCCTTACTGATATGCCCCCTGACACACAAGTCCCTGATGCCATGCCTAAAGAGTCTCTGCAGCAAATAAGGCATATTTCCCTGAATACTATGTTTGGCAAAATCTCTAAATTGGGCAGTATGTCCGATGCAGGAGCAGCTTTGTGCAGGTCCTATGGGCGCGCGTTGGAGACTGAACTGAACCAACTCTATAAATCAAGGAGGAAGAAGAAGCCAGCGGCGCCAGCCCAGCCAGCAGCCCAATCTGCCCCCACGGAAGCTTCTGTTGGAGCCTAAAGCAAATCCTTTGCGTAACCCCCCAAAATCGTCTACTAAAGGACGCAAGAGAGACAAGAGGTATTATTCGGGCATTGAGTTGCATCTGAAGAAGAAGATAAAATGTGCGTACTGCAAAGAGTTAGGGCACAATTGTGCCACTTGCACGCCTGGTCTAAACCGAAGTGCTTGATGCACCCAACAGCGAAAAAAGTTGATTTGGAACATGTTTTATTTGTGTGGGAAAAGACCATGTAATTTATGTTTTGTACTATTGTGTGCAGAAGTGGTTGGTGTTATGCCATTGAAAAACTGATAACTAAGATTTTTGTACCTTCTTGATGTTGAGCATCTTTGCCCAATTGACGTCGTTATGGTCGCTGTCCACCATTTTTGCTGTTAGTATCATCCTCATGTTGGCTATGTCTTTTGGCCCATACTCCAGGACATGGGCGCCGTCCCAGTTGTCGGTGTTGTATAGCATATATATGCTGCAATCATGCATGTTTTTTGGTGGGGGAGGAAAACATGGTGGTTTTCGTTAGTGTGTCCCAGAAAAATACGAAATGATATTACTATTTACTAAAGAAAAAAATGCAGTACACAAACAAAAATAGGAAAACAAAAATGTATTGTAGGAAAAAAGAAATATGGAGGTAGGCGACATTGGGAGGGTGGTCGATGGTTTTTCAGGTGACTTGGTTCGCCCAGTGAGGCGACGCTAGGCCACCGGGGTAGGCGAGGTATACCCTCTCCCACGTTAGTCGACATTGGGGAGGGTGGTCGAGGGTTTTTAGGCGACTTGGATCGCCCGGTGAGGCGACACTAGGCCGCTGAGGTGGGTGAGGTGCTACGCACCTCCCCGCGTTAGTCAACTTTGGGGGAGGGTGGTCGAGGTTTTTAGGCCGCGTTAGGCGACTTTGGGGGAGGGTGGTCGAGGGTTTTTAGGCGACTTGGATC
>NC_041381.1:695370229-695390607 GCF_002162155.2 Triticum dicoccoides
GGGTTGAGGGTTTTTAGGCGACTTGGTTCATTGATGAGGCGACGCTAGGCTGTCAAGGTAGGCGAGGCGCTACGCACCTTCCCGTGTTAGGCGACTTTGGGGGGAGGGTGGTCGAGGGTTTTTAGGCGACTTGGTTCGCCCGGTGAGGCGACGCTAGGCTATCAAGGTAGGCGAGGTGCGCGAGGTTCACCGCACCTCCCCCCGGGGCCGTCGATGGTTTTTAGGCGGCTTGGGTCTATCGGTGAGGCGACGCTACGCCCCCGAAAAGGTAGGCGAGGTGCGCCACACCTCCCGCCCGTATTATGCGACTTTGAAAGTGGTGTTTTAGGTTTTTTGGACGACTTTATTCGCCCCGGTGAGGCGACGCTAGGCCGCCGAGCGAGGCGAATTTTGGTTGGGTGGTCGATTTGTATTAGGCTCGGACAAGAAAAAAATGATAAAACGAAAAATAAAAAAATGCGGAAAAAAGAAAGTAAAATATGGAATAGGGGTGCCCTTGCCTGTTATCCTGCTTTGGGCACTTGATTTCGTGAAGTTCCCAATCTGCAATTTGCACGCTTGAGTTGCTGTAATGCCTCTCCCAGTTTATTTTGATTCCCTTCATGATTTTGTTTGCGTTTTCTACTAATGCCTTGTCCTTGAACGTCCTTGCCGAGTCCAGTACCTCGAATCACTTGTCCCTGATGTTCAACACCATTAGCCAATAATGCCCTATTTCCTTTGGATTCTCCTTGTCCAGGATCTCGAGTGTCGGAAATGATACCTGGTTGATGAGAGTGGGTGAGATGGGACAAAAAACAGAAAAGGATATAGCGAAGCATGAAGAAAAACGCATGGTTGTTTTTTGTCTTACTGATTCACATCTGCTTAGCCTCCTGGTTTTGTTGTCAAAATGTTTGTCTATGTCCTTCCTTGTGAAACTATTGTTCTGGAAAAATGTCTAGTAGATGTTGTCGAAAAAGAAGAGAAACTGGTGACATATTAGTTGTTGGGCTTCTAGGTATAAAAAACAAAAAAAAAGAAGATCACAAATAAAAATGGATAGGGCGGGGATTCTTACAGTTACTCGTAGTGGCATTAATCCCTTCTTTGGCCTCAGCCCTGCTTCACTCAATGCAATAATTGCGATCTCGGCCACCATGGAGTCCATCTTCTGTACAGGTGCCATCGATTGTGCAAGTTCATTGCAGCTGATGTAGAGCGCGTCATAGTTTATGATTGGCTTTCGGTTTTGAATTTTGGCATATACAAACAAAAACAAAAACAAAAAATGTTAGCTCGTGTATTGAAACGAAGCAATTAAAAAGGGAAACCCTAAAAAACCAGGCCTAAAAAAGAGAAGATTGCATTTCCTTACTTAATGCCGGCTTGCGTTGTGTGGGTCACACTATACTGGCACACAGCATCGTAGATGTCGCGAACTTTCTTTGAGCAATAGAATGGATTTGTGTTCTCTGGGCGTACGTATGGCGACCTGAGTTGAGCTGGTGCCCTTACAACTCTCCGCTCGTGCCCAACCGCTGCTGGAGTTCTTGATGAGCTAAGGGCATTCTCTGCGTTTGTGGTTGTTGTGACTGGTGTTTTTGAACTTTGATCGTTGATTTGCCTTCCATTTCTTAGCCTCTCCTCCATCTCTACCCTCTCCTTTTCTTTCTTCAATGCAAATGCCTTTTCTGCCTCGTAGCACGCTTCTTGTAGCTCCTCTGGATCCAAGCCCCATTCGTCTCCGCTTTCTGACATGCAGACATCTAGGTTGCGTGGCCTCAGTTCTGTAGATTGGCCTCTGGTGGTGCCCTCATCTTCGTGAAAACTCATGTTAAGATCAAAAGATGTACAATCTTGTGCTGCTCTGACTGTGTGGTTGCTGTAGCTTGATGGTGTGAATACAAGGTTTGATGAGCCAGCTTGTGCCTGTTGCATTGCTTGCTGCTGTGCAAGTGGCCCCAATTGTAACTTCTCCCTGATCGTAGCCGTTGCCAACTGTGCTGCATGGTCTTCCCTGGATTGCACTGATGTGGGTGTTCCCCCTTTCTTTTGGCTGCTAGGGGCTAGGCATGACTTGCTTGTTACAGGAGTGCTGGAGCTGACCATGTATGGAACACCAGTGGTTGGGCTTGGTGTGTGATGCAGAAAACGGTCGAGGGGTGGGGCTGATGATATTGGGGTGACATCAAGTATTGTGATATTTTCGCTGCCCGGAGGTGTGTTGCCCTTGTGCCCATTTTCTACTGGTCCATCTGTATTTGCTGTTGTGTGGGTTTGCATTCCATCGCCGTTGGTTGCTGTGTCACCCCGCTGGTTTACATTGCCTGCGAGATTTGCATGGCTGCACTCTAGGGGCTTGCCTGCCTTTACACCCTCCCTAGCAGGCTCCATATCGGGTGCTGACTTCTGTTTGGTGGTCACATTTCCACTGTTCCTCGAGGGAAAAGTTTTGGGTCTGAGTTCATTTTGCTTTAAAGCTCTGGTCCTTGTGGAGACAAAATCATCAGAGTTGTTTCTGTTGCACCTTTCTTGTCCATCTTCCCCTGACTCTGAGGTTGGCATAAACTTTTCATTGTCATCTGGGATGCCCCCGTGATGCTCGGTCTCTTCGATTCTTATGCCTGGAACGCGTGCAGCCCTGCGACACTTTGTCCTGTGTGAGTTGCTCCTAGAGTCCTTGTCATCCTCCCTATCCAGATTGCCGATCTCTTCAATGAATATACCAATTCTATCCGACCATTCTGAGCACAATGAGCTAACCATTGCAGCGATTTTCCTCTTCTTCTGCATTAAAGATGCATTTTCAAAGGGAAAGACACAAGAAAAAAGGAAGTGTTAGGAGAAAAAGCATGAATCAAAACAAATAAAGCCGAATGGTTTTAAAAACTAAAGAAGTGTTATATAGGAAAAAAGAAACAAATACTGAACAATTTGATGCATATGTAAAGCAGAAGAGATAGGAGCGAAAACTCTGTTTTCTGCTCGATGTTTTCAGACGTAGGCAAAACTACTGAAAAACAAATTTGACATGGCTATGCAACTTCACTGTAAAAAACAACTGAAAAAGGAAAAGATGGAAAGCTATTGAAATTGTAAAAAAAGGAGCTGGTAAAGATACACGTTTTTTGAATGTGGGTGGCAACTTTGAGAAAACAAACTTCTCGGTCTCCTCATACCCAACAAAAAGGCTGTTCGTACGCCCGTTGGTTGTGTATCTTGGCTTCATCTGGTGGGGGTGAGTTGCAAAAGGCAGACAAAAACACGTTAGGCTAGTGTTGTTTAGCATAAAAAGGCTACTGTGTTGCACCTGCCTGAACTAGTCAGGTAACATTGTAAGACATGGCAAAAAAAAGAAAAAAACTGCTTTTAAAAAAAGATAGGTGAAAAACAAAACTCACCCTAAGCTTGCCGTATCCTCCTTGGGCTTTTTGTCTGCCTTTGCGACTAGTCCTATACGTTTGTTGTCCCATGCCTCTACCCGGACTGGGAAATCTGGTACTGCAAAGTCTACCATCAGAGAATCTACATATAACACCTGTTTTGCAGCCACAAAAACAACAAAAAAAGCTGGTGAGAATATAGTTGGGAATCAGTATGGGTTAGCCTTTCTCATTTCTGCTATGCTACACAACCAAGCATAAGTATGAAACACAAAAAAGAAAGGGGAAAGGAGCCCAAACAGGTGGTACTTACCACCATGTGGTGCACACAGCAGTTTACGGCCTTCTTCTTGTTGCTACCCCCTAATGAAGCTTTTATCTGTTCGCTATGAATGCACAGAAGTTGAGCCTCTTCACTCTCTCTAGGTCAGCGACTATTGGGTAGCATTGAGCGCTAACATGCAAGCTCGTTGTAGGGCACATGAAGGTGCAAACTACCACAATCAGCCAGGCCCTCATGAAGTCGTCATCTGCTCTCCCGTTCATCTCTTATCATGGTGCGGACGGTTGTTATCTTGGGGGCGCACCCATTCTGAAAACCGAACCTGCTGTTTATGAAAGATATTGCTTCTGCATCCCACCCGTAGAACACTTCCTCCCCTGAATTACAAAGACCCAAGGTGTGGTGGACGCTTTCGGCTGTTACGGGGATCTCGCCCCTGCCTGGGACAACGATGCACTCGCTAGCTGGGTCGTAGATCTGCATTACCCACCTGCTGAGGTCTGCAGGCAGTGTTGTTGCTTTGATCTTCAGTATGCCTCCCAGATGGTAAGTTTCTATCAGATCCTTCTGCCGTTGATCCAAGCTCTTGTTTAACTTTACTAGCCTTGTTGGCGATGCTCTGTTTCTACCTTCCTGAACTTGCTTCTTCCTAGGACGCCTATGGCCTTGTTTTACTCTTGCAGCTCCCTGTTGAAAAGCAACATCAAAACACAAAAAGAGAAACGGATGATTTTCTCTCATTCTCTGCCGAAAGTCATTTTGAAAAAAAAAATGTTCAGTGGTGAGTGGGCAGGTACCTCGCCATTCTGTTCATCCGCGGAGTCCTCCATTCTGTTTGTTTGCCTTGCCTGCATTTGAAAAGGTAAATAAAAATGAACGCAAATTGTGGTGTTGTTTGGCAATTTACTCTGACTAAATTTATTGCATAACAATTCTGTACACGACGAAAAATATGTTGAGGATTATAAGGTAGTAACACAAAGCTCTCTATGCAACAATTATGTATTCAGTATGTTCACAAAAAAATAGATATTCTGCCTTTGTTAGACCTGGAACCCACATGTTTTCAGTTGCCATGTGATATATCAAAGTTTATTGGTTCTATATCTATTTTGCCTTGTTAGACCTGAAACTGACTACATTTTTGCCTACTCATCTCATATCTGATTCCTACGAAAAACACCACAAAAAAATGCCCTATTATCTATTCTGATGCCCCCCTACTAAAAACACATTGTTTATTGCATACTGCCCTATGCCTAAGTTGCATACAAAAACACAGTAAAAATATCCTATCATCAGTCTGAAAAATTGCTTTTGCCCCCTTTGTTTCGACATTACTTTTGCCCTCCACAAAAAACAGATGTTGCTTATGAACCGCAAAAAATGTTGGACACGTATGTTTGCAATGTTTTTCGTTGCCGGGAAAACCATGCTACCTTATACTACAGTATTGCCTACTGAAAAACACAAATATCACATACATTTGCATGCTGAATCTCAAAAAATTGCATACTGAACCACATAAAAAACTTCTACTACTGAAAACTGAGTCAGATTGAGCCCCTCTCCTTCCTCATCTCACCCCGTGCCATCTCCCTGCCCCCCTCCTCGCTTGAGCCTCGGGCGCCACACCTGAGTTAAGCACGAAAACGAGCCGACCCTCCCCTGCACAGGCGCTGCGGCGACTCCCCGCTGCTCCGCCTCCACTAGTAACCCTCGCCCGGCCCTCGCCTCCTCGCGGGGAAAATCCCTCCCCTCTCTCCCTCTTCCTCGAAGGGAAAATCTCTCATCACCCCCGCCCACCCCCTGCGGTCGTTGGTAACGACGCACCCCCAGCAGCCATGAGATGTGTGCGCGAGGGGGAAAAAGTGGGATGAACTCACCTAGGTCGTCGAAGCAAAAGCGGGATCTCGCTCCCCCCGGGCGCTCGTCGCCGCCTCGGGCTGAACGACCAGCTCCACCCCTCTCCCCTGTCGCCGCTGCCTTCTCCTCCTTGTAAGGCACGCGCGCGCCGCCCCTCGCCCCGCGCGAACTGCTGCGGCGGTCCTTCGCCGGGCCGTCGCCACGCTCGTTGAATTGAACTCGTCACTGGCCCTCTCGCCGCCCGCGCTCGCGGCGAAGCTAGGGATTTCGAGTGGGATTTGGGTCGTCGCCGGGAGAGGGTGTGAGGTGGGAACGGGGAAACGGCAGGATAGGAGCAGCGCGTCTCCCGAAAATTTGAAGCGCCCCGACAAAAAAACGCCGCCCACCTGGTCGGTCCGCCCAGGCCACCTGTCGCGCGCGATGGACGGTCGTGGTGCGGCCGCTCGGAAGCGCTGGATCGCGCGTGCTCGTTAGACAGCGATTGGGTAAAATAAATTGGGCATGTGCATATGGATATCGGATAGCGGGCTGGGAGAGGCATCATCGGATTGTTTTGGGTTAAGAAAATGGGCCTGTGTTGCCTATCAAAGCTGGCCGTTTGCCTCAGAAAATAAAATCAAAGCTGGCTGTACTCCGTGCCGTCTCCGATCCAAATTCCCCGCGCCGTCCGGCTTCAGATCGATCGATCGCTGCGGTCGCCGCCATCTCGTTCATCGCCGAGCTTCAGGTCTGCTGCCCTCTTCTTCCTTCTAATCTTGAAAGAGAGACATGCGTCCGGGAGGCGCGCATCTCAGTTCTCAACCCTAAACGAAATTCCTCTACCACTCAGCAGCAGCAGCTCGGGTACGCGGGATGGGGAAAAGGAGGAAGAAGGAGGAGGAGGAGGAGCAGCAGGCGATAGAGGGCCTCCCCAACGACCTCCTTCGAGAGATCCTGTCGCGGGTGCCGTACCAGTCTCTGTGCCGCTCAAAGTGCGTGTCGACGGCGTGGCTCACACTGTGTTCCGATCCCGCCGTCCGTAGGAGATCGCCGCAGACGCTCTCCGGTTTCTTTGGCCTCTCCCACAGCGGCAGCAACCGTTTCGTCAACCTTTCCGGGAGAGGTCGGCCGCTGGTCGACCCTTCTCTCCCTTTCCTGAATGGCTTCGAGAGCGTCAAGCTCTTAAACTGCTGCGGCGGCATCCTTCTCTGCCACGGCATGCGAGCGGACGGTGCACAATACATTGTGTGCAACCCTGCGACCGAGGAGATCTGGGCCGTGCTGCCTGTGCCTGATACCCATGAGATACCACGTCCTTGGGGTTACAGCACCATCTGCTTGTGTTTTGAACCTATCGTCCCCTCTCGCTTTGCGGTGTTTGCCATCATTGATAATGGTCACGACATTACCATTATGGAGGTCTACTCATCGGATACCGGAGAATGGACTTCCATGTCGAGCCGATGGGGTCACAAAATTGTGTTGTATTGCTTGGAACCAAAATACTTTTTCTTAAATAGCACTCTGCATTCCAGTGCCTATGATTCTTGTGTGGAGACATTTGACTCGGAGGGAAATTCAATAAACATGATAGTTGCAGTGGACACAAGCGGGGATACTTGGAGGACAACTCGACAGCCAACCAAAGCTAAACTTAATTTCTTTGGGCACTCTCAAGGACGATTACATGGAATGGATATAGACAATCGTAATGGTTGCCGGATATCAGTTTGGGTTCTCGAGGACTATGCTAGTGGACAGTGGACCTTAAAGCACACGACTAGTGTGCAGGAGCTGCTAGGAAGGCCTTGTCTAGAGAATGAAGAGTACTACGTCATTGTTGCACTCCATCCAGAACGTAACCTGATTTTTCTTAGTGGTGGGATGGAACCGGAACAGACACTTATGTCGTATGATATGGATACCCAGAAGTTGCATGTTATCTGCAGTGTTGAAGATTATGAGATACTAAATTTTCGACCTTACATTCCTTGCTTTATGGAATGGCGGCCGTCAAATGCTCCCTGAAGTTCAGAGCAGCTTCACATTTGGTTAGTTGGCATGAAAATCGGTTGTTTGCTATGTTCCAGATCTTCTTGTTTTGGGCAGTGGCTTGAACAAGTCATACATCTACTCGAGTTTGGTTTTCTTATCAGTTGCGTCCAGGATCATTTGTTTTTGTGGCTTTAAACATTGTTTTGTTGGCAAGTCCGTGAGAACTTTTGCAAGCTACCCTTCAATAGGTTGTGTCTAGCTAGTAAAATGAACGAGTCAAGTCCATTTATTTATAGTAAGCTAAGTACTTTTGGTGTGTAACTTGTTATCCCAACAAAGTTAAATATTGATGGTGCCTTGTTTTTGATGCACTCTGAAGTGTTATTATCTCATTTGTTATTTGAAAGGGTTATCTCTTTTTTGCAGTAATATAATTATATGTTAGGGCTGGCTTCTCTAGTTGTTGTATCTTGTACATACAAGCAGGGAGGTTCCTTTAGTGAAATCTGCATGCCTGGTGCTTCCCAACAATATGTGCTAGACCGATTAAAGGGATTATAACTTTTCTAGGGAGATAGAAGAACACACCCTCATGTCATGGCATGTTTTTAGTTAGGACTTGGGACTTGCCATGCTATGGCTGACAGGTATTCCTGTCGGTTGGCCTACAGGAAATACTATTCCTGACGGTTTTCCTTATTTTCCTGTCGGTTTCTGACCCACAGAAACATTTGCGTTTCTGGTAGTGTGTCATGCAGGTTCACCGTTCATTTCTGTCGCTCGTGCAACCAAAAGTGTGTGATGTTTGTTTTTGTTCTGACTAAGCTAGCAGTCTATGGCCAATGTGTCCTGTCTTGAATTCAAGTTGTTGATTGGCTGATTCATTCTGAACAGTGTCCAGTTTGCATATTTAAGAACCCCACGCACAATTCAGAATGTAAAATACATAGCGCATAACAAAATTGCGCAAGTTCATTCAGACTGCTAATTTGCTAAAGCAGAGTCGAACGTGGGTCTGACTAATAGAAGATGTTACCTTGGACCTTCTCTCCCTACCCAGTCCGTTGGTGCGTGTAGTTAGCTGCCTCTGCCCATTGGGGAGGGGCGTGCTCGTCGACTCGCCCTCAACATTAATTCTTCTTTGGCCTTGATATCGTCTTCATTGGCTCCTGGCGCTGGGAGCATTGCAAATCTCCTGGCTGGGAGACCTTTGTCCCACCTGCTGGTAGCGGCCGACTACGGCGAGGACAAAGCAGAGGCGCAGGAAGCCTGAGGCCCCGATTGGATTGTTGTTTATTCCCTACACCCGTAAATTCCTACGCCTGGATTTTACTGGTCCCCAACGAAATACATTCCATGAGTGGTATTTGCAAAACAGATGGGCTGAGGAGTGTATCAGAAACCAGCCCACTACAGATGTATTAGGGGATACAGGCGTAAGAATTACGTTCCGGAAGAACGTTCCAAGTGCGCGGACCACTCGTCCATCGTTTTTTAACGGAGGTGTATTTTACAAGTGTAACCAGCTGGAAAACGACGTTCCAAACGCAGCCTGAAGCTTTCCTTCAGTCGTGTTCAAGATAAATTTTTCCCTTGAAAATGTAAGAACTATATCTAGAGGAAAATGCATATTGCGCCCTTATTCTTGGTGGCCATGCCTATAATGGTTCCCATACTCGGAAAGTGCATGGACACGGCCTTTTTTTTTTGAGGGAAGGCCATCATGCCTAGCTTTATTAACTTAGGTAGGAATAACATCATCCACAAGGTTTGAGACAAGACAGCCCGGGGGCTCGTCTGTCCAATGCCTACAAACTTTATTACAATAACTGTAATTTGCTAGCACATGCGCCGCTTGGTTGGAACTACGATAACAATGCTTGAAATTGACCTTCCCGATCATCGTTGAGATGTCCACACATTCAGCAAATATGGTCCATACATGGCCTTGATACCGGCGAATATGGTCCATATATGGCCCTGAGCTCGGTATGACTTGCAAGATTACGGTTTGCAACCTTGCATAGTAATATTATGTAGGCCATCACTTTCTATTTTATTTTATTTTTGACTTTCTCTGCACTTGAAAATCGCCTGCAAGCTGTATTCTAAGGAGGCAAAACAAGTTGCCCGTGTCCAACTGATCGACTGGGTTGCCAAATTATTGGTGGCACAGGAGCCTGAGTCTTATAGACCTATACGTACCAATTGATTCAGTAAGCGCTCTGTTTTTTTGCAGACTGAAACAGTTGAGTTGGGCAGCCTTCAGTTATAGCACGATGCTGAACTGACGATGCCATTGCCAAGGTATTTATTTACTCGAGCAGAAAACCACCAGCTAGGAAATACAGAAGGAATCCAACACACACAATATGTTGCTCAGACGCAAACAGCATTGTCGTTGATTCTTCTACCTACGAACTTTTATTTACTTCTGAAATTATTTGTACATGTGAACTACTCCACAATGCAAAAGCAGAGCTCCTGCTGTTCGCGTCAAAAAAACTACTCCACAATGCAAGGGTTCGAGCATCAAACAGGAGATGCCTACAAGATCTGCTTCTGCTCTTCCAGCTGAACCGACGGTGAGGCATGCACGGGACGGGGAGCACGCTTCCATTGCTGGTGCTGCACGACGAGTCCGACTGAATCCTTCCCGCTCCGAGCATCGGGGGATACGACCAGAGCAGAAACGCTTGCGTGCTTGATGGCGGCGGACATTGCCTGCCTTGTGGCTGGCGGTCTCCTGGCGTGCGCCCGAAAATCTCACTCTGAAGACAGACAGTGTAATCTGGAAGTCGACACTAAACGGTCCAGATGCTCTCGGTCTAGGACAAAAGATGAAGATCTACGGTTTCAGTTCAAAGCGTTTATTACAGTTGACTTTTTTATCTTAATAAAAATAATAGAATTATATTAGCAGGGTGAATTAACTCGCGGTAACTCGACACCATATAGGCCAGTTGCTGATGTAAAAAAAGGTGTAGGGTAACTCGACACCATATGGGGCAGTTGCTGATGTAAAAAAAGGTGTAGGGTAACTCGACACCATATAGGCCAGTTGATGATGTAAAAAAAGGTGTAGGCTAGCAACTGTCGTGAATGAGAAGAAAACGGAGACGAATTACTTCAGGTCTTAAGTACATTCGCTTTTCTACCTAGTGAACAAGTACTTGCTACCCACCCAAACAAGAAGTGTCATGTGTGTGTGTGTGTGTGTGTCGGATCGACTGTATTTGGTCGACAAATCAAATAGAGAGATGTATCTTTCTTTTTCATATAGGGCTTTTAGAATGAGCGTGCAATTTATTCCATTAGAACCATTTTCAATGGGTGTGAAATATGTGAACCAATGTGTTCCTGCTTGGAAGACCCGATATTGGGTCAAAATGGGATTAAAATACCACTCCAAAAAAAACAAGTGCAATCGAAAAAGAAAAAATATTTGGAAGGTCACTATCATGTTGTCTCAAATCTGCCAAATTCTCTTCTAGCTTTGGTTGGGACGATGCCGCTTGCTCGTGTGCGTTGCTGTCAGTGTCAAAACCGGCGGATCTCGGGTAGGGGGTCCCGAACTGTGCGTCTAGGCGGATGGTAACAGGAGACAAGGGACACGATGTTTTACCCAGGTTCGGGCCCTCTTGATGGAGGTAAAATCCTACGTTCTGCTTGATTGATATTGATATTGTGGATGTTTACAAGAGTGGATCTACCACGAGATCAAGGAGGCTAAACCCTAGAAGGTAGCCTATGGTATGATTATAATGGTTGTTGTCGTTCTACGGACTAGAGCCATCCGGTTTATATAGACACCGGAGAGGGCTAGGGTTACATAGAATCGGTTACAATAGTAGGAGATCTACGTATCCGTATCGCCAAGCTTGCCTTCCACGCCAAGAAAAGTCCCATCCGGACACGGGACGAGGTCTTCAATCTTGTATCTTCATAGTCTTGGAGTCCGGTCGATGATGATGATAGTCCGGCCGATGATAGTTCGGCCGATGATGGTAGTCCGGCTATCCGGACACCCCCTAATCCGGGACTCCCTCAGTAGCCCCTGAACCAGGCTTCAATGACGATAAGTCCGGCGCGTATATTGCTTGGCATTGCAAGGCGGGTTCCTCCTCCGAATGATAGAAGATTGTGAACACCAGGATAGTGTCCGGCTCTGCAAAATAAATTCCACATTCCACCGTAGAGAGAATAATATATACACAAGTACAATCTGCTGACGTTTTTTGCGGCATGACGTCACGCCACTACCAAGCCATTACTCGAATCGTTTTTTACTCTACCACCTCAGCGCATTTAGTGAAGCGGTTTCCTTGGCACGTCTTGTCGAAGCAGAGATCGTGTTCCCCCTTAATCCGGGATTCTCATCAATACGGACGTGGGTAACCCAACCGCGCCCGTCGCCACGCCCCCTCTATCGAAGGCGAGTCCCAAACGGTCACGGAGACGGCTCTCGGTATTCTCCCTCTTTATAACGGGACCAAGGCTCGTTTCTTTTCTTCAATCCTCCATCGAATCCTCTCCCCGCTCCAAGTTCCAGCACCTAGAGCTCCAGATTCGAGCGCTTCGGACCTTCAACGATGTCCGGTTCCGACCTCCAGGGCCGGTGGATGCCACGGAGGAGGACGTGCTAAAGCTGCGGGAGGCCAAGTACCTGGCTTATGAGATTTCGCACAGGTTGTCTGCCGAAGGGCAGGCCATCCCCACCCCCGAGCCCGGCGAGTATGTCGTTTTTGTATCCCACCTCCGTCGGGGTTTAGGCTTCCCGATGGATCCTTTTGTGAGAGGGCTCATGTTTTACTATGGGTTGGAATTCCACGATTTGGCTCCGGAGTCCATCCTCCATATTTCCGCATTTATTGTCGTCTGCGAAGCCTTCCTCCACGTCACCCCTCACTTCGGCCTGTGGCTGAAGACCTTCAATGTGGCGCCGAAGATGATCGGGGGGCGTCAAGCGGAGTGCGGCGGGGCGGCCATAAGTAGGAGGGCCGATGCCCCGTGGCCCGCTGGCTCCTTCCAAGAGGAGCTCGGCCCGTGGCAGCAAGAGTGGTTCTATATTACCGTTCCGAGGGGCCGCAGACAAAAGCCGCCGCCCTTATTCCGCCCGGGACCTCCACGACGGTTGATGTCGTGGATCAACCAAGGGCTCAACTGGGGGCCATCAAAGGACGTGCCCCTACTGCAGGGCCGGATTCGAGATCTCCAAACGAGGGAGGTTGATATGGTGGTGGTAATGCAGGTTATGCTGATTAGGCGTCTCCCGCCCTGCAAACGCCGCCCTCTCCGGCTGTGGGAGTTCAATCCGGAGGGCCCACGGATTCTTCAACACTTCATGGGTATGACACCCCTGGAGATGTACAAATTATTCTTCGGATCGCAAGAGGCGCGTCCGGAATTGACCGAGGATGCTGGCCTAAGCTGCAATCGCCTGGATACTCAAGTAAGTAGTTCCAAGTCCGGACATACCGTTTGTTTGCCTTTCGATGATTCGCCTTATGACCAACTTCTTTCTAAACAGGAGTGGATAGCGGAAGCAAAATTGATATGGTGTCCGGCCCCCCTCCCCGAGACCGCGCCGAATTCCGTGCTGGTCCGGATGCTTGAGATTGCGCCTCCAGAGGAAGGCGAAGGGGAAAGCAGGATAGCTACTGCCTCGCCTAAGGAGGCTCTTGAAAGAGGGGGGATCGAGAATCCCTCCCTCCAAGGGGAGAAGAGGACTGCCTCCAAGGACCCGGGGGCAAAAGCCCCTAAACGGGGGAAGAAATCTTCGCCAGAGGGTCCTGCGTCCGGGGAGGCCCCGGCCGCACAATCTCCCTTAAAGAATCAGCCCTCCAACGAGCCGTAAGTAGAAAGAAAGGAGTTTTATAATAAGGGACATCCCTATTTGTGCTTCTGAGGATAACTAAAGTTTTTACCTTGTAGTTCGGATCTCCGTCCTTCGCAAATGAGCTCGTCTTCGGGGGACCTTCGTCCGGAGTGAAGGAAATATGCCCTAGAGGCAATAATAAAGTTATTATTTATTTCCTTATTTCATGATAAATGTTTATTATTCATGCTAGAATTGTATTAACCGGAAACATGATACATGTGTGAATACATAGACAAATATATAGTCACTAGTATGCCTCTACTTCACTAGCTCCTTAATCAAAGATGGTTATGTTTCCTAACCACAGACATGTGTTGTCATTTGATTAATGGGATCACATCATTAGGAGAATGATGTGATTGACATGACCCATTCCATTAGCCTAGCACTTGATCATTTAGTATGTTGCTATTGCTTTCTTCATGACTTATACATGTTCCTGTAACTATGAGATTATGCAACTCCCGTTTACCGGAGGAACACTTTGGGTGCTACCAAGCGTTACAACGTAACTGGGTGATTATAAAGGAGTACTACAGGTGTCTCCAAAGGTACATGTTGGGTTGGCGTATTTCGAGATTAGGTTTTGTCACTCCGATTGTCGGAGAGGTATCTCTGGGCCCTCTCGGTAATGCACATCACTATAAGCCTTACAAGCAATGTGACTAATGAGTTAGTTGCGGGATGATGCATTATTTAACGAGAAAAGAGACTTGCCGGTAACGAGATTGAACTAGGTATTGGATACCGGCGATCGAATCTCGGGCAAGTAACATACCGATGACAAAGGGAATAACGTATGTTGTTATGCGGTTTGACCGATAAAGATCTTCATAGAATATGTGGGAGCCAATATGGGCATCCAGGTCCCGCTATTGGTTATTGACCGGAAACAAGTTCTAGGTCATGTCTTCATTGTTCTCGAACCCGTAGGGTCCGCACGCTTAAGGTTTCGATGACAGTTATATTATGAGTTTACATGTTTTGATGTACCGAAGGAGTTCGGAATCCCGGATGAGATCGGGGACATGACGAGGAGTATCGAAATGGTCGAGACGTAAAGATTCATATATTGGATGATATGGTTAGGCCAAGGGGTCAAGCCCATGAGGCTTTAGGTCGGTGCAAAAGGAGTTTTGCGGAGGCCAGGGGGCCAAACGCTGGAGACCCTGGCATCTGGCCCTGGGCCAGACGCCGAGGCCCATGTCATCTGGGCCAGACGCCAAGGATTGTGGCGTTTGGTCCTGGAGTCCGAGTAGGACTCTTGCCTTTCGGGCAAAACCGACTTTGAGAAGGCTTTTGCTCCAAGTTTCGACCCCGGGGCTCAACATATAAATAGAGGGGCAGGGCTAGCACCAAAGATACAAAAATTGATCCCTTGGATCTCTTAGCCGTGTGCGGTGCCCCCCTCCACCATAGTCCACCTCGATAATATCGTAGCGGTGCTTAGTCGAAGCCCTGCGACGGTAGAACATCAAGATCGTCACCACGCCATCGTGCTGACGGAACTCTCCCTCGACACTCGGCTGGATCGGAGTTTGAGGGACGTCATCGAGCTGAACGTGTGCTAGAACTCGGAGGTGTCGTAGTTTCGGTGCTTGATCGGTCGGGCCATGAAGACGTACGACTACGTCAACCGCGTTGTGCTAACGCTTCCGCTTACGGTCTACATGGGTATGTAGATTACACTCTCCCCTCTCGTTGCTATGCATCACCATGATCTTGCGTGTACGTAGGAAATTTTTGAAATTACTACGTTCCCCAACAGTGGCATCCGAGCCTAGGTTTTATGCGTTGATGTTATATGCACGAGTAGAACACAAGTGAGTTGTGGGCGATACAAGTCATACTGCTTACCAGCATGTCATACTTTGGTTCGGAGGTATTGTGAGATGAAGCGGCCCGGACCGACATTACGCGTACGCTTATGCGAGACTGGTTTCACCGTTACGAGCACTCGTGCTTAAAGGTGGCTGGCGGGTGTCTGTCTCTCTAACTTTAGCTGAATCGAGTGTGGCTACGCCCGGTCCTTGCGAAGGTTAAAACAACACTAACTTGACGAACTATCGTTGTGGTTTTTGATGCGTAGGTAAGAACGGTTCTTGCTAACCCCGTAGCAGCCACGTAAAATTTGCAACAACAAAGTAGAGGACGTCTAACTTGTTTTTGCAGGGCATGTTGTGATGTGATATGGTCAAGACGTGATGCTATATTTTATTGTATGAGATGATCATATGTTTTGTAACCAAAGTTATCGGCAACTGGTAGGAGCCATATGGTTGTCGCTTTATTGTATGAAATGCAAATGCCCTGTAATTGCTTTACTTTATCACTAAGCGGTAGCGATAGTCGTAGAAGCAATAGATGGCGTAACGACAATGATGCTACGATGGAGATCAAGGTGTCGCGCCGGTGACGATGGTGATCATGACGGTGCTTCGAAGATGGAGATCACAAGCACAAGATGATGACGGCCATATCATATCACTTATATTGATTGCATGTGATGTTTATCCTTTATGCATCTTATCTTGCTTTGATTGACGGTAGCATTTTAAGATGATCTCTCACTAATTATCAAGAAGTGTTCTCCCCGAGTATGCACCGTTGCGAAAGTTCTTTGTGCTGAGACACCACGTGATGATCGGGTGTGATAGGCTCTACGTTCAAATACAATGGGTGCAAAACAGTTGCACACGCGGAATACTCAGGTTAAATTTGACGAGCCTAGCATATACAGATATGGCCTCGGAACACGGAGACCGAAAGGTCGAACGTGAATCATATAGTAGATATGATCAACATAGTTATGTTCACCGTTGAAACTACTCCATCTCACGTGATGATCGGACATGGTTTAGTTGATTTGGATCACGTGATCACTTAGATGACTAGAGAGATGTCTGTCTAAGTGGGAGTTCTTAAGTAATATGATTAATTGAACTTTAATTTATCATGAACTTAGTCCTGGTAGTATTTTGCAAATTATGTTGTAGATCAATAGCTTGCGTTGTTGCTTTCATATGTTTATTTTGATATGTTCCTAGAGAAAATTGTGTTGAAAGATGTTAGTAGCAATGATGCGGATTGGATCCGTGATCTGAGGTTTATCCTCATTGCTGCACAGAAGAATTATGTCCTTAATGCACCGCTAGGTGACAAACCTATTGCAGGAGCAGACGTAGACGTTATGAACGTTTGGCTAGCTCAATATGATGACTACTTGATAGTTTAGTGCACCATGCTTAATGGCTTAGAATCGGGACTTCAAAGATGTTTTGAACGTCATGGACCATATGAGATGTTCCAGGAATTGAAGTTAATATTTCAAGCAAATACCCGAGTTGAGAGACATGAAGTCTCCAACAAGTTCTATAGCTAAAAGATGGAGGAGAATCGCTCAACTAGTAAGCATGTGCTCAGATTGTATGGGTACTTCAATCACTTGAATCAAGTGGGAGTTAATCTTCTAGATAAGATAGTGATTGACAGAATTCTCTAGTCACCATCACTAAGTTACTAGAACTTCGTGATGAACTATAGTATGCAAGGGATGACGAAAACAATTCCCGAGCTCTTCGTGATGTTGAAATCGACGAAGGTAGAAATCAAGAAAGAGCATCAAGTGTTGATGATTGACAAGACCACTAGTTTCAAGAAAAGGGCAAAGGGAAAGAAAGGGAAACTTCAAGTAGAATGGCAAACAAGTTGTCACTCCCGTGAAGAAGCCCAAAGCTGGACCTAAGCCTGAAACCGAGTGCTTCTACTGCAAAGGAAATGGTCACTGGAAGTGGAACTACTCCAAATATTTGGTGGATAAGAAGGATGGCAAAGTGAACAAGGGTATATTTGATATACAGGTTATTGATGTGTGCCTTACTAGTGTTTATAGTAGCCCCTGAGTAGTTGATACTTGTTCGGTTACTAAGATTAGTAACTCGAAACAGGAGTTACAGAATAAACAGAGACTAGTTGAAGGGGAAGTGACGATGAGTGTTGGAAGTAGTTCCAAGGTTGATATGATCATCATCGCACACTCCCTATACTTTCGGGATTAATGTTAAACCTAAATAAATGTTATTTGGCATTTGCGTTGAGCATGAACATGATTTGATTGTGTTTATTGTGATACGGTTATTCATTTAAAGTTAGAGAATAATTGTTATTCTGTTTACATGAATAAGACCTTCGATGGTTATACACCCAATAAAAATAGTTTGTTGGATCTCGATCATAGTGATACACATATTCATAATATTGATGCCAAAAGATGCAAAGTTAATAATGATAGTGCAACTTATTTGTGGCACTGCCGTTTGTGTCATATCGGTGTAAAGCGCATGAAGAAACTCCATAAAGATGGATTTTCGGAATCACTTGATTATGAATCATTTGATGCTTGCGAACCGTGCCTTTTGGGCAGGATGACTAAAACTCCGTTCTCCGGAACAATGGAACAAGCTACTGACTTATTGGAAATAATACATACCAATGTATGCGATCCAATGAGTGTTGATGCTCGTGGCAAGTATCGTTATTTTCTGACCTTCACAAGATGATTTGAGCAGATATGGGTATATCTACTTGATGAAACATAAGTCTTGAATAGTTGAAAGGTTCAAAGAATTTCAGAGTGAAGTGGAAAAATCATCGTAACAAGAAAATAAAGTTTCTGCGATCTGATCGCGGAGACGAATATTTGAGTTATGAGTTTGGTCTTCAATTAAAACAATGTGGAATAGTTTCACAGTTCACACCACCTGGAACACCACAACGTTATGGTGTGTCCGAACGTCGTAACCGCACTTTATTGGATATGGTGCGATCTATGATGTCTCTTACTGATTTACCATTATCGTTTTGGGGTTATGCATTAGAGACAACTACATTCACGTTAAAAGGGCACCATCTAAATCCGTTGAGACGACATCATATGAACTATGGTTTAGAAGTAAACCTAAGCTGTCGTTTCTTAAAGTTTGGAGTTGTGATGCTTATATGAAAAATGTTTTCAACCGGATAAGCTCGAACCCAAATCGGAGAAGTGCGTCTTCATAGAATACCCAAAGGAAACTGTTGGGTACTCCTTCTATCACAAATCCAAAGGCAAAACATTCGTTGCTAACAATGGATCCTTTCCAGAGAAGGAGTTTCTCTCGAAAGAAGTGAGTGGGAGGAAAGTAGAACTTGATGAGGTAACTGTACCTGCTCCCTCATTTGAAAGTAGTTCATCACAGAAATCTGTTCCTGTGACTACTACACCAATTAGTGAGGAAGTTAATGATGATGATCATGAAACTTCAGATTAAGTTACTACAGAACCTCGTAGGTCTTACAGAGTAAGATCCGCACCAGAGTGGTACGGTAATCCTGTTCTGGAAGTTATGTTACTAGACCATGACGAACCTACGAACTATGAAGAAGCGATGGTGAGCCTAGATTCCGCAAAATGGCTTGAGGCCATGAGATCTGAGATAAGATCCATGTATGAAAACAAAGTATGGACTTTGATTGACTTGCCCAATGATCGGCGAGACATTGAGATTAAATGGATCTTCAAGAGGAAGACGGACGCTGATAGTGTTACTATCTACAAAGCTAGAATTGTCGCAAAAGGTTTTCGACAAGTTCAAGGTGTTGACTACGATGAGAGTTTTTCACTCGTATCTATGCTTAAGTCTGTCTGAATCATGTTAGCAATTGCCGCATTTTATGAAATCTGGCAAATGGATAAACAAAACTGCATTCCTTAATGGTTTTCTTAAAGAAGAGTTGTATATGATGCAACCAGAAGGTTTTGTCAATCCTAAAGGTGCTAACAAATTGTGCAAGCTCCAGCGATCCATCTATGGACTGGTGCAAGCATCTCGGAGTTGGAATATATGCTTTGATGAGTTGATCAAAGCATATGGTTTTATACAGATTTTTGAAGAAGCGTGTATTTACAAGAAAGTGAGTGGGAGCTTTGTAGCATTTCTAATATTATATGTGGATGACATATTGTTAATTGGAAATGATATGGAAATTCTGGATAGCATGAAAGGATACTTGAATAAAAGTTTTTCAAAGCAAGACCTCGGTGAAGCTGCTTACACATTGAGCATCAAGATCTATATAGATAGATCAAGACGCTTGATAAGATTTTTCAGTGAGTACATACCTTGATAAATTTTTGAAATAGTTCAAAATGGAACAGTCAAAGAAGGAGTTCTTGCCTGTGCTACAAGGTGTGAAATTGAGTAAGACTCAAGACCCGACCATTGCAGAAAATAGAAAGAGAATGAAAAGTCATTCCCTATGCCTCAGTCATAGGTTCTATAAAGTATGCTATGATGTGAACCAGACCTATTGTATACCTTGCTCTGTATTTGGCAAAGGAATACAATTTTGATCTAATAAGTAGATCACTGGACATGGGTCAAGAATATCCTTAGTGAGGACTAAGGAGATGTTTCTTGATTATGGAGGTGGTAAAAGAGCCCGTCGTAAAAGTTACAACGATGCAAGCTTTTACACCAATCCAGATGACTCTAAGTCTCAATCTGGATACATACTGAAAGTGGGAGCAATTAGCTAGAGTAGCTCCGTGCAGAGCATTGTGGACATAGAATATTTGCGAAATACATACGGCTCTGAATATGACAGACCCGTTGACTAAGCTTCTCTCACGAGCAAAACATGATCATACCTTAGTACTCTTTTGGGTGTTAATCACATAGCGATGTGAACTAGATTATTGACTCTAGTAAACCCTTTGGGTGTTGATCACATGATGATGTGAACTATGGGTATTAATCACATGCAGATGTGAATATTGGTGTTAAATCACATAGCGATGTGAACTAGATTATTGACTCTAGTGCAAGTGGGAGACTGAAGGAAATATGCCCTAGAGGCAATAATAAAGTTATTATTTATTTCCTTATTTCATGATAAATGTTTATTATTCATGCTAGAATTGTATTAACCGGAAACATGATACATGTGTGAATACATAGACAAACATATA
>NC_041381.1:695390913-695425844 GCF_002162155.2 Triticum dicoccoides
TAACTATGAGATTATGCAACTCCCGTTTACCGGAGGAACACTTTGGGTGCTACCAAACGTCACAACGTAACTGGGTGATTATAAAGGAGTACTACAGGTGTCTCCAAAGGTACATGTTGGGTTGGCGTATTTCGAGATTAGGTTTTGTCACTCCGATTGTCGGAGAGGTATCTCTGGGCCCTCTCGGTAATGCACATCACTATAAGCCTTGCAAGCAATGTGACTAATGAGTTAGTTGCGGGATGATGCATTATGTAACGAGAAAAGAGACTTGCCGGTAACGAGATTGAACTAGGTATTGGATACCGACGATCGAATCTCGGGCAAGTAACATACCGATGACAAAGGGAACAACGTATGTTGTTATGCGGTTTGACCGATAAAGATCTTCGTAGAATATGTGGGAGCCAATATGGGCATCCAGGTCCCGCTATTGGTTATTGACCGGAAACAAGTTCTAGGTCATGTCTACATTGTTCTCGAACCCGTAGGGTCCGCACGCTTAAGGTTTCGATGACAGTTATATTATGAGTTTACATGTTTTGATGTACCGAAGGGGTTCGGAATCCCGGATGAGATCGGGGACATGACGAGGAGTCTCGAAATGGTCGAGACATAAAGATTCATATATTGGATGATATGGTTAGGCCAAGGGGTCAAGCCCATGAGGCTTTAGGTCGGTGCAAAAGGAGTTTTGCGGAGGCCAGGGGGCCAAACGCCGGAGACCCTGGCGTCTGGCCCTGGGCCAGACGCCGAGGCCCATGGCGTCTGGGCCAGACGCCAAGGATTGTGGCGTTTGGTCCTGGAGTCCGAGTGGGACTCTTGCCTTTCGGGCAAAACCGACTTTAAGGAGGCTTTTGCTCCAAGTTTCGACCCCGGGGCTCAACATATAAATAGAGGGGCAGGGCTAGCACCAAAGATACAACAATTGATCCCTTGGATCTCTTAGCCGTGTGCGGTGCCCCCCTCCACCATAGTCCACCTCGATAATATCATAGCGGTGCTTAGGCGAAGCCCTGCAACGGTAGAACATCAAGATCGTCACCACGCCGTCGTGCTGACGGAACTCTCCCTCGACACTCGGCTGGATCGGAGTTCGAGGGACATCATCGAGCTGAACGTGTGCTAGAACTCGGAGGTGCCGTAGTTTCGGTGCTTGATCGGTCGGGCCGTGAAGACGTACGACTACATCAACCGCGTTGTGCTAACGCTTCCGCTTACGGTCTACATGGGTATGTTGATTACACTCTCCCCTCTCATTGCTATGCATCACCATGATCTTGCGTGTACGTAGGAAATTTTTTGAAATTACTACGTTCCCCAACACGGAGATGATGGAGAGCGAGACGCCTCCATCCGGGGCGCCGTCGGATAGGGCGGACGAGCCTGAAGTGTCGTCACGGAGGGAGCCCCCTGGTTTGGCAAAGCCGGATAGTTCGGCGCCAACTGGTGTACGGCTGAAGGATCTGCTTGAGAAGGCGTGTATCTCAGAAGATCACCACGCATTGATGAGCATGGTGATTGAAAGGATTTCGTCCGCCGAAGGCGGGTTGCATAATGCCGTCAGGAGTTTGCTGGCGGGGTTTGAGGTACGTAAAAATGACACACCTTTTAACAGTTTTGCATATAGAATGCGCCCTGTATAGATAGTAGCCCCTGAGACTCGATAGGTTGTCGAAATCGACAGCGTGCCGAGGATCAAAATCACAGGTTTAAATTTCCGCCGTGCCGATGCAGGTGGCGGGTCATCCGGGGGCTAGCCGGACTGATGGAGTTGCTGAACTAAAGCGGCAACTCGCTGTTGCGGATGCGGACATCACGCTGGTCAACAGGCGACTTGATGAGTCGCAAGGTAAGTGTTTATGTGCGGTCACTTGGTAAGGGAGCCGAAGCCAGCTCCTTACAACATGTGTGTGAAATGCAGATAGTGCCGCTGCTGTGGAGAGCCTTCGGACCGAACTTGCTCAAGCCAAGGAGCAGGCCAGAAGGAGTAATGCGGCGGCCTCGAGGGCGGCCGAGGAGTTAGCGGCCGAAAGGGTCGCACACTGCCGGAGCAGGGAAGAGATGGCCGAAATGGCCGTGAAGTTAAAAGATGCTACCGACCGCAATGAGGCTCTTGGGAAGGAGCGCCTAGCGGGGCAAGAAGACCTGGGGAAGGCCACCGCCGAAGCCAAGGATGCCCGCTCTGCAATGCGGGCTATAAAGGAAGAGCTGCGCCAGGCCGGAGATATTGTAGCTGGCAAGCCTTTTCTGCTGCGCCGAAGGTTTACGGATCCAAAGTATGCTCAGCTGGCCCAACTATGGGGTCCAGAGGACCCTTATATGGACTTAGCAGCGAGTGTGGCGGATGCCGTTGTGCATTTTCGAAGCCAGAAGGATCACAAGACGGAAGAGCTGTTTTGGTCTCAATTCCATAGTCCGGAGTGTTCACTTCCGCTGACCGACCGTTTGGCCGAGTGGGCTGAGCTAAATAGGTTGTTCGGGCTTGCTATGACGGATATAGTGACCCATGTCTGGCCGGATAGGCCCGAGCCGAAGAGTTACTTTGGCTTATTGCAGCAATTTCTTGGGGCGGTGCCGCATATCAAGGCGATGAAGCGGTCGGCCTGCATAGAGGGTGCGCGGATGGCACTCGCCCGTGTGAAGACACATTGGACAGAGATGGATGCCACCACTGTTGCGACCCTGGGTTCGGACGATAACCGGTTACCCGCCGAGCACTATTTTGGCGAAGTGCTGCGTGGTGCTCGTGTAATAGAGTCGCAGTGCTCAAAAAATATTACGTTCGAATGAACGTTTTTATGATGTAAAACAATATTTATGATGTAAGCGCCTTTTATACTTGTGCGTTCAAGTAATAGAATATCTCCTATGCAGTCGTTCATGTATACGTGTGTATAACCTGAAAGATGGCAGTCGTCGGCTTCAGCCCCCACGCACAAGGTGCGGGGGTGTTCCAAAAAAAAGCGCGTTTTCACACTTAATCCGACGTCTCGGTCCTGTAAAGGAGGTGGTAGCATAGCAAACGAGGCAACCGGACTATAATGCTTTATCACTTTCACTTAGCCATGGAGTTCGAGGGTGGGGCTACGACATAGCCCCTGGGGGCACCGCGCTTGTAAAAAGAGAGGAACTTAGTTTGAAAAGAAATCGTGCGAGAAAGTGCATAAAAAATTGAAATATAGATTAATAAATTTGAGCCTATGCTAGCTCATTATGGCTTATATGTACAAACCCTTGTGAAGGGGTGTGCGGCTAGGTAGCCCCTAGCTTATTTGTTCCGGACTCGTCCAGCCGTGTCCGGGGTCTCAGGCAACCTTTTAATAAAATGATGCCACGTGGACCGGGCATTTTAAGCGTAAGAGACGCGTAATGTGGTATTGCATTGAAGCGGACGAAAGCTTCCCGTCCCAGTGATGCTTGATAGCTACTTTTAAATGGGGCGACATGAAAGGTTAGTTTTTCTCGTCGGAAGTTGTCAGGTGACCCGAACACAACTTCTAGTAATAATGAACCTGTGCACCTGGCGTAAGGGCCTGGCGCCACTCCTTTGAAGGAAGTGCGGCTATGCGAATTGTAGTAGGGTCTATCCCAACTTGCGGATTGTGTCCGGATATAGCAGGTTTGAGTTACTGCCGCCGTCCATCAAAACCTGCGTGAATTGCAGTCCGTCTATTATGGGATCCAATATCAGGGCAGTCTATCCTGCGTCCCGGATACTTCTGGACTAATCCAGATGGTCGAAAGTGATTGGTTTTGACATCCAATCTCGGTGTTCCGCTGGGGTGGACCGTGCGACACTTGTCTTAGCGAGTGCCGTGTTGGTTTTCCGTACTATCACATGAAGCGAGTTTACTGTTTTGACTTCTTGTGGGAAAGTCTTTTGACTTCCGGTGCTCTGCTGGTGGGGTTCGTCATTGTCCTCGCTTGGCGCATTGAGCCCCTTGTGTCCGGCGTTGAGTCTGCCGGACTGTTTAAAAACCCAACAATTTCGGTTGGTATGGTTTGCAGGCCTTCCGGAGGTACTGTGGATTTGACATATCCGATCTAAGATTTTGTTTAAATTTGATAGCTCATCGCTGTTGTCCTTAAGAGGCAGTGTTTTATTGTTTGGCCGCGAGCTTTTGAATCCGGCGTTGACCGCCGTGCCCTTTGGGCTTTTTTCTTTATTCCGGCACTGATCTTTCCCGCGCCGTGATTTTCTGTTTCCATCTCTGATCTCGGATGTACTCGGGTCGCTGGTGTTGCATCTTGTTAGCCAGCTGTCTTCTCCTGCGCAAAAGCGCGTCATGAGGCTTGTTAGCGCGGCCATTGTTCTTGGCTTCTCTTGGCCGAGGTGTCTGGCGAGCCATTTGTCTCAGACGTTGTGTTTAAAAGCTGCTAAGGCTTCCGCGTCCGGACAATCGACTATTTGGTTCTTTTTGGTAAGGAACTTGTTCCAGAATTTGCGCGCTGACTCTCCAGGCTGTTGGGTTATATGACTCAGATCGTCTGCATCCGGAGGGCGGACATAAGTCCCTTGAAAATTTGCTCTAAACGCGTCCTCAAGCTCTTCCCAATTTCCAACGGTGTTTTCTGGGAGGCTTTTGAGCCAATGCCGAGCTGGCCCTTTGAGCTTGAGGGGTAGGTATTTTATGGCGTGGAGATCATCTCCTCTAGCCATGTGTATGTGTAGTATGTAATCTTCTATCCAGACTCCGGGGTCTGTTGTGCCGTCGTATGCCTCTATGTTTATCGGTTTGAACCCTGCTAGAAATTCATGATCCAGCACCTCATCGGTAAAACATAGCGGGTGTGCGACGCCCCTGTATTTGGGTGTGCCGCTGTCTTCGAATACTTGTCGTGTTGTGTTACTTCCTGGGGCCCTCTTTTTTGGCCCGTAGATGGACCTAGTTGGGCCGTCCGTTTTCCCAGGATCATAAGTCGGCTTGTGTGCGGCGCCGCTTGTCGCTTTTGGCCTGTCATCTGGCCGTCTATCCGGCCAGGCGGCCTCTTTATTTTTTGACTGTGAGGGTTCTATGGCTTACTCGTCAAATTCTGGCAGCAACTTGCGCTTCGGGTAGCTCTTTGTTTGATGGCCATTGCCATATTTGTCTGCGGTCTTGAGTACTTTGCTCCACTTCATTCTGAGTATGTCTTCCGCTTTTTTGAGCTTCCGTTTTTCCTTCTTCAAACTTCCTGCAGTGGCGACGAGTCTTTTGTGAAGGTTCTTATGCTCCAGTGTTGTGCCCGGACTGTTGATTGCTCCGTGAAGTGGTTGATTATCCGGTTCGTCTTGTTCGGATGGTTGCTTGGTTGTATGTTCGTCGTCCGCTGGTTTGCCCTGCTCTATCGCTGGGTCGTTAGGAATGCTGCTTTGATCGAGGTGGGACTTAGGGCGGCGTCTATGTCGCCGTTTTGGTTGTTTATCGGCGGGATTATCCTCTGCCGTGTCCCGTTGTTCCTCGTTATCGCTTCCCTTTGGGGTGTCCACCATATGTATGTCATGTGACGAGGTGGCCTTCCAGTGCCCTGTAGGCGCTGGTTCTTGATTGTCTCCGGCATCGTCGTCCATACCGTTGATGTCTTCGGAGTCGTAGTTTAGCACGTCGGTTAGATCGTCGACGGTGGCTACGAAGTGGGTGGTGGGTGGGCTCTGAATTTCTTCATTGTCCGCGTCCCGACCATCCTGGCCGTAGTTCGGCCAGGGCTCTCCGGATAGTGAGAGATGCTTCAGCGAATTTAAGATATCGCCGAAGGGTGAGTGCTGAAAGGTGTCCGCAGCGGTGAATTCCATGATCGGCGCCCAATCGGATTCGACTGGCAGGGGCGCAAGAGGTTCGGAGTCCGGCAGGGGGTCCGGCACCTCGGAGTCATGGGCTTTATGCGGGACAAGGTAAGTGTTCGGCTCCATCGCCGTGGAAGTTGCAGCTCCCGAGGCTCCGGACTATGGGTCGGAGCGGATTCGTGTGCGGCCTCCAAGGTGCTGTCCGGCGACAGAGTTAGGTTGTGCCCATCGTGACAGCGCGGCACGCTCGGCTGTGGCTCAGATCCATCGAAGATCAAGTCCCCGCGGATATCGGCCGTGAAGTTTAGGCTTCCAAACCTGACCTGACGGCCAGGGGCGTAGCTTTCGATCTGCTCCAGATGGCCAGGTGAGTTGGCCCGCAGTGCGAAGCCGCCGAATACAAAGATCTGTCCGGGGAGAAAAGTCTCACCCAGGACTGCGTCGTTGTCGATTGAAGAGGCCATCAAGCCTATCGGTGACGACACAGAGGAACTCTCAATGAAAGCACCAATGTCGGTGTCAAAACCGGCGGATCTCGGGTAGGGGGTCCCGAACTGTGCGTCTAGGCGGATGGTAACAGGAGACAAGGGACACGATGTTTTACCCAGGTTCGGGCCCTCTTGATGGAGGTAAAACCCTACGTCCTGCTTGATTGATATTGATATTGTGGATGTTTACAAGAGTGGATCTACCACGAGATCAAGGAGGCTAAACCCTAGAAGCTAGCCTATGGTATGATTGTAATGGTTGTTGTCGTTCTACGGACTAGAGCCATCCGGTTTATATAGACACCGGAGAGGGCTAGGGTTACATAGAGTCGGTTACAATAGTAGGAGATCTACGTATCCGTATCGCCAAGCTTGCCTTCCACGCCAAGGAAAGTCCCATCCGGACACGGGACGAGGTCTTCAATCTTGTATCTTCATAGTCTTGGAGTCCGGTCGATGATGATGATAGTCCGGCCGATGATAGTTCGGCCGATGATGGTAGTCCGGCTATCCGGACACCCCCTAATCCGGGACTCTCTCAGTCGCCATCGTCATCGTTGCCTACACCAGACATGTCGGGCGTCGAGGTAGTCACTCTCAAGGCAACCACGCAGAAGATGATGAACATGTCAAAGACAACCTCGCCGAGAGGAGTAAGTACCACCATGAACGAGGGTGGAGGATCTGGCCATGGTGGTGCTCCATGGCCCCGATTCTCGTTGCCGCCATCCTAGCTTCCCACCGCCGATGCCCTTGACTACCCGACCATCCCCTCCTTCATTATGTCTTCTTGGCTGCGCAAGACATCACCCGACATGCATGAGAAAAATTGCCGCAGACCGCCTCCACCCTGCTACCGTCGGCTTCACCTTGTTGCCTCAACTGATTTTCCAGGCTTCTCCACATAAAGCCTCCCCAACATCCTATACCTTGACGTTGCACATTGGCTTTTCTACCTAGTTCTACTAGTGAAGAAGTAACTTGCTACGCAAACAACAATCTACAGCTGGAAAAGAAAAACACTTACATTATTTGTGCCTAACAATCTTTAGTAGATTCTCCTTCGCCATGACAACAAATCTACGAGGACCCGATTTGTCAAGTTGTAGGCTACTAGATATGTGTGCTGCTTTTGTTGTTGGCTTGCAATTTCTCTAGCTCAAGCGCTCAACAGAATTCATGTCTTCTTCTAATTTTTTTCCCCTTATTATAGATTTCTAGTAATTTTGTTTTCTAAGCAAAATCTTATTGTTGGCTTATGTAAATTGAATGCCTGAATTAGTTTATCTCCCCGATCCCTGTTGTTCTCTATTCAGCTGCTTCCACAAACTGGATGAGATTCTTAGTTGTGCATGAAACTTGAAGTGTAATACTTGAGAACATCATTTGCTTGAACCATTGTCTCATACTCTCACCTTGGAAGATGGATTTCGTATATGGACGTCGGCAGTCGAGATGGATTTCGTGAATTATTACGAGGGGTGCTGGTGCAAGTGACGACATACCTGACGAAGCAGAGCCGGAGCCAGAGCCAAAGTGACAGGCAGTGCAGCCAAGGTGGTGCCGCGTGAGCACCAAATGCCTCGATGGGTATGCACATGACCCGCTGAATTATCTGAACCAGAGGACCCATCCAATAAACTAGTCAATCTTTATACTGATTTTCCGAAGAGAAAGTTGGGCGCTGGTGCTTTAGCTAATGGCAACACGGTATACGGATGCTTGACATGTATACTAGCTGCATGACGCTGCGTTCTCTTCTGCACGTACATTCTTTCGTCATGTAATCTTGTTGCATTTATCATCTTCTTCCCTGATCCTAAGTCCTAACCGAGGCTAGCTGGTTCTTCTTGTTCTGGAGCGCAAGACACATCCTCGGCGTCGCGAAGTTAGCCTCAGATGCTTCAGTTGACCTAGATATGATCAGAGCAATACACACATACAGCATAGTAGTTGCCGTCCATATACTGCCTGGAAAGGGGTGCTTCAGTTCGCTCTAGTAGCAGGAATAGTATGATCTGTATAGATGGTTATTTTTTGCATTACAAAACAAGCACTGGTTACATTACATAATTCTGATAAATATGCTCTCACACCTTCACCAGTTTACTACACAGCACTCATGGTTGCTTGGTGCTTGCTCAGACCAACAATGGCAATGGCAGCCTGTAGAGATCAGGGGCATGCATGTGGTGCTGTCACAGGCTACCAAACCAGCATTCACCTCTCTATAGTAAGTTTACACTCTGCTATTTGCTACTAGGGAAGCCACCGCGTCGCACGCGCGCACACGCAGAATGACAGAAGCGCTGCTCTCTTCAACGAGATCGGTCGACGCTGAGCCGCGAGCTGAGCCACCTGCAGACGTCGTCCATCTCTTCGGGGATGGTGTAGTGGCCCAACCTGCACAAAATAAACCATGTTTAATGTTCTGGCTTCTCAGGAAGGAAGAACAGAGGAAGAGCTTTGTCAGGGGAGGTGTAAGATGTGTACCCGTTGTAGGTCTTGAATGTCAGATACGAGAACCCCGAGCACCGCAGGAACTCGGTCGACCGCTCGCCGTTCCTGTAGGGGACAACCTCGTCCGCTGCACGAGTAGAGGTCATCGCACATAATTCAGTGACACCGTCAAATACATCTTTGAATCAGCAGCTAGCCTGTAGGTTTGTTTGTTTCTTACCTCTGCCATGGCTGAGCAAGATGGGCAGGGAGGCAGCTCTTCTTGCCGCCATGTGTGAGCCCTCCATCTTGCCCCTCAGCGTCCTGAATTCACCAAGATCATCAGGGTTTGTTTAGGAATTAGGAGCAAAAGGTGCCTGGATCTGTGGCAGATGACTGACTGACTGACTGACCTTGAGCAAGGGAGCCAGCCGCTCAAGCTGACGACGGCGCTGAGAGTGATCGGGTAGGGAGTGCCGCTGCTGAACTTGCCGTGAGCGTAGCATGCTGCCGAGTGCAGGGCAGCTGCTGCACCCATGCTGAAGCCGCCGATCCCAAGCTTCACTGCATCCACAAATTGCGAACAATCAGTTAGTCATATACTTTCATAGTTCCAACACATGAGTTCAGTTGCAGTCTAATGAACCAACAGGACCACAATTGTAGGCTCTGAGATTCTTGTGTGTGTTCTTAGAGATAGAAAAAGAGCACTAGGCCTAGCACTTAAATAACACCTTAGCATACTATTGTCTTAAAGATGAAGTATTTTGGTCCTGAAGTTAGTAGTAACTAGTACCATCAGAAGGCTCGGAGGACAGTAGGTTCGCTATGTGTGCAGCTGAAGCATCCAGCCCCTCGATGTCGTCGCGACCATCGACCGAGGTGTCATCAACGTCGAACCCTGTTTCAGTTCAGTAAAAAAAATGGTGTCTAGTAAGTTTTCAAAATTCACCGCTCTGACAGAATTTCACATGAATTTCATAGAAACACGATTCAATTCGCATAGCATTCATGAAAAGCTCCCGCATACGAAGCAGGGCCTCAAAACCGCGCAGCAAATTTCCAAGCAAGAAGAAACTCACATGCAGTGCAGGGGAACCCGCCAAAAGCCGCGACGGGCCGGGTCGCTGCGGTGGGGCATATCCACTTGATCTGCATGAGCAAGTGGCTTCAAGGTGAATAAAAAAAATTGGTTGCAACAGGACTAATCTCTGAACACGACAGGTTACACTACTGCACTTTGTAATCACAGAATATTCTGTTTTAAGTTGGGCAATAAGAGTGCTCCAAGTACAAAACACTGATGCTTACATTGGGCAAGGGAAGAGCATCCAGCAGCTGGGACCAGCTGAAAATGACAGAATGGACAAAAGAAGTTAGCTCTCTGCATCAGGAACAGAATTGCAGCACAAGATATTTCATTCCAGCTTCCTGCAGCAGATTATGTGAACCACACAATGCCTAAAATTACGCTCTTACCACCCAGGTTAGTCCTTTTCGGCCAGGGTCTTGTTATTGTCCTACTTGTTAGAAAGACACCTATATCCTTCTAGGTGTTATTATTGTCTTTCATTTTAGTGATCTTAAGGCCTACTTACTTAGCAAGCTAATGCTTGCCATTAAGGACTCTAATGCAGTGGTCGACAGGACGAAGATACTCCCATCCACTGCCTTATGATAAATTATACATGGCATATTTACATGATTTGCCAAGACAGGGGATAGGAATTAGGTATCTTGCATGAGCTACCTACACTTGTGCAATATTTATATGTCATTAGCCCACATCAAGTATTTGACATTCCTCTCCACTTACTGCATGAAGGAAAGTGGGAGGCATATTGATGTCCTTGAGAAGATTGTTAGGTGTGATGTAGGACAAGGAAATTATTTAACTTTGAGTAAAGCAATACTAGGAATATATGCATGCAAAAAGGAGGCCGCTTCATCGATCATTTCAGGCTAAAAGGTGCAAGGGAATAAAGCGTTCTGCATCGACACTGCGATCATCTAGTCATGTCTTCTCTGGTTGACATGTGTGGTTCCTTGCATCCCTATTACATTCACACAGCATACAACACGCATGTTGCATGGAGAAGGTGCCATCATTTATTTATCTTTGAAATTTGGCTAGGAAGTTTAGCATTCAGTTAAGAGAAGTGAAGTCCTAGAGGGGCATCACCTGAGCAGGCAGAGTTAAAGAAAGAAGTAATACCTTGCACCATTGTCACCTAGGCCATGGAGCCACACAATGGTGGCTAGGTGCCGTCCCTTTGGCCTCACCACATAGCTCCTCCCATACTCGACTCGACGGCCACCCCTGCCACCTGAATGACCATTTGCGACGATCTCAGCATTGATCTTTTGGCATCCATGGAGCATTTGAGGTTTTGAACATGATCATATCTACGTACGGAGAAGATGAAAATTACCGGAAGAGCTGCTTCCATAATAGCTCATGGCTTCTGTTGTCTCTGCAACAAGATCACTAGGTGATGCTTCAGTTTGTATGATCTTAGACGTAAGGAAGTGTATGAAGTCCACATCCCCATTTGGTTGTATTTATAGTGGAGGCCTGAAGCACTGAAGAAGGGAATATATGTCGAACAATCCCTGGAATCTGCATCGATCACACGACAGTGCGGTTTTTCACACCGTGCTCACTGCAGCTGTCATGACAAGAGAATCTGGAACCTGGAAAGCTCTGGGGATTAGGAATTTTTTTGTTTTTGAAGGCTATATTGCTCAATAAGGAAGCATCTGGCACAATACTTACAGCCTTGAGACAGAAACGCTGATGGTGAGACCTACCATTTCATGCAAAGGTAAAGAGTGCATCTGGCACACAGGTTGATAAGATGCATCTTTGGCAGTGGAGAGGGAACAAAAATAATCAAATGTTGTTTCCTCTCCCTTTGATCTCATTTTCCAGCCAACCAAGAATTTCCCTGCTTGATGCACAAGAGTATTAATGCCCACTGCCTTCTGCCCACGAATTGGCACAACTCGCATGCTACAAAGTTAAATAAAATGGCAAGGAATATAAAGCGCACGCGAATTTTATTTCCTAGAGATGAAGCTTTCTCGCAGAAGTCTTACCTCAAGTATCACTAATCCATGGACTTTCAGAAATCATTTCTGCTGGTGGAATTTCAGTGCGGAAAGAATTGTATACCGCAACTTGTTTCAGGATACAATCAGGATATAGAGCCAAGGAAGAGTGACCATTTTGCCAGGAGTACCTATCAAGAGCCGATACCCAATCAGCATCGATTAGGGAACCATATCGGCTGAAATGCAAGGCAGCTTGCAGCATAAACGTGGTGCACTGTTCATGAAGGTACATATTCCTGAGACCTAAGTACTCTGTAGCAACATGAGTGCTTATATAAAGCAGAGTATTTCAAGTCTTATAGACATCATATGGTTCTCTTCTTACTTTCACTGGCGCAAATGGTTAAAAGATCATGCTGGAATGAATCTAAAGCTTGAGTGTGTTTTGTCATCAAATGCCAAACTCAGTCACCTTACATTGTTTGACAATAGAAATATTGTTTGCTGAAGCAAGACAACGGCAATCTTTTATATATTTATTTATGGTGAACTTTCTCATAACCAACTTCTACTCTAGGTTTGCTTGGAGCAAAGGTTGGAACCTTTGTACATATGCCTAATTGCTTTCAGAAATGGAGCCCAGTTGATCCCTTCTCGACGGTGGAAATTTAAGCGGTGTTAAAAAAACACAAGCATAAATTGACCTCAATTAAAATTGTGGTAATTCGATACCAGAGTGATGCAAAGGTCTGCATCTGGTTTTTCTGGGTGCCAACCCACTATATACAGCAAGAATCATATACCATTCTCCCTTGCATTTTATAATGATTGGGATAGGCGATGTGGGGGGCAGCTCATGCAAAAATATATGATCTATATGTCACTCCTGTCCCTATCTAAGATTAGAAGTTTGGGGCTGCTTCAGGCTAGATGAAGCTAGTTCAAGAGACAGGTTCATCAGCCACCTGATCAAGCTTTTCTCACACTGCAAATCGTAGGCCTATGCTTATGCTCTGCCCTAGTACTAGAAGCCTGCATATTCCTCCCTAGTGCATATTTTCCTCACCTTATTGCACATGCTCCTATGAAAAGTGAAGTTTCTACAAAGTCAGGAAACATTCTCGAAAAGGCGCATGTACAAAATATCAGATTTGTCGTTTCTCAAAAGTATTCAGCTAGGTAGGATACAAGAACAGTAAAAAAATATTCTTCTCAAAACTTTATCTACCCAATGCTTGTATTAGCTTTATATATCAAAAGGCAGCTCCAATAACATTCCTGTCAAGAGGATACACAATGGCAGAGCAAATATGCAGGTACATATGTAGTCTACATCCACCGTAACACTGATGTTTGGCCAGACAAGCAATTCTCTGATGAAACATGCAGTTAGGTACATTTCCCAGTTCAGCTCCCACTAAGGCCAAATCACTTTGTAGAGATTACTCACTGTAACAAGAAGTCCACATCAAAGCTTTGAGTATTGACAGAAGTCAACTTCTAGAATGCGAGAAGGAATGTTGCAAAATGGAAGATTGTGGCCACCGTTATCAGACAAATTATGCCTTTTAATGTTATCATGGCATTCTGCATGCTTATTATTGTATTGGTTGATCTCTCTTGAAATTCTAAAGTAACAATCCTTGCGTTCTGCTTTGTACTATTGGTAGTCAATGTACATCGACTTTATTTGCTTTATTTGAGATGGCTTTTGTAGTTTTGTGTACATGTTGTTTGATTCTGTTTTCAAATTAAGCTTTTAATAAGCATACTGGAAATGCAAACTATTAGATGCAATAGTCACCATGGTGCAGAACATATCCCATGGTCAGCCTTAGGTAATGGAAAACAAAAGAAGACATTGCTTATCTCCTAAAATTCAGAGATGGGAACATCATAATCAATGAATAACAGGGGAAAGTTAGCTCAAAGCTAAAGCTCGTGTACGGGCTTCATGCTCAAACAATTAAAATGACATTACCTGAGTAAACTATAATGTAACTTCAGGATTAAATTGGAAATTTATTTTCATCCATTGACCAATTCATTTATATGTTATCTGTTGGTGTCCAACTTTTTCAGAGCTCCCAGTTGTTGCCAGAAAAGGAGAACAGAAAACTATGATCACTGGATCCAAACTCAAAAACACAAATCTGGATGTGAAGTAAAGTTTTAACCTGCAAGTAACTGACTTACCTCACAGCACTGTGAGTGAAACAAGTGAAAGATTACCTCACCTCGACATGACAAGTACTTTTGCTTTTTAAGTGCATCACGCTGGCAAAGATAAGAGATCAGAATAGAATATTTACGATTGACGAATTACCTGCTATGGGCATTATGTTTAAAAGAATGTACACAGATGACACATTTCTGGATTTATGCCAAGTTCAGCATCCAACCAACAAGTGAAGTTATCATGCTACCGACTTAAATTCTCTCAAATAGTACCATGTTTGCAGCAAGGGGATGGATGCATCACATCACTCAAATCAGTAAAGGAAAGCTGTGCAAGTTGCTCAAGGAACATTGTGTTCTAGACACTCAACCATCCAGGCAGGAAATTCCAGCTATTTGTTGTCATTCTGAAATCCTGAGCGTGAAAACACACTCAAAGTTGGTAGAGTGGAAGAATCAAGACATTATCTCCTTTGATGTGGCCTACAGGCGTGGTAGAGTTATTAGGGTGTGAGAATGTCAATGGATAGATGTCAAAGCACAGGAAAAGTGAGGCCTATGAGTGGAGGAAAATCGGGCAGCAAATATGTGGCAAGAAACAATAGTTCTTTCATAGGCAAAGCTCAATTCATTGTATGTGCATCATTGTCATCGTAGCTGCTAATTTCTGATTGCTTATTCAACATGATCTTTGCACAGCCTATCTTTCACTATAAGCTTTAACATGGAATGGACATTGTTCTCATGTTTCCTGTTTTTCATTTTTCTTGTATGAGATTCATTTCTGAGTGGCTATTTTTTTTTAAAAGAACACCACAGAAAAATAGTTAAATCGATAAGCAGCATTAACAGGACCAAAGTAACTTCTAAAAAAGGTGACACTAATAGGACCATGGTAGCGTGTTTGATGTGGTATTTGTATCAAAAAAATATATGATACCATGTTCAGCTTCTAGAGAAGAGCAAAGCTCAAAACTGAATTAACACAAAGTAACACATGGCATGAGTTAATAGTCATGCCCAGATTTGACTTGGCTTGATTGTTTCTTCTTTACTTTAGCAATCTATAAGCAAAGTCACTAAAGGAACATATTGTTTGACATCATCAATGGAACATCATGCATGCGGATTTCACTAGAGGAACCTCCCTGTCTATACAACTATCCAATAAAAAGTCAACCCCAAGGTATTATACCACTACAAAAAGAGATACCATTTCAAATGAAAAATGAGGATAACACTTTCAAATGCATCAAAAGTTTGATGGATAACAAGTTGCACACTAAAAGTATTGCTCTAAATAAATGGGGAGAGAGAGAGTGAGAGAGAGAGAGAGAGAGAGCTGAAAATGCAGATAATTCCAAACATTATGCCCATTGTCTCACATTTACCCAATGAAGAGCTAACAAGTGACAACAGGAATTAGTATGCACAGGAATCTGAAAAAAGTTGACCCCAAGGTATTATATTAGAGAAAAAAGGAAGCATTTCAAATAAGAAATGAGATATGCATTTCAAATAAGAAACACTTTCCAGTGCACCAAAACAGGGTGGCATCAATATGCAACTTTGATGGATAACAAGTTGCACACTAAAGGTATTTGCTCTAAATAAAGGAACAGAATGAGATGAAAATGCAGATAATTTCAAACATATGTGATGCCCCATTGTTTTTACCCTGCAGGAGGAAATAACAAGTGACTACAACAATTAATACGTAGAGCAAGGAGATTAAGTGGCTTAGTTCATTCATATTACTAGAAATAGCCCATTGAAGGGTCGCTTACAAGTTCTCACTGCCTAGCCAACATTGTTCCAAAGTCACAAAAATACATTCACCTGGACGTCAACTGATAAGAAAGCCAAATTAGAGCAGATGTAGGACTTGTCCAAGCCACTGAACAAAGCTAGAAGATCTGGACCATACCCAACAACAGGTTTCCATGAAGGAGCCATGCCAACTTAGCAAATGTGAAGCTGCTCTGGAATTCAGTGAGCATCTGACGGCAGCCATTCCGCAAAGCAGGGAATGTAAGGTCGGAATGTTGTCATCTGGTAATCTTCAAGGTGCTGATAACGTGCAGTTTCTGACTATCCACATCATACGACATAAGTGTCTCTTGCGATCTCATCCAACCAACAAGGAAAATCAGGTTACATTCTGGATGAAGCGCAACCAACATAAATTGCTCACCGAGCTCACAATAAGGCCTTCCTAGCAGTTCCATAATGGAAGCAGTGTGCTTTAAGGTCCACTGTCCACTAGCATAATCTTCGAGCACCCAAACTGATAGCAAGCAATCATGAAATGCTCTATGTCCATACCGTATAAGCGCCCCTGAGACTGCCCAATGAAAGAAAATTCAACTTCAGATGGGACTCGAAACCTCCTCCAAGTAACCCCGTCCGTGCTCACTGTAAATACCGATGGTATTACTTTCCCCGGTGTATCATCTCCAAGATCATAAGCAGTGAAATGCAGAGCATCATTAAAGAAGTCATATACTGTTTCACCACCATACGGCACCATTCGGCGACCGCTCGCCGTGGACGCCCACTCTCCGGTATCAGATGAGTAGACCCTTACTGTCATGTAATAGTCTCTCTGAACGAACACGAATACGAGGAAGCGAGAGGGGGCGGCAGGGTCGGAACACAAACAGAAACTGTAGCTTGTCTGAACTCCAGGCAACGGCGCAGGCTCTGGTGCAGGCAGCACCGACCAGATCTTCTCGGTTGGTTGCAGGGTTGCACACGAAGTATTCCGGAGCTTCCATGGTCCGATTCCAGCCTTGGCACAGGAGAATGCCGCCGCAGCAGTTCAGGAGAATGGCATTCTCGTAGTTCCCCAAGAAAGGGAGAGAGGGGTCGACCACCCTCGACAGGATCTCGATGGGCAGGCGCTCTGCCGCCGGCGCTTGCTCCTCCTCCTCCTGTCTCTTCCTCTTCCCCATCCCGTACACGGCCTGCCGCTGCAGCTGCGAATGGTAGAGGCATTTCGTTTAGGGATTTGAGATGTGCTCCTCCCGGATCTCTTCCTCGGGCCGAAGATTAGACGAAGAAGAAGGGGAGAGGAGGGCAGCAAACCTCACACCTCAGAGCGCGACGGGAACGGCGGCGACGGACGAGAAGACGGCGGCGGCGGCGGCGAGCTGGAACCGAAGTGTACGGGGAACAGAGTAGAGCGAACTGGTGGAGGAATTTTTTTTTTTTTTTGGAGAGAGAGCGGTGCTGTATTTGGATTGGAGGCCCAAAGATAACCATCAAAATAGATCTGATAATAGAGGAATCTCTCGGCCCAAGATGCACATGCATTTTCTCAACAAAAAAAAAGTCAAGAGTACATTTGTTTCTGGAAAAAAAAAGTCAAGAGTACATTTTTCTTCGGTCCAATAATTTTTCCTTTCATTTCTCAAAAAGAAATTCCTTTCGGCTTCAATCAATTTATTTGAGTGTCTGCCAAGAGTGGGGCAAGATTGAACAAGTAATATCTATCAGGCGAGAAACCACAGTTTTTTCATGGGGAAATCCCAGAATTCATTTTATGTGCTTCATTATCAATGTGTCATGATCGCTGCTAATTTCTGATTGCAAGGCCTATCCTTCACTTTATCTTTACCATGGAATGAACATTGTATTCATGGTTCATGTTTTTTTTCTTTTATGAGAAATCATTTCCGAGTGGCTATTTTTTTAAATGAACATCACAACAAATATGTTACCTTGGCAAGTACTAATATTAACAGGACAAAGGAACTTCTAAATTTACTCAAAAAAAAGATACTTCTAAATAAGTGGTACTAACATAATCAATTAACTTCTAAATGAGTAGTATTAACATTTTTTTGAGACATTCTCGCTAAGCTTTTATTCAACCTTCACAATGTTTACAGGTAAAAATTGAAGCTCTCCAGGTATTAACAGGACTAAGGTAGCGTGTTTGATGTGGTCTTCCAGGGCTGGCCCTGAGCAAGTGCAGCAGGTGCCACCGCACAGGGCCCCAAAAATTTAGAGGCCCCAGCCCAGGTATGTGTATGACTAATAGATTCGTCTATAGGGCCCATTCTATCGAAAAATAAAGCCGAAACAATCAGCCCAACAGCGGGCATGTGGAGCAGCCAGCCTTACAACAACATGTACGTAGGCAGCGGAAATCCTATCTGCCGCATTCTGCGGCAGATTGTCGTAGGTTCCCAGCACCAAGCAACATGGGCCGGCCCAATTATTAGTAAAGAACACACTACAGTATCCGGCAGTTTTGGGAACTAGGAGTTCTAAGAGGTTCCAGTCGGTTTTTCTGGTTTTATGAATCTTCTAGAAGGTAAGGGAAGGTTCCTGAACCAATTTATGTCTTTTTCAATTTTACTTTTTTGCTATTCATTTTTTTCCTCTCCTTTTTTCGGCTTCAATCAATTTATTTGAGTCTCTGTCAAGAGTGGGGCAAGATCTAACAAGTAATATTTATCAGGTGAGAAACTATAGTTTTTTCATAGGGAAATCCCAGAATTCATTTTATGTGCTTCATTATCAATGTGTCGTCATCGTCGCTAAATTATGATTGCTCATTCACCATGACCTTGCACAGCTTATCCTTCACTCTATCTTTACCATTGAATGAACACTGTATTCACTGTTCATGTTTTTTTTCCTTTTATGAGAAATCATTTCCGAGTGGCTATTTTTTAAAACGAACATCGCAACAAATATGTTAGCTTGGCAAGTACTAACATTAACAGGACAAAGGTACTTCTAAATTTACTAAAAAAAAGTACTTCTAAATGAGTGGCATTAATTAACAGGACCAAGGTGATCTGTATTAGGGCATGTACTATGCACAGCCTCAAGGTGATGCCTCGCATGCCACGTAGGATCAGATATGACGTAAAGTAGGTTCGGATAGGGAAGCGGGATCCTCTCCAGGAGGCGGGTGCTTGAATAGAAAAAGTGTGGTCCGGTGACAAAAGCTGAAAAGGTTGAAGTGAAAAATAGAGACGCATGTATACTAAAGTCTTTATTTTCTATTTCTTAATGAGGCCCACTAGTGATAACTTGCATTGAAGAGAAAAAATAAATTTAGGTGCCTCAAATTACTCTTTTGTTATTCATATGCCACCATTGTACATGCCCTTAAGAAAAGAAAAAAGCTGCCATTTCCAGCTTCTAGTGAAGAGTGGGGCTCCAAACTGAAATAACACAAAGTAACACATGGCATGATTTATTAGTCGTGTCCGGATTTGATTTTGCTTCATTCTTTCCTCTAAACTTTAGCGATCTAAATAAAAGTAACATATTGTCTGACAACACAAATGGAACACCATGCGTGCAGATTTCGAGTATAATTGGTTTGATGACAAAAGTTGGCATGTCAAATTTTGGTAACTGCCAAATATTGGCTAGAGATTGGTTGTTTGCCAATTCTTGTGGTCAATCTCACAAAAAGTTGTCAAATGTTGGCAACTTTTTGGTTTTGTCAAATGTTGGCTTGCCAAATGTTGGTAGCAAACCAATTATGCTCGAAACTCAAGGAGCCTCCCTGTCCACAACTGTATATACAAGGGATAACAATAACACTTTCAAGTGCACCAAAACAGAGCTGCATCAAGATTCAACTTTGATGGATAAACGGTTTTACACTGAAGATAATAAATGGACAGAAGCTAGAGATGCAGATAGTCTCAAACAGTGTTAGCTACTTCGTAATTCAAGGAGCCTGGAAAGAAACACCAACCGCAACCGCAAGCAATGGCGCCTGACGATGCTAAGCGCAACTCCGGGGCCGCCCGCTGAAATCACTGAACCTCACAGTCACAGGCTCCAGACCCATGTGCAACAGAGGCCAAAGCGATGAACCTCACAATCACTGAATCTCTGAAAGCGAAGAAACACATCTGGAACATCACCTGATAGAAACACATTTCATCAAGAAAAGCAGCAGTGGGTGCAATGCTTCACAAGCTCTTCTGTAAGACCTACAGTGCTTGCATCAACGAATCACCAGTTTACGATAACAGGGATTTTTTTTTCATTGAGAAAGTTACTACTCAAATTTGAGACTGCACTACGATATGGGTAAACTACTCTCAGCTTACTCAAGCACAACCAATTGGCTACAAAATCGGTGCTGGTTATAACATTTGAAAACCAATTTATAAAATCAGCATGGTTTAAGATTAGCAACCCTATCCACATAAGAAAAACACTAGTTTTATTGTATGAACAAAGCAGAGAATCTTATCTATTAACTAGTTTTCGTACCTGATCCAGTGATCGCAAGCAGCAACTCCCACATTGAATGGCGTATCGCTATTAATTTCTGGTTATTGATTCACTATATGCCTATCCTCATGCATGGTTCGTATTTCCTTTTTCTTATATATGGGAAATCATTTCTCAGTGCCTTTTTTTTAACGTACGTCATAACAAATATGTTACGTTGGCAAGTAGTATTAAAAGGACAAAGGTAACTACTAAATGAGTGGTATTATCATAACCAATATAACTTCTAAATGACTGCCATTAACAGGACCAAGGTAGCGTGTCTGATGTGCTCTTTGTTTTCAAAAAATGCTGTCAGTTTCAACTTCTAGTGAAGAGTGGAGCTCCAAACTGAAATAACAGAAAGTAACAACGCACGGCATGATTTATTAGTCGTGCCCAGATTTGACTTTGCTTGATTGTCGTTTCCTCTTAAGTTTAGCAATCTAAACAAAAGGTAACGTATTATCTGACAACATCAGTGGAACACCATGCATGCTGATTTCACTGAAGGAACCCCCCCTGTCCACAATTGTATATATACAAGAGATAATAATAACACTTTAAAGTGTACCACAGAGCGCATCAATATTCATGTTTGATGGATAAATGGTTTCACACGTAAGGTAATAAACAGACAGAAGAGATAAAAATGCTGATAATTTCAAAGATATTTAATGCCTCCTTGTTTCACATTCACCAGCATATAAGAAGCTAACAGGTGACGACAACAATTATTACATGAAGGAAAGAGATTTATGTGACTAGGTTCAGTCATATAACTGCATTACACACGAAAGGATGGCCTACAAGCTTCGATGGTTGAACATCACTGTTGACAACCACAAAAAGGAATGCAAGTGTACACCAACAGATGATAACCAAATTTGATAGTCGAGTAGATGAAGGACTTATGTAATCCATGGCTGGAAACTAGAAGGTATGACACAACCCAACAGCTGAGTTTCCTGACCGCACCGGAGCCATGCCAACTTGGCAAATACGAAGCCCCTCCAAAATTTACTGAGCATCAGATGGCCGTTCCGCAAAACAGGGAATGTATGGCTGAAGGTTTACCATACCATAGTCCCCAAGAGTGCAGATACTATGCAACTTCTGGGTATCCATATCATACGACATAAGTGTCTGTTCCGGTTCCATCCCACCACTAAGAAAAATTAGGTTCTGTTCCGGATGGATTGCAACCAAGGTGTAGCGCTCACTGTGCTCTAGACAGGGCATTTCTAGCAGCTCCAAAATGTTGGCAGTGTGCTTTAAGGTCCACTCTCCACTAGCATAATTTTCAAGAGCCCAAACTGATAGCAGACAACCCGCGTTACCATGATCTATCTGCATACCATATAAGCACCCCAGAGATTGCCCGATAAAAGTAAAATCGGCTTTTGGCGGTTGCGGAATTCTCCTCCACGTTTTGCCATACTCGTCTACCGTGACTATCGAGCGTGTTGTGACCTCCTCCGAGTAAAACGTGTCCTCCTCGGAATCATAGGCAATGAAATGCAGAGTGCCATTTAAGAAAACGTATCTTTGGCCACCAAACACCCGAATCCATTCACCCCATCCGCTCGGCAAGGAAACCCATTCTCGGGTATCGGACGTGTATACCTCTACCATCCTTATGTCGTAGGAACCACGGATGAAGATGAATATCGCAAAACGGCGGGGTACGGCGGGGTCGAAACACAAGCAGAAGGTGTAGTGTCGCGGAGCTCCCTTCTCTTGCGTGTGAGGCACACTCACCGCAGCCCAAATCTCCTCGGTGGCAGGGTTGCACACAACGTATTCCGAGCGTTCGGTGGCCTGATTCCAGCCTTGGCAGAGGAAAATGCCGGCGCAGCAGTTTAGGAGAGTGACGTACTCGTGGTCGCGCAAGAAACCGAGAGAGGGGTCGACCAGCGGCCGGCCTCTCCCGGACAGGTTGATGAAGCGGTCGTTGCCGCTGCCGGAGAGGCCGAAGAAGCCGGAGAGCGTCTGGGGCGACCTCCTGAGGACGGCGGGGTCGAAGCAGAGAATGAACCACGCCGTGGACACGCACTTTGAGCGGCACAGCGACTGGTACGGCACCCGCGACAGGATCTCCCGAAGGAGGTCGTTGGGGAGGCCCTCTATCGCCTGCTGCTCCTCCTCCTCCCCCTGCTCGTCGTCCTCCTCCTCCTCCTGATCCTCCTCCTCCTCCTCCTCCTCCTGATCATCCTGCTCCTCCTCCTCCTGCTCCACCTCCTTGTTCCCCATCCCGTATCCGGCCTGCTGCTGCGGCTGCGAACAGTTAGTTCGTTTAGAGTTGAGATGTGCTCCTCCTTGGATCGAAGACCAGAATAATAAGAAGAAGAAGACGGGGAGAGGAGGAGGGAAGCAAACCTCACAACCAAGCGCGGCGGGAACTGACGGCGGCGAGACACGGAGTTCCGGCGGTGGCTGGTGGAGGCGAGCTGGAGCCCAAGGGCCAAGGTGCGGGGAAAGTGAACTGAGTTGGAATGACTGTGGAAAGAAAAAGAAAGCCAAGAGTGCGCCGCCGCTGCCTTCGGATTGGAGGCCCAGAGCTCACCAGGCACGATAACAGTGGCCTATCTCTCTCGGCCGAAACCCACATGTATTTTATATCAAGAGTATTTTTCTTTCTTCGGGTGGAATGACTTTTTTTCCGGCTCCAATTGATTTATTTGACTTATTGGTCTTTATACCGGTAAAAGAGTCCGTGCGTTGCAACGGAAGGAAAAATAACACACGCACTCAACCCAGTAACCATGATTCATTAAGATCCTAATAGGTCTGCGTCCTTTATTTTTACATGGCATCACATTTGTGTTGCCGACGGTGGCCTTAGTGCTCACATAATGAAATCACGTTTAAATGTGGTCAGTTCTAAGGCGTCTCTCTCTCGCGCGCACACACGCACTACCAGAATTTCGCCTAATCCCAACAGCTATCCTATGCCGACGGCCGCCGTAAGCATATATGGGGTATGCCGACGGCCTAGGGCAAGCCGTCGGTGTCGAAAAGCCGTTGGCATACATCCACATATGCCGAGGGCGGCCGTCGGCATAGTGGGATATATGCCTACAGCGGCCGTCGGCATAGAAGTGGGCCCGGCGACAAGGTGTGTGACGGGCGGTTGACAGCGTCATATCCATGTCGGCAGCCCTAACGCCGGCCGTCGGCATATAGCTTGTCCACATCATCGATTTGAGGTGTGTCGGTTGGGCACACCTCATCTATCGGGGGGCATAGCTATGCCGACGGCATATCTATGTACTATCTGTTTTTTATTTTTATTTTTATTTTTTATCCTTTTTCTAAATTAAAATTCGATTAACTTAAATGTGCCTTATCTAAACGGAAACATACATAAATTATATATCGATTTAGTGTAGAATTTTCAATAGATTATGAATATGTAGTTTGTATTTTTTTCAAGTATGTGAGTAATGTGACCTCATGTTCTTTTGCATATATGTCCCTATACTTTATTAAAATCACAAACAATTGATAATTACATCTATTTTGAAAAGTTTTATATGTTTTTATAAGAACCTTGAAAGTGTTAGATCCGTCTATCAACTGTGTCAGGGTTAGACGGGATGAGGGACTTGGGGGCAGCAATGCCGTCAGGTCTTGTGGTGGGCCCTCTTATGGGGTGGAAGTGTGGTGGCAGGTGCAAGCACCCGGCACACGGCTTCGGAGTGTGACCCCCCTCACGAACGTCGCTGCTGTCGTCTCACGGAGTGGGGAAACGACCACGTCGGCCCGGCACGCAGAGAATCTTGCAGTGGGTTGGGCCCGAACCATGTTCGGGGGTGTACCTATGGGCTAGCCTATCACAACCAGGTGAAAAGGGCCAACGGTCAAACCCCGTCCGGCGAAAGTCAAAGACCTAGATCCGTCGGTCAACTGCGTCAGGGTTAGATGGGCGGGGAACTTGGGGGGTAGCAATGCTGTCAGGTCTTGTGGTGGGCCCTGTTACGCGTGTGAAAGTGCGGTGGCTGGTGCAAGCACCTGGCACGCGGCTCCAGGGTGTGACCCCCTCACGGACGTCGCTGTTGTCGTCAGGTCTACCTTCCGAGGAGATTTTACGTAGGAGTTCAGCAACCGACGGCCTTGCCCCATCGAACACGACTGCATTCCTGTGTTTCCATAATTCCCACATCGTCAGCAACAGTAGTGTGTGTAGATCCTTCTTGGAAATGGTGGGGAGTCCTTGTTTGCTGCATAACCAAGTCCGGAGGCACTCATCCGAAGTGGGTGTCCAATCCAACTTTCCCAGTGCCTGGCAAAGCCCTGCCCAGACCGTCCTAGCGAAGGCGCACGTTAAGAGCACGTGCTCAATTGTTTCATCCTCCTGATCACAAAGTGGACACTTGTCTTGGTGTGGTAATCCCCTTCTGGCCAGCTATCCGATGTCCAACATCGATTGCGCAGGGCTAGCCAGGTGAAGAACTTGCATGTTGCCGGGGCTCTCGATTTCCAAGTGAGGCTCGCAGTGGGCACGATCTCTCTGCCCCAAAACGTGGTGGTGTAAGCCGACCTGACGGTGAACTTTCTGCTTGTCTCCCACGACCAATAAATGATGTCCGGGGTATTTTCCATTGGTTCTCGATCTTGAACCCTCTGCCATAGTTGAAGGAATTGGTGCACGGCATCCTCCCCCAAGTTCGGGCCAACAATTATCGCCCACGTTTCCTGCACCCGCCCAAGCAAGCATGTTCTTCTCACACGACTTGGCACCAGATCATAAACGGCCGGTGCAAACTCCCGAGTCCTCATGCCGTCAAGCCACCGATCCTCCCAGAAGAGGGTGTTCATGCCATCCCGAGCAGTGCATCTAGTAGCTGCTTGAAAAAGCTTCATTGAATCACCGGGCACCTTGATTGGGAACTCGCTCCAAGGACGGCTGCTATCTGTTCGTTGGAGCCATGGCCACCTCGCCTGCATTGCTAAGTTGAGCCACCTCAAATTAGGCAGCCCAAGACCTCATGCCCACTTCGGAGCACACGCCGCCTCCCACGCCACATCACAATTGCCACCATTTGCTTCAGCTTTGCAACACCACAAAAAAACCCTGCACCCCTTGTTCATTGCTGCAATCGTTTTGATCGGCAGGTCCAAAACCATCATGGCGTGGATGGGCATGGCACACAAAACAGAATGCACCAAAGTCAGCCTACCACTCTTTGGCATGAGCGCGGCCTTCCATTTCGGCAGCCGGTTTGCCATTTGATCCACGAGGTACTGAAGTTGCGTAGCAGAAAGTTTCCTCAAGGACAATGGAAGTCCAAGATATCGAACTGGAAATGAGCCCATAGGACACCCCAACTCCGCGCTAGCCATGGTGATACTTTGGTCAGAGCAACGTATTGGCAAGGCCACCGATTTGCTCATGTTTATATGCAAGCCCGACGCTTCTCCAAACAGATCAAAAATGCACTTGCAATGCAAGATCCATGGGCTCCGGTTTGACAAACAGAACCACATCATCGGCGAAGATAGAGATCTTTTTTATCATACCATTTGTTGCCAGGGGGTGCAAGAGCCCTCGGTCCATAGCCCAGTCCAACAGCCGTTGCAGTGGCTCCATAGTAAGTATAAACAACATCGGTGAAACGGGGTCGCCCTGCCTCAGGCCTTTGCAATTGTAGATTGTGCTCCCCGGATCACCATTCACCATGACTTTAGTGGTCGATGTGGCTAGGATCCCACACACCCAAGCTCTTCATCGAGGTCCAAAACCAAGTTGTGCCAAGACCTCGAGGAGGAACAGTCACTGAACCGAGTCGAACGCTTTAGAGATATCCAGCTTCAGAAGGACTGTAGGGTTTTTGAGCATGTGCAATCTCCTCGCCATACTCTGGACTAGCATAAAATTGTCATGGAGTGATCTTCCTTTGACAAATGCGCTTTGATGATTCCCCACCAGATTTGGCAGTTCCACCACAAGCCTTGTCGCAAGCACTTTTCCAAAAAATATCACAGCCCCGTACACTAGGCTGATAGGCTTAAAGTCGCCCAAATCCAGCGCCCCATCTTTCTTCGGCAGGAGGGTCACAAGGGATTTGTTTATCGCTGTCATGCCTCTAACATCTCTAGCATAGAAGCAGCTCATTGCCGCCATGAAGTCCTCTCGTATGATGTGCCAACAGACCGCGTAAAAACGACCTGTAAATCTGTCCTGCCCCGGCGCTTTATCCGGGGGCATGGATTTGATCACCTTCTCCACCTCCTCCGGCAAAAACGGCTCCTCCAAGTGAGAGCAAAAGCCAGACGGGCTGACTGGTTGCGGGCGGTTTGAGGGTCGGCCTTGAAGATGCCTTAATGGTGTATATTGAGCTGTACAAATAAATTCAAGGCCAGAGCATGGCACCATGCCAAGTCCTATGCCTTTTGGACTTCGTTTGCACTTGCACAGGCATGTGTTGACAATATATTTTGTGATGGAAAAAAATAATATTAAGATGGCCTAAAATGATAAAATGCTCAACATGAAAATTACTCTTCACGTCAAAATGAACAACTCTGATCTTTAGATCATCTTCATCTAAGATCGTATGCAACCTCCCAAAATAGTGCATCGCAGCTAAAACACCCTTTTTGCCGAGTGTGACACTCAACAAAGACCCTCTTTTGCCGAGTGTTTTGTCGAGGCACTCGGCAAAGTCTCCCATTTGCCTAGTGCTTTGTTTGCCCAGTGTAATACTAGCAAAGACTGTTTGCCGAGTGTTTTTTTGGCGACACACAGCAAAGGCCTTGTTTGCCGAGTGCCTGATGGAATGCACTAGGCAACAACGCTGAAACTCGGCATAAATGATTTTCCAATATTGTTGTGGCCTAATTCTTCTACTATTGGCCGGTAGATGGCTTTATTGATGCAAAGTCGGGTTTTTCTTGAGCCTTTGTTCTAAAAAAATAACCCACCCCAGTACACACAAACAGCGGTCTACAGTGTCCAGGAGTAGAGGGACAACATCTAGCGTCTTCCTGCAAAAAACAAAGAGGCTAATCCTAATTATGGTAGGTCACCGAGAGGTTGACAAGATTAACTAGATATAAAGAGGAAACACTCACGCAATCAGCATAACAATTTGGGCAGCAGCCTCGGCTGGCATTGTGAGTCTGGTCATGCTCGACAGAAGTCCAATTCGTCGAAATTAAGTCACTCAAAACCGTTGAATAGCAGTGTGAACAGAGTTCAGTTTGTGCGTTTAAGAACTCGATGCACAATTCAGAATGTAAAATTTCAGCGGATGACAAAATTCCGCAAGTTCATACTATGGACGGTAAAATCTCAGTATGTTTCAGAAATTGATTCAGGTCAGAACAAAGACAAACAGCACACTAACGGGTTGCACAGCCGAAAGTGATGAACAGTGAACACCATCATGACATGAGTTGTGTTGTTCTCTTTCCCTAGAAAAGACAATAGTACTCCGTTCTCGGTCAATGGAACATCATTCATACAGATTTCACTAAAACAATAATCTAGAGAAGTCGACGCTAACATATAATTATATTACTATACAAAAATAGATAATCATTTCAAATAAGAAAAAAAGGGTGAATAAACTTTCAAATGCATCAAAACAAGACGACACCGATGATTAACTTTGTTGGGATAGCAAGTTCCTCGCTAAAGGTACTTTCCCTGAATAAATGGACACAGAGATATGTAAAATGCAGATAATTTCAAACACATATAATACCCATTGTCTCACACTTCCCCACATGAGAGGCTAACAATAACAAGTGACCACAACAATTAGTACATAAGGCAAGGAGATCAAATAATTAGACATAAACCATTGAAGGGTGGCTTACAAGTTCTCATTGCCTATCTAACAAAACATTGTTCAAGCCATAAAAGCAAATGCACCTGGAAGCCAACTGATGTGTAAACCAAATTGGAGTTGTAGGTAGGACTTGTCCAAGCCACTGCCCTAAACTAGAAGATCAGGACCATACCCAATAGCCATGCCAACTTAGCATATGTGAAGCTGCTCTGAAATTCAGTGAGCATCTGACGGCGGCCATACCCAATAGGCAGGGGCACTACGGCCCAGATCTCCTCGGTCGCGGGGTTGCACACGATGTATTCTGCGCGCCACGCTCTCATGCCGTGGCAGAGGAGGATGCCGCCGCAGCAGTCCAGGAGCTTGACGTTTTCGAAGCCGCGGAGGAAAGGGAGAGAGGGGTCGACCAGCGGCCAGTCTCTGCCGGACAGGTTGATGAAACGGGTGGTGCCTTCGGGGGAATCGCCAAAGAAGCCGGAGAGCGTCTGGGGCGACCTCCTGCGGACGCCTGGGTCGGAGCACAGCGCGAGCCACGCCGGCGACACGCACTTGAGGCGGCATAGCGACCGGTATGGCATCCGTGACAGGATCTCTCGGAGGAGGTCGTTGGGGAGGCCCTCCAGCGCCTGCTCCTCCTCCTCCTTCCTCGTCTTTTCCATCCCGTACCCGGCCTGCGGCTGCTGGTTCTGTTGGTTTAGGGTTTAGATGCGCTCCTTCCGGATGTCTCTCTTTCAAGATTAGAAGGAAGGAAGAAAAAGGTTCGGCAGCAAGCGCATGAACGAGACACGCGGGACGGAGCCAACAAAAAGGCTCAGTTTATCAGCCCAAGACGGATCTGATAGGGCCTCCTCTCCTAGCGAGACACGCGAGGCGTATCCATATGCACAGGCCCAGTTTATCATCCTTTTTTGGTGCAGCCCAGTTTTTTTTTTGGAGGTGTTGGTGCAGCCCAGTTTATCATTTAATGGGTGGATATGTCCCTAAAAAAATCTAATGGGTGGATATGCCGTATGCCTATGCATAGCTTGCGGCAGTTTGTCTCGAAAAAAAAGGAAAGCTGGGGAGTTTGTTGCAGGAAAAGAAACTTTATTAAAGGCTGTGGGCCCAGGCTATTCCTGTTTATGCGATGTCAGTATTCAAAATCCCTAAAGGAATATGTAAAGACATGGCGAATGTAATCGCTAAATACTGGTGGGGAGATGATGAAAACAGTAGAAAAATGCACTGGTTTGCATGGTGGAAACTTTGTTTTCCAAAGAGTCTAGGCGGGCTGGGTTACCGTGATTTTCATTCTTTCAACCTAGAAATGTTGTCTAAGCAAGTTTGGAGATTGTTGTGCAACCCTGAATCACTATGTGCTAGGATTTTGAAGGCAAAATACTATCCAAACCAAAGTATCCTTGAAGCTGGACCAAAAAAGGGGTCCTCTTTCACTTGGCAAAGTATTTTTGCGGGTATCCAAACCTTCAAAAGAGGATGTATTTGGAGAGTTGGAAACGGTGACTCCATTGATATCACTTGGCAATGCCGTGATCATCATCGGTGATGACAAACACCGTGAAGCGAGAGGGAACTGTAGGGTCGAAGCACAAGGTGATGGTGTGGTCGTGAAAATAATATTTCGGTGGCTTATGGTGGCTATGAGGCACGGGCAATGCGGCCCAGATCTCCTCGGGCGCGGGGTTGCACACGATGTATTCTGCGCGCCACGCTCTCATGCCGTGGCAGAGGAGGATGCCGCCGCAGCAGTCCAGGAGCTTGACGTTTTCGAAGCCGCGGAGGAAAGGGAGAGAGGGGTCGATGAGCGGCCAGCCTCTGCCGGACAGGTTGATGAAACGGGTGGTGCCTTCGGGGGAATCGCCAAAGAAGCCGGAGAGCGTCTGGGGCGACCTCCTACGGATGGCCGGGTCGGAGCAGAGCGCGAGCTACGCCGGCGACACGCACTTGAGGCGGCACAGCGACCGGTACGGCACCCATGACAGGATCTCTTGGAGGAGGTCGTTGGGGAGGCCCTCCATCGCCTGCTCCTCCTCCTCCTTCCTCGTCTTCTCCATCCCGTACCTGGCCTGCGGCTGCTGGTTCTGTTGGTTTAGGGTTTATATGTGCTCCTTCCGGATGTCTCTCTTTCAAGATTAGAAGGAAGGAAGAAAAAGGTTCGGCAGCAAGCGCATGAACGAGACACGCGGGACGGAGCCAAGAAAAAGGCTCAGTTTATCAGCCCAAAACGGATCTGATAGGGCCTCCTCTCCTAGCCCACCGAAATGGAGGCGTATCCATATGCACAGGCCTAGTTTATCATCCTTTTTTGGTGCAGCCCAGTTTTTTTTTGGAGGTGTTGGTGCAGCCCAGTTTATCATTTAATGGGTGGATATGTCCCTAAAAAAATCTAATGGGTGGATATGCCGTATGCCTATGCATAGCTTGCGGCAGTTTGTCTCGAAAAAAAAGGAAAGCTGGGGAGTTTGTTGCAGGAAAAGAAACTTTATTAAAGGCTGTGGGCCCAGGCTATTCCTGTTTATGCGATGTCAGTATTCAAAATCCCTAAAGGAATATGTAAAGACATGGCGAATGTAATCGCTAAATACTGGTGGGGAGATGATGAAAACAGTAGAAAAATGCACTGGTTTGCATGGTGGAAACTTTGTTTTCCAAAGAGTCTAGGCGGGCTGGGTTACCGTGATTTTCATTCTTTCAACCTAGCAATGTTGTCTAAGCAAGTTTGGAGATTGTTGTGCAACCCTGAATCACTATGTGCTAGGATTTTGAAAGCAAAATACTATCCAAACCAAAGTATCCTTGAAGCTGGACCAAAAAAGGGGTCCTCTTTCACTTGGCAAAGTTTTTTTGCGGGTATCCAAACCTTCAAAAGGGGATGTATTTGGAGAGTTGGAAATGGTGACTCCATTGATATCACTTGGCAATGTCGTGATCATCATCGGTGATGACAAACACCGTGAAGCGAGAGGGAACTGTAGGGTCGAAGCACAAGGTGATGGTGTGGTCGTGAAAATAATATTCCAGTGGCTTATGGTGGCTATGAGGCACGGGCAATGCGGCCCAGATCTCCTCGGTCGCGGGGTTGCACACGATGTATTCTGCGCGCCACGCTCTCATGTCGTGGCAGAGGAGGATGCCGCCGCAGCAGTCCAGGAGCTTGACGTTTTCGAAGCCGCGGAGGAAAGGGAGAGAGGGGTCGACGAGCGGCCAGCCTCTGCCAGACAGGTTGATGAAACGGGTAGTGCCTTCGGGGGAATCGCCAAAGAAGCTGGAGAGCGTCTGGGGCGACCTCCTACGGATGGCCGGGTCGGAGCAGAGCGCGAGCTACGCCGGCGACACGCACTTGAGGCGGCACAGCAACCAGTACGGCACCCGTGACAGGATCTCTTGGAGGAGGTCGTTGGGGAGGCCCTCCATCGCCTGCTCCTCCTCCTCCTTCCTCGTCTTCTCCATCCCGTACCCGGCCTGCGGCTGCTGGTTCTGTTGGTTTAGGGTTTATATGCGCTCCTTCCGGATGTCTCTCTTTCAAGATTAGAAGGAAGGAAGAAAAAGGTTCGGCAGCAAGCGCATGAACGAGACACGCGGGACGGAGCCAAGAAAAAGGCTCAGTTTATCAGCCCAAAACGGATCTGATAGGGCCTCCTCTCCTAGCCCACCGAAATGGAGGCGTATCCATATGCACAGGCCCAGTATATCATCCTTTTTTGGTGCAGCCCAGTTTTTTTTGAAGGTGTTGGTGCAGCCCAGTTTATCATTTAATGGGTGGATATGTCCCTAAAAAAATCTAATGGGTGGATATGCCGTATGCGTATGCATAGCTTGCGGCAGTTTGTCTCAGAAAAAAAGGAAAGCTGAGGAGTTTGCAGGAAAAGAAACTTTATTAAAGGCTGTGGGCCCAGGCTATTCCTGTTTATGCGATGTCAGTATTCAAAATCCGTAAAGGAATATGTAAAGACATGGCGAATGTAATCTCTAAATACTGGTGGGGAGATGATGAAAACAGTAGAAAAATGCACTGGTTTGCATGGTGGAAACTTTGTTTTCCAAAGAGTCTAGGCGGGCTGGGTTACCGTGATTTTCATTCTTTCAACCTAGCAATGTTGTCTAAGCAAGTTTGGAGATTGTTGTGCAACCCTGAATCACTATGTGCTAGGATTTTGAAGGCAAAATACTATCCAAACCAAAGTATCCTTGAAGCTGGACCAAAAAAGGGGTCCTCTTTCACTTGGCAAAGTATTTTTGCGGGTATCCAAACCTTCAAAAGAGGATGTATTTGGAGAGTTGGAAACGGTGACTCCATTGATATCACTTGGCAATGCCGTGATCATCATCGGTGATGACAAACACCGTGAAGCGAGAGGGAACTGTAGGGTCGAAGCACAAGGTGATGGTGTGGTCGTGAAAATAATATTCTGGTGGCTTATGGTGGCTATGAGGCACGGGCAATGCGGCCCAGATCTCCTCGGTCGCGGGGTTGCACACGATGTATTCTGCGTGCCACGCTCTCATGCCGTGGCAGAGGAGGATGCCGCCACAGCAGTCCAGGAGCTTGACGTTTTCGAAGCCGCGAAGGAAAGGGAGAGAGGGGTCGACGAGCGGCCAGCCTCTGCCGGACAGGTTGATGAAACGGGTGGTGCCTTCGGGGGAATCGCCAAAGAAGCCGGAGAGCGTCTGGGGCGACCTCCTACGGACGGCCGGGTCGGAGCAGAGCGCGAGCTACGCCGGCGACACGCACTTGAGGCGGCACAGCGACCGGTACGGCACCCGTGACAGGATCTCTTGGAGGAGGTCGTTGGGGAGGCCCTCCATCGCCTGCTCCTCCTCCCCCTTCCTCGTCTTCTCCATCCCGTACCCGGCCTGCGGCTGCTGGTTCTGTTGGTTTAGGGTTTATATGCGCTCCTTCCGGATGTCTCTCTTTCAAGATTAGAAGGAAGGAAGAAAAAGGTTCGGCAGCAAGCGCATGAACAAGACACGCGGGACGGAGCCAGGAAAAAGGCTCAGGTTATCAGCCCAAAACGGATCTGATAGGGCCTCCTCTCCTAGCCCACCGAAATGGAGGCGTATCCATATGCACAGGCCTAGTTTATCATCCTTTTTTGGTGCAGCCCAGTTTTTTTGGAGGTGTTGGTGCAGCCCAGTTTGTCATTTAATGGGTGGATATGTCCCTAAAAAAATCTAATGGGTGGATATGCCGTATGCGTATGCATAGCTTGCGGTAGTTTGTCTCGAAAAAAAGGAAAGCTGGGGAGTTTGTTGCAGGAAAAGAAACTTTATTAAAGGCTGTGGGCCCAGGCTATTCCTGTTTATGCGATGTCAGTATTCAAAATCCGTAAAGGAATATGTAAAGACATGGCGAATGTAATCTCTAAATACTGGTGGGGAGATGATGAAAACAGTAGAAAAATGCACTGATTTGCATGGTGGAAACTTTGTTTTCCAAAGAGTCTAGGCGGGCTGGGTTACCGTGATTTTCATTCTTTCAACCTAGCAATGTTGTCTAAGCAAGTTTGGAGATTGTTGTGCAACCCTGAATCACTATGTGCTAGGATTTTGAAGGCAAAATACTATCCAAACCAAAGTATCCTTGAAGCTGGACCAAAAAAGGGGTCCTCTTTCACTTGGCAAAGTATTTTTGCGGGTATCCAAACCTTCAAAAGAGGATGTATTTGGAGAGTTGGAAACGGTGACTCCATTGATATATGGCGAGACCCATGGGTCCCTACAAGCCCGGACAGAAAGGTAATGATGCCAAAAGGAAATATTGTTATTACAAAGGTGTCTGAATTAATTGATCCACAATTGGGACAATGGGATGAAGATCTGGTTCGGTCTTTGTTTACTCAGGTCGATGCAGCTAGAATTTTGAATATCCCGTTAAGCTTGAATGGATTTGATGATTTTGTTGCTTGGCATTATAATAGAAACGGAATGTTCTCGGTGAGATCGGCCTACCATGTTGAATGGAGACACCAATTCAGGAATTTCTACCAATATATGGCTTCATCTTCAAGAGGATCAAACCCCATATGGAAGAAAGTATGGAAACTATCTGTTCTAGGGAAAGTTAAAACTTTTGTGTGGAAGGTACTACATGGAGCTATTCCGGTTAAATCAGTTCTGGTGAATCGACACATAGGGACGGACAGCTTGTGCCTGATTGGTCATACGTATGCAGAAGACTTGAAGCACCTTCTGTTTGATTGTTCCCGGGCGCAGGAGCTCTGGAAAATGTTACATCTAGATAAACTGATTGCAGATGCATGCATTTTTGATCGTGCGGGGTCTGCGATACTGGAAGAGCTACTGGACTCATCAACAGGCCACTATCCCGGGCCCCAAGTAGGAATCGTAGAAGTTGTGGCGATCGCTACCTGGTACCTATGGTGGATCAGAAGATCGGTCACGTATAAGGAGAGAACTCCACCAGTGGCAAGTTGGAAGCTTTCTATATTGGCTCTGTGCACAAACTTTACAAAATCAAGCCAGCGAGATGGGAACAGAAGCTTAACTAAATGGACCAAGCCGGATTCTAGTCATATTGAACTAAATGTGGATGGATCTTATCACAATGATGAAGGAGTTGGCTCGACGGGTGCAATCCTGAGAGATATGTACGGGAATTTCCTTGGGGGCTCTTGCTCTTTTTTCCCAAACGCCTCGTTAGCTTCTATGATGGAAGCCCAGGCTATGAAAGAAGGTCTAAAGCTAGCAGTATCATTAGGTTACAATAGAATTGTGGCAGAATCTGATTGTTTGGAAGTCGTTGAAGCTTGTGGAGGAGGAAATAGTTGGTGGCATGAAGGAGCTGCGATCTTTGCAGATTGTGTTGATCTAGTTGTGGAGATAGGTTCCATTCAGTTTACTCATTGTCTTCGGGAAGCCAATGGCGTCGCGCATGAGATTGCTAAGTATAGCTATGAGAATCGTTTATCTTGTAATTGGATAGATGACCCC
>NC_041381.1:695426173-695446031 GCF_002162155.2 Triticum dicoccoides
CTTGTGAACGATGTAAGTGTGTTAAGTTAATCAATAAAGCAAGCCATGATGGCACTCCCTCAAAAAAATGCATGGTTGGTCTCGGTGACTGGTGCTTTTCGTCCACAGTGGTGATGCTCCTCTGGCACTGTGAGGTTCACTTTTTTTCTTTATGAGGGCAGTGAAGGTTTTCTTCTAGTGTGCTGAGTTCTGTCCCCCTATGGTGCAATTTAGGCTCTGGTTTGCCCTTGGATCGGGTGCTTTTTTGTTGTGTTTCTTCCTCTACAATCCCTTATGCTCTGGTTCATTTGAACCCATATTATAAGAGATTGCAAAGCCTCGTACACAAAATGAATGAAAAATTCATGTGAGTATTATCTCCCTATACATACACTTTTTTTTACTGTTTGTTGATGAGTAAGGATACCCACTCGAAGAGAGAAGTGATGCAGATGCATCCGAATTCATTACCAACTCGAGTGTCGAAGCAATCCAGAGTCATGCGCCTCGATGGGCTCAAGCAAGCACTATAAAGGATAAGGACTAAGAGCGATATTTAAGAGATTTTGCGATTGTGGGAGATTTTATCCCCATATTATTGCATGACCGCCTGGTGTATCATATCCCTTGAGATAGGTGACTAACAACCGGCATGGGACAACCTATATAGGGTCAAATCCCCACTAAAGGACAAAAGATACATGAGAGCATATACTTGTGTCATACGTAGCTCAGTAGATAGGAAAAACACCATTATAATCATCTATGATCATCAATAAAGACAGGTTGGCATGCCATAGAGTTGTTACCCATCTGGGGCCTGAACCGAGGTGAAACCACGGTGTCGCCATCGTTGCTGACAAGATCCCTTTGGGCACCACCCCTCTCACTACATCCTTTCATGAGAACCTTCAAATTGTGAAATTGGCAGACCGTTATTCGTTGACATTTGGCGCCCACCATGGGACATAGATGGATCTCTGTCGTTACCTCTCCCATCAGAGGAAGAATCTCCTAATGGATACCATTCCAAAGAACCTTGAGCCAGGGACTCCGTCCAACGACGATTTCAACAAAGAAGGGTTATCCATAGATGCCATCACTTTGGAAGAAGAGATCAACTTCGACACGTTCAATGATGACCTCCTCGCCGACATCCCAGTCACTTCGCCTTGACCCCCTGTTTTGGGTTTTGGAAAATTTGGGGGTTCATCAGCGGGTTCGTGATTTTTGATTTTGGTGCATACAGATCAAGTATATAGTTTGATAGTCATTTTTTAGCTTTTACTGACATCAATAGCTTCTTTTCAAGAACGTGAGAAATCCAATAGTGGTATCAGTAGTTTTTTCTAGAGGATGGTATTAGTAGTTGACTGCATGTGCACGAGCACATACAACCCATGGGCTCATGACCATCGAGCACTACGTTCATGTCATGCTTATAAAAGGGATGAGTTTGATGGATCCAAATGATATTAGCCATTCAATAATCTATATCCAATTACCCACGTTGCTGTAAGAGCATCTCCAACAACTGAAAGATAGGTGTTGGTAAATTCGTCGACATAGTGATGATGGCATGCAATAAATAAGGAGGGAGAGCAAAGTTATATGTAGATTAACCAACAACACCCGCACAAGCTTGAAGGTGAAACAGAGAGCAATCACAATTGTTTTTTCACCTCCTCTTTGGATGACTTAGAGATAACTCATTCAAATAGTTGTATGTTAGTTGGTTGGTCGATAACGTAATCATTTTACAAATAAGACTTACACACAACCTTTTGGAGATGCCCAAACAATGGTGAAGACCGAGGGACCAGTAGCCCCCCCCCCCTACGTCCATGATTTAGTCCTAATTTGGAGATGAACAATGTATAATTTAGGAAAAATACATGTATTACTATATTTTGGCCCATGTTATCAAAATTTTGAGTCATTTGCCCCTCTGATCTTTAATTCCTGGCTCGGTCATTGTGCCCAAATGATATGTGCAACACGTAACCGTCGATCTAAGGCTGCTTGTAATGGGTAGTATCATAAGTTAGCATCATTCATATGATGTTAGTGCATGATGCTACCCCTCTAATGTGTAGTATCGTATATAGACATATTTTACAGTGTAGATTCACCCATTTTGCTGCGCATGTAGCCCATAGTGGAATATCTAATAACCGCAATTATCCAGAGCCAGTATTAATTGCATCAATTGTAGATAATCTTGGAAACAGCACTAATTATATCGATTGCAACTATTCGGGGGCAACATTAATTAATTTTTCATGAATGACAACCAATGTTGGAAACAACATTAGCTGCCGCGCACAGCTGAGACGACCAAAAGACGCAACATGCCTTGGAGAGGTGTCACTTCCGCCAATCGAAAACGGACACGACAATACCGACACACTTCATACCTCGTATTCATTCATATATCTAAACGCTTTTATATTTCTTTACGGAGGGAGTAGTACAAAATGTGTTGCCCGGTCCATCAAATCACATCACATCACATCACACGGATCCGGGAGGGAGAGGCGACGGCTTCTTCCGAGGATGTTTCCTCGGCGGCGGCGGCGGAGGACCGGCGCCCATCACCTACTCTACGAGTAGCACTGCCTAAAACGCCATCCACGCCACACGTGCCGGTCTAAAACGGCTCGCTGACGCCCCGGGCCCACCCCCCCGGCGCCGGGTCGACACATCCGCCTCGCCTCACCACCCATCACCAACCCACCCACGCTGACAACTTATTAATACGGCCACATCGCTGCCTGTCCAACCCGCCCGCCGTCGAACACCTCCCGCGCGCGCCCGCCGCCGCCGTCGACCCTCCCCTCCCTCGCACCCATGGCGTTCGCGCTCAAGGCCTCCGCCTCCCCCGCCCTCGCCGCCGCCTCCTCGGCGGCGGCGGCGGCGTCGTCCCCCTCCTTCTCCGCCTCCGCCTCCGCGGCGCCGAGGGGCCGCGCCGCCGCGGCCAGGAGGGTCGCGCTCCGCGGGGCCGCGCGCCCCGTGGCCGCCATCAGGGCGTCCGCGTCTGCCGCCCCCGCCGCCCCCGCCGTGGCCGGGGACAAGCGCACCATCTCGGGCACCTTCACCAACCTCAAGGCGCAGGGCAAGGTAAGATAAAATTCTTACCGCCCCGACGACTGCTCGTGTCTTGATTCCATCGATTCGGTGCCAGTAAAAGATAATTCTATTTTACTACTGTATGTATTGTCTTGGTGGCCATGTTTACTTTGCTCTGCAACGTGTAGTCCTCCATGTGTTCGTTCTTGCTAGTAAAGGATTAATATATGTTTATCGAGTACTAACAAATCCCCTCAGATGTGATGTTTATATCATTATATGTTACCTGCTCTGCGATTCGATTTGTTCACAGATCAGCGTCTACATTCATGCCCTGTTTCCACCATAACTATATACGGTTGCTGTCATTTTTGTGTTCTGATGGTGTTTGCGATTTTCAGATCGCGTTCATCCCGTTCATCGTCGCCGGCGACCCCGACCTGGCGACCACGGCGAAGGCGCTGAAGGTTCTCGATGCGTGTGGTTCCGATGTGATCGAATTGGGCGTGCCGTACTCTGATCCCTTGGCTGATGGCCCTGTTATTCAGGTACTCTACAATGTTAAATATGCACATGTCCTGAAGTACTGTGCTATTGTATTCTGTATGTAGTGTTCATGTTCTTCAGCTTATGCGTTTTAACATTAATTTTTGATCACATCATTTCAGGCTTCTGCTACACGCGCGCTGACAAAGGGCACCACATTTGAGGATGTTATCTCTATGGTGAAAGACGTGGTGCCTGAGCTGTCCTGCCCTCTCGCGCTTTTCACATATTACAACCCGATTCTGAAGCGCGGTGTCGCCAACTTCATGTCTGTTGTAAAAGAAGCCGGTGTACACGGTAATGCCCTTAGAGTTTTCCATAGGTTCAGTGATGTTCTTCTACGTTGAAATGCCATTTCAACTCATTTGGTCACCTTGTTAATTATCTGAATTCTGAAACATGGCACTGTTTCTGCTGTATCTTAGTTTTACTAGTGCATAAGGTTTCAGGTAGACGATTGAGGATTAAAAAGTTGCATGACAGCATAGACAGATACGCACAGTTATATTTTACACGACGCACAGTGATATTAGTAATGTGGCACTTTCTTGCTGTTGTAAAGTTCTGTTCTCGTTGTAACAATCAAGTTACATATGTATTACCATGCTGCAGGGCTTGTGGTACCTGATGTTCCTCTAGAAGAGACAGATATTTTGAGAAGCGAGGCTGCCAAGAACAACCTAGAGCTGGTAGGCTCTCTTTGACATTATCATCTATCATGTATCCTACCTTTATAACTGTTTCTTTTTTCCATTTTTTGTGTTTTGTGTTTAAACCCATTAGGGTTGAATTTTCTTATTAAATCTTTATCTTTGAAGAAAGACCCCGTTTAATATTTATTATATAAGTGCTGATGCAAAATGATGTCTTATGCTTATTAGCTCATTGCTTTGCTGTAATTTTAAACTTCATAATACCCAGCGTCAGGTGCTAAGTAGTCTGGAATATTTAAGATGCCTCTTTTGTTTGTGCAGTTGTTTACATCAACTTTGTTATATCTTATAAGTTATTTCATTTGCATGAATGCCTCCAGGTGTTACTAACAACACCAACTACACCAACAGAAAGAATGGAGAGAATTACAAAGGCTTCAGAAGGATTTGTTTATCTTGTAAGTGTCCAGAACTCCAAATTATTTTTGTTCCCTTAAACTCTGTTCTCATATAGCACATTCTCCTTATCGCTACTCAGAAAGTTCTCATAATGGCCAACGTAGTGTATTTCAGAACTTAACAAGAGTACAGTACAGTAGTTTGTCATTTTAAATTTTGTCGAGGGAATTTATCATCTGAAGTTGACTTCATAAACTTAAGAAGGCACATGCTTCTGTACTGTCATGCTTTTTCTCTTTAACAGAAGCTGGGTTGACATGCTTTTGTGCTGACATGTATACTGGTGCTAGCTGTGCTAATTGGTAAACTGAAAAATATAATGAACTGTACACTACTGTTTACAAAGACTGAGACGCCTTGGTTATGTTCTGTAACTTCTCCCTTTGGCTTTGTGATTCATAAACAAATGGAATTCAGTTGACATTGTTGAGGTTGAGCATTTGTGGTTCTACTGAACCTGCTTGAGCATAACCAGTTAGGCAGTTACATGATATGCTACTTGCTAAGTTGCAGTAATATTTGCTATTCAGGTAAGCACCACCGGAGTTACTGGCACACGTGCAAACGTAAGTTTCAAGGTGGAAGCTCTTCTTAAGGAAATCAAGCAGGTTTGCTAAGTCTTCTCTTTATTGTTGCTCAGTAAACTAGTTTTGGTCCGCTACCTTATTGTGCAGTGCGTATCTTGTTCAACGATGCTTATAGAACATCGTCTGCTTATTTATTATAGGTCACAGATAAAGCTGTTGCTGTTGGCTTTGGAGTGTCAACTCCAGAGCAGGTGAAGCAGGTAAATCATATATATCCAGCAACTCTCATGCTCGGCAAAATATCTTGTTTTATCCTCCTTCCTTCGTTTGCGCAATCTTTGACAAGCTTGTTGCGTCAATATTGTCTACAAAAATTGCAGATCGCGGGCTGGGGTGCAGATGGTGTGATCGTCGGGAGCGCGATGGTGAGGCAGTTGGGCGAATCTGGTTCTCCTGAAGAAGGATTGAAGAAGCTAGAAGAATTAGCCAAGAGCCTAAAGGCCGCATTTCCATGAAACAAGCATTTTTATCCTTTGTGGGGGGAAATCGCATGAATACCATATATATTTTTTTAGTTCTGTTTTACAGTGTAGCATTACATTCCTGGCTTTAGATTTCGAAGGATCCTGTTGTGTGATAGAATAATTGTACCCATGTGTTGAATGCTCGGGTGAATAAATTAATTGAGGTTAGTGTGACAAACGATGGAAAAAGATTGCATCTTTCTGTCCCAGTGCCATTGCCATTTCAATGATTTCCTGGGTTTTTATTTTTCTAAACATCATTCCTCACTGTTTATCATTTTACGAAGTGGCTTCAATATGACAGTGCTAAAATGTACTACATGTATAGCGTGATTAAATGGAGGAATGACTTGGTACGCCAAGCTTGCATCATACCATTACATTCCGGTTTAATATTCCTGTCATTTCTTTGTTTTGCTATAAAAACCCCAACAATAGTTTTCGTTGAAGTTAGAAATACTACTAGGTTGAGCAAGAACTGTCGTGTTCAAGTCACTTCCTGGATGATAGATCTTTCTGGTTTGATATACCTATCCTTTTCCTTTTTTACTATATATAAATACAATTGGATGCCAATTTACTTGTTTGGTTAAATAGCGAGGAAGATTCGTAGTCTAGTTAGTAAAATCACTTGGGCAGTACACTCCTGCAAAAATCAAACAACCAACAAAAATAATCAATTTACTGGGTAATGCCAGACTGTTATTTTCTTGGCTTCGCATCAAACGACTCAGATGAAGACCACATAGCTTTCTAGATGCTACATGAGCATGTTACCTAATGTTTTGTTGTGGTACATGGATAATTAATGCTACGATGTCGTGTCCCCAAAATTGAGATGAATCTGAAGAAGCTCTAGATTATGAAACAGGGTGAAGGTCTGAAGTCAAGCGTAGCCATTTTCCGTTTCTTTCTTCTCCTTTTCTTCTTCTTCTCTCAAGATTCAAATACTCATCAAAATAAAGGGCTGACCACACCTGCCATGTGGTAAGTGTAGCCATTTTATCTATTCTATGCTCATGAGGGTTTCCTTGACCTGCACGGTCAATTCCGATCGTCCTAAATTAGAAAGTTTCCATTTTAGATAAATTCTTTTTTTAAAGCTCAAAACTTGGACCGCGGGCTTTCAGAAATTCTTATGCTGCTTTCATTATTTGAAACTCTCGGGATTGTCAAGAAACTTTCATAAATTTTTGAGCTTTAGAAACTTCATAATTTTAGAAATTCATAATTTTAGAAACTTTCATGAATTTTGTAAGGTTAACAACCTGCTTCATAAACTTTCAGAAATTGATTCAGTTGGGCAAACAACCTGGATTGACAGTAAGATGATGGTATAACAGTCTGGTCAGGAGCTCAAGGCAGAACAATAATAATGGTCATGCATGGACAGTTTACGTACTCGGAACAAAGGATAAACAACACACTGTGGGGTGTTAAGAGCGATGCTGATGCACATTGAACCTGCATGGCATCACACAAACAATCTTCACTGCAAACCAGTGGTGTCACTGAATGAGTTGTGCAGTTGTGATACTCTCTTTCCCAAAAAGGCAAACAAAATATAACTCTGTTCTCAGTCTAGCACGTATTGGTGTTGTTTGACACCATGCAAGCAGATCTCACCGAAGGGGTCTCCCAGTCTGTATGTACAACAACTTAGACAAGTTGATGCACTATTCCAAAATATTAAATTACAATTAAAGGAGAAATTCATTCAAATACCATATATATATATATGAGAGAACACTATCCCCTTTCAAGCGCATTAGAAGAGGATGCCATCCATATTTAAGGGTCCCGATAACTGCCACACATGTGGTGTATCGGGTAGTTGTGCCACACGCCTCGTGTGGCATGGACAGCAACCAGCCCACACACCTAAATGTAGGCAAAACAACTAATGCCCACACACATCTTTTTTCCCCTCCCGAACCCTCTCACACGCGTGCGCGTGGGCGAAGTTGATAACGCCCACACGCCCGTATGTCAGACCTCGTACCCTCCTGGTCCCGCACGCGACGCGTGACGCCCACCGCGCGCCCGCAGTTGCCATGGTCCAGACCCTCGTCCATGTTCGTTTAACTGCAGTTGCCATGTCGCTGAACTACGGTTGCCATGTCGGACAACTGCAGTTGCCATGGTTGCTCAACTGCAGTTGCCATGTATGGTTTGATCTAATGTAGTTGCCATGATTTCATAACTTTAGGAGTTGCCACATACTAACACTAGGCAGTTGAGAGAGTTGCCATGTGCTCACAAGCATGCTAGGGCAGTTGCCATGTAAAAGAGAAGAGTTGTCATCTGCTTACGTGCATGTTACGGCAGTTGCCATGTACCATGCAAAAACACATGGCAACTTGGTAAAAGAGAGTTGCCATCTGCTTACGTGCACACTAGGCAGTTGCCGTGTACCCTGCAAAAACACATGGCAACTCGGGTAAAAAAAGAGAATTGCCACCTGCTTATAAAGCACACTAGGGGCAGTTGCCATGTGCGCTGCAAAAACACATGGCAACTAGCAGCTTGGGTGTGGGAGAGGGGACGGGCGTGTGGGCGAGATGGCAAATGCCCACGCACCAGTCCTTGTGCGTGACTGAAAACTGGTGTGTGGGTGAACTGCTAAACGCCCACACACCGGCCCCTCCGTGTGGTAAAACGGATGTGTGAGCGAACTATGTCACACACCACACACACACCTTGTCCTACGTGGCACAGAAAATCAGCCAGATTGTGCCAAGATTCGTGCATATAGTACTGGACGGTGATGGATGCGTGTGGTTGAGATGGTCAACGCCCACACGTGTGGGCGTTAACATTTTCGATATTTAACTGTGGTGGATAACAAGTTGAGGAGTAAAGGTACTTGAACTAAACAAATGGACACAAGGAGGAGTTATCCAATCCACACTACCCTAATCCAAAGAAATCTAGACCATACCCGACATCTGATTCTCATGAAGGCACTGGAGCCATGCCGACCCAGCAAACACGAAGCCGCTCCAAAATTTACCGAGCAGCGGGTGGCTTCTCCACCCTCTGGATCCCCATGATACTTTGCACGAACAGGAGCACCTTGAAACAGCGGGGGACGGCCGGGTCAAAGCACAGGCGGGCGGTGCTGAGGTTCGTCACGCGTCAGCTTCTTGGGGGGCACGGGCAGCACGGCCCAGATCTCCTCCGTCGCGGGGTTGCACACGACGTAGTCTGCCTCCTTGCTCATGGCCGCCTTCAAGCAGTAGCAGATGAGACCTCCCGGCCTAAAATGCTGTTAAAGCACGTGTTCTTTGGCTCAATTTTTTCTCTCCTTTGCTTTTAATTACTTCAGCCAAAATGTGGGCCACATAATTTCGGCGGAAAAAAAAAATGGTGTCGCCACAAAGATTATGTTAAAAATATGGAAGATGATTGGGATCACCGGAAGGATAATGATGCACGCGTCTGCCGCCTCCATGGCCGTTGGATCTGATTTTAACCAGATGGCTAGGAGCAACGTATTATCTAAACTAGGTTTTGCAATTGAGTCATTGTTATGATCTCCCCGATCAAAACAACTGGTGTGTTGCGTGATCTGGATCGGGATGGGAAGCTCCACCGCCGCCATTCCCCTGCATCTAGATCGGCGAGCACCGCCTGACGTCGGTAACTAAGATCTGCAAGGCCCGGTCGTCGTTCCAGCGGTGCGTGGCGCAGCGCACGGCCTCTCCAACTCCGCCGTCGGTGTCGGGGAGCCCTCCCTGCTGGATCCGTCCCAGCCTTGCGCGTCATGTTTCCGAAACAAAGATCTTGTTGCAATAGTGAACGGTTTTTTCTGAAATAAAGCTCTTGTTGCAAAGAAGGATCATACGCAGATATGCCTTGCAACATCACCAATGTTTCTGGAACAGATCTATTGTTGCAATAATCGTCGATGTGTTTCTGAAACAGAGCTCTTATTGCAATAGTCATTGTTGTTTCTGAAACAAGACTCTTGTTGCAAAGAGGGATCCTAAGCTGAGCAACCTAGATCGGACGGCTAGCGAGGCGGCGGATATTTTAAAAAGATCCGCCCGCCGACGGGTAGCACGCCCCATCTTAGTTCGCGTAGAGTAGCATTCTTCATATATTGTCTGCTTCATGCACACCATGTAGTAAAGCTGAAATTATCACGGCCCACCATGTAGTAAAGCTGAAATTATCATGGCCAGCTTTATTAATTTAAACAAGGGTTTAGCCCTAATATTGTTGTTGATGACAAAGTGGAGACCTGTCTAATCTTGGACATTATGACGAAATCTCTATCTGATGAGTAGCTGAGGCTCCCTTCCATGATTGGGTTGGATAGGGTTGACTGTCTTAAACATCTTACTGAAAGAATTCAGAAAATCATCAAAGAATTCAGAAAATCAAAATTTCATCAAAGAATACAGAAAATCATCAATGGATGGAAGGGGAAAATGTTATCTTATGGTGGTAAGGAGGCTCTGATAATGATGGTGGCTCGAGCTATCCCAACATATCCGATGAGTGTGTTCATATTCCCCAAAAATTGTAAGGGGATCACTAATGCAATATCGCATTAGAGAAGACAAACGCAAGATGCAAGATGCATTAGAGACTGATTGATAACTATGATTCACTATGTGATAGAGTGATGCGGTTCAAATATTATCTAGAGGGTGACTTGCTTAATTGTTAACTTAAAAAAAAGCTTCTCCTATGCTTGGCAAAGTATTTGGGCTAGAGTTCAAACTTCCCCAAAAGTTCGTATCTGGTGGGTTGGAAACGACTAAAAGTAAACATATGGGGGGATTGTTAAATGCCGAATAGTTCAAACAGGAAGATTGTTATAAACCGGGGAGATTGCACATTTACCAGAGTTAGCGAGCTTATTGATCTTGTTTCTGGTCATTGGGACGAAATGCTGATTAGGGACAATTTCTGGCATCTTGATGCAGAGCGCATTCTGCATATTCCTATATACCAACAACATACCAAAGATTTCTTTGCTTGGCACCTGACAAAGTCTGATATTTTTAGTGTTCGGTCAGCTTATTACAAGTGGTGGGGGGAAATCTATACATGTAACTATACTAGTCCATCAGGAATTTGAGGGACAATACCTCATTTGGTTTGAAAGAAGCTCTGGAATTTGAAAGTTCCGGATAGTGTTCTTTTGGTGATGCATACATAATGAAATCACATGTTAGTATGTTCGACGCATCGCTACTTCAGGACAACGGCCAATCTGTAAAACTCATGTAGAAGATGTGGCCCACACATCTTCAAGTGTGTACAGGCTGCATGACTAATGTCTACTACGCAACCTTATTCTTGTAGACTCGTGTTGGGCCTCAATGGAGTCACCACTAAACTCTCATCGAGGAGCTACTTCAGGACAACGGCCAATCTGTAAAACTCATGTAGAAGATGTTGTTGACACCAGATTTTGGCACGGTCAATAACTTATTTAAGATGGCCTCAAATGGAGAAGTGATCTTCATGAAAGAGTTCCATATTATCGATATGAACATCTTTGAAGTTTGGGTCATCACAGTCCGATTTCATCTCGAAGGCCGAAACTATGCTCAAAGTACTAAGATCTCATATTCAGAGTACAGTTTGGCTGATTAAGCCCCCAAGACGACCTCAAATGGAAAAATTATCTACACGGATTGTCTTCGTCTCGTCGAAACGACCGATTTTGATATAAAAATCGTTCCAATTCGAGTTAGTATGCAAAATTAGAGCCATTGGAATACAGCCCTGTCAGGAGGCAAAAACTGGCGCGCCCCACCAGACACCATGTCTGATGGGTAGCGCGAGGGATAGCCTGTTTTGCGTGACCGATTTGACCCTCAAGATGACCTCTGATCAAAAAACGTTCAACATAAAAGTTGTTCGTCTCATCGAAACGGTCAAGATTGCTTTTGGGCTCGTTTCCATCCGAGATCGTTTACCACCACAAAAAAGATCCGCAAAATGCAGCCAGTTTAAACCGAACAGTTTTGGAAAGTTCGGACAAAACCAATCCGAATTTGACTAGGGTTTTGGACGTGAATCCAAGCCTTTCCTTTGCACGGGAAGTCCAGCCGCCTCTTATATATCTAAGGGGTGACGGCCGATTGAACAACACACAATCGATCAATCAATTTACCACTTTTTATCTTTTATCTTTTCTCCTTAACCCTAGTTCTTCTTCTTCCTCGTTCTTCGTTCGTTCTTCTTCATTGCAGGGCGGCGAACCTCGAGGCCCTAGGGGCGATCAGGTCAACCTAGGGCAGCCCATAGCCGCCGCGCGCCCAGACGGGGTCCCTCCCGGGCGTGTGGGGTTTCGGGTCCTCAAAAGCACCCGCCGGATTGCCTGTGTACCGCGCTTCCGGCCGGGTCTCCTTCGACGTGAGCTGCAATGCATCACCCTCGGTGTTAGAGGTACACGGTGACGTGTTCGTGTGCGAACACACTTTTTGGCGACTCCGCTGGGGACGAAGCTTTGAACGGTCTCCAGCCCGTTCTTGCTACGAAGAGATCGTCATCAAGTTGCTGCAATCTACAAAGGTAATATGAATACCCAATTCCCCTTTGTAGATGCAAATAATCCTTATGTTGTTGCTGGATCACCTATTGAGCATAATGTATCGGCTAGCCCTAGTTTTATCAGTCATGCATCTAATTATGTGCAAGGGCCGATGCAAAACAATCTTCATGTTTCAAATTCTTATAAATTTAGCAACATGCAACATATGTATCCCAACTCACACGCATTGGCAACCCAGCAAATTCATATGCCGATGAGCAACATGATGAGTTTGATTAATAAATTTGAAACACCCCAAGTTAGAATTTCCAATGCCATACAAGAAAGTGTTTCACCCTTTTATTCATCGACAGCTAATGTGCAATATAGTAATCCAACCATGCCGATGAATGAGAGAATTGGCCATGCTACTAGTGGCTATTCGGCCAGTTACTCTCAACCGTCATATGCTACACCTCATGTTACTAATTCTTCGGCACCATACACAACTGTAGATGCTCACAATTCGGCTTCACACCTTCCTGGTTATAGCCGAATGAATGTAAATTTTACAGGAGCGGTTGTACCCAACATTGTAGAAGATGAGGTAGTGGTGGCTGCATTGAAGAGTTTAGCCCAAAATAAGAGAATTAGTGCTCTTTGCCTTGAACAACATGAAAATGGGCTATTTTCTGATTATGCCGCAATAAAAGCTAGAGTTTTGCAAGAAGATGAATCTTTGCCAATCTTTGCCAATTGATAAAATTGGCGAGCAAAAGGATGGTCTTACAACAATGCATATGCCTTCACCTAGTACTACATCATATTATACACCCCCTACATAATTGCAAAATTTCGGCAACACCCGTGTGTCATTGCCGAAAAAATCTAAAAGCATTGGGGGGCAATCATATCCGGAGTGGGCTGAAATTGAGAAAAGCTTAAAGCTAATTTTGCCGCTCGCCGTCAGAAACAAATAGAAAAAGAATTGGCTCAGATAAAAGAAGCATTGCCAATTGGTACTATCAATAACAAGAAGGATGATTCAGAACATGAAAGTGCTTCGGTTGAAAAAGCCGAATCAAGTAGTATATATTCTGAATCCATCAAATCCAACGAGGCAAGCATTATTGAGAAAGGGCATGGCAAGCATAGGAAAACAACGGTGCTTGATTTTTCTGAAGTTAATGGAACCTACTTCCTGCCCTATGAGTTCCGAGCCGTAGAAATTGACAAGCTTCAAGGACAAGAACAAGTAGCCGAACAAAGTTCGGCCGACAAAAATCTTCAAAGCAATGATGCACGGGTTCAAGAAAAAGATGATGACAAGTTGTTGGGGAGCCATCCAAAGACGGAGCAAGATGTTCTTCAAATGGCACCACTATCATGCTCTCCCAACATATTTGAAGAGGTATGCATAGCGAGTACTTTACCTATTTTCAGATTTGGTCGCAACTTCATTATTGATGCATCTATAAGAAATATTCTCATAAGTAATTTTGAAAGACCAATGAGGAAGGGTAATTTACTTGTTAGCAGTAAAATTGTTATGGAACATATCGGTCAACCCATTGCACCATTTATAAAGACCGATAATGACTTATTGTTACAGCCAAAGCTTTTCCCGTTGCTTTCTCTAAAGTTCATATCTAGTTGGGTAGCTTTGCTTATTTCTTACTTGGCTTACACTTGGTCTCACTGAGACATGTATATTCTAAATATCTTCGTTTCAGAAATTTAAAGCCAAGGTTAAATTTTATTGAGAAAACCGATGTTAATATAATATCATATCCAAAGACATCGGAGATAGAGTGGAAAACACAATACATAGCCGAATGAGGAGATTCCAAATCTGAACCATTCGTTTGCTTTTCTCCAAAGCCGTTCAAACAGCAAGATCGGCTAGGAAACAAGAAGTATACTTTCAATTCAAGCATGTGTGATAAAATATTTGATTTGTTGCTGAAAAATAATTACATTACAATTCTTGATCACCATGTTAAGCCATCAATCCAAGGACGAATGTATTGTAAGTTGCATGATTCGTCCAAGCATAATTTTGAGGATTGCAATATGTTTCGTCAAATAGTTAAATCGGCCATTAAAAAGGACGATTGAAGTTTGTTGAAACACCAGGAGATGACCAGTCTATTCCGATTGGTCACGATGGCAAAAAGTTTTTACATCGCCTCCTTCAAGCCGATCCATTTAAAAAGAATGTAAAAGCTGCAGGTGATGGGATCAAGCTTTCAAGTAAAGAAGTTGTTGAAGAGCATAACGAGCATAATCTTGAGGGAGGGAGTTCCATCGAAGCTACAATGGAGACGCCAAGGACTGGGGGGCAGCAAGCAAATCTAATGATCGATGAAAGCAAACCAAAAGAAAACAAAGGCCGGAATAAGCGCAAGTGTAAGAGATCAAAAATCACCTTTGCTGAACTATTGGATAAATATCAAAAGAAGAGTGAAGAGAAGAATGCTTATCGGCCAAATCATGCAAAGAAACCAAGATCACCCCCAAGGCGCAAATATGAGGATCGGTATTGGCAAAGTGATAATTTTAATGCAACATATTTATATCCTTATTTTGGGCCGCCGATGCCAATGCCGTGGATACCTCCCTATGCTCATATAGATACATATTCATCATGGGACAGGTATGATACAAGGGTACATTCTCCATCTTATTCTAGACCATCTCACCAATACTATGCAGCTCCAAGGAGATCAACATTTGAACAATCACGCGTCAAAGACCGTTTCAATCATAAGGAATCGGTCCAGAGCTCAAGAAAGAAGAAAGAGGTGGTAAAGCAAGTTTACCGCGTGAAAAGAGATGGTCGTAAGTGTGCTGCTTCAGATTTGATCTCAAATAACAAATAGCCAATTAAAGTGTTGACATTGGCTACAAAAGGCAAAGAAGTGAAACAATCAATTAATAAAAATCAGAGTGCCAAATTTGAAGAAAAGAAGTTGAGGGTGCACAAGGCCCAAAAAGAGTTGCCATTGGTTGAAACAAAATCACAGTCGAGCTGCTCACTCGGCTTATCATATTGGAAAAAGAAGGAATTACAAAATTTTAGTGCACAAGAGCTGAGAAAGAAGAACATGGCATGGGTTCCCAAGAATATCAATCAAAACAAAAATGATGTGCATGTTTCTATTGCAACAAGTGTTACAAAAGTGAAGAAAGAGAAGGATGAAAGCCAAAAACAGTTAAGCCGAAGGTTTGCATCACCCCATCAAAATCTTCGGTTAGCACATCATCCATATTCTTCAACCATACCATTGATGCCTTTGCCATGGAATTCATCATCAGGTATGATAAATTACCCTCCCTGGATTTATTTTAATCCATGGAAGCGACATAATTTTCTGCATCATGAGAGGGTATTACCAAATCTCTATACATTTTATTAGCTACATTTTTTCTTGCTAATCCAAAGGGCCAAAATATTTGATTGCTATTTCATTAGTTTATTTCGGCTATACATGATTTGGTGAATGAATTCTACATGGGCATTATGTTGATGGCCGGTATTTATCTATCGCCCTAAGAATATGTCAAAGCATGGCTGATGTAGTATCCTAACATCGTCCTTAGTTCAAGTAGAGGCCAAAACGAGGTACATGTTCATTGATATTGCCCTTGTCTTTCTAGTACTATGGAGATTATTTTCGACGGCAAATTTGTGGCAATGGCCAAGGTGTTGGTGTTGCTTATTTATCTTCATATTTTTGCACAATCATCAAAGCCGAATATGCATTGTCATTCGGATTGGAGCTTTGCCTTGATATAGGTGCTATACATATTGAGGCTTCCGGTGATTCGTTATTAGTAGTGAAACAAATATCCAAGGGTTATCAATGTTTTGACAGATCACTTATAGTTTATCTTTTGGTATGTCTAGATGCAAGATTTACCTTGGGTTGCTTTGAAATTGTTCATATATCTAGGCATGACAATTCGAAAGAGTTGGCACAGCAAGCGTCCGGCTACTATGTTAATCATGGTGTATTGCATTTCTATCAATAGCCGATGCTAGGTCTTGTCAACATAGGTAAGGCTGAATCGAAGCCCACCGCTTCGGCCACTAATGAAACTTTTATGCAGGCGAAGTAAGGATTGAAGGAAGTTCATTCTTGATTATCTACAAAATCCTATCGAAAGGGTGAACAATATGGTTCGGAGGATGGTTTTGATCTATGGAACCTTATCACTGGATTGTTATAGAAGCTGAGAAGTTTTCACCCAAGTTTGCATCAAGAGGTTCAAACAAGCAATGGCTGATATATACTTGTCGTCCTAAAAACATGCAAAATGGCTGATGGAGTGTTGACATCGTCCTTAGAACAAGCTATGCGGAAGTTATTTTTCGGCACATAAACTTTGCCGAAAAACAGGGGGGCATGTGTTGACACCAGATTTTGGCACGGTCAATAACTTATTTAAGATGGCCTCAAATGGAGAAGTGATCTTCATGAAAGAGTTCCGTATTGTCGATATGAACATCTTTGAAGTTTGGATCATCACAGTCCGATTTCATCTCGAAGGCCGAAACTATGCTCAAAGTACTAAGATCTCATATTCAGAGTACAGTTTGGCTGATTAAGCCCCCAAGACGACCTCAAATGGAAAAATCATCTACACGGATTGTCTTCGTCTCGTCGAAACGACTGATTTTGATATAAAAATCGTTCCAATCCGAGTTCGTATGCAAAAGTTAGAGCCATCGGAATACAGCCCTGTCAGGAGGCAAAAACTGGCGCGCCCCACCAGACACCATGTCTGATGGGTAGCGCGAGGGATAGCCTGTTTTGCGCGACCGATTTGACCCTAAAGATGACCTCTGATCAAAAAACGTTCAACATAAAAGTTGTTCGTCTCATCGAAACGGTCAAGATTGCTTTTGGGCTCGTTTCCATCCGAGATCGTTTACCACCACAAAAAAGACCCGCAAGATGCAGCCAGTTTAAACCGAACAGTTTTGGAAAGTTCGGACAAAACCAATCCGAATTTGACTAGGGTTTTGGACGTGAATCCAAGCCTTTTCCTTGCACGGGAAGTCCAGCCGCCTCTTATATATCTAAGGGGTGACGGCCGATTGAACAACACACAATCGATCAATCAATTTACCACTTTTTATCTTTTATCTTTTCTCCTTAACCCTAGTTCTTCTTCTTCCTCGTTCTTCGTTCGTTCTTCTTCATTGCAGGGCGGCGAACCTCGAGGCCCTAGGGGCGATCAGGTCGACCTAGGGCAGCCCATAGCCGCCGCGCGCCCAGACGGGGTCCCTCCCGGGCGTGTGGGGTTTCGGGTCCTCAAAAGCACCCGCCGGATTGCCTGCGTACCGTGCTTCCGGCCGGTTCTCCTTCGACGCGAGCTGCGGTGCATCACCCTCGGCGTTGGAGGTACACGGTGACGTGTTCGTGTGCGAACAGATGTGGCCCACATATCTTCAAGTGTGGACAGGCTGCATGACTGATGTCTACTACGCAACCTTATTTTTATAGACTCGTTGGGCCTTAATGGAGTCACCACTAAACTCTCATCGAGGAAAATGTATAATTATCTGCTAGGGGAGCTGGATGAATGCCCTATCTTCAAGCTCATTTGGGGGAGCTCAAGCAGACTCAAGCATAAAATCATTTTTATTTTTTTGGCTTGTTGCTCACAACAGAGTGAACACTAGATCCCTGCTTCACAGGAAAGGTTTCCTTGTGGAGGACTACCACTGACCAATCTGTAATCAAGAGGCTGAGGAGACCATTTATCATCTACTCTGGGATTGTCATTTTGCACAAACATGTTGCGATCCTCTCATCGCCAACAGGAAAAAAGGCACTTCTGGTTATGAAGATGCAATTCTTGCTATGGAATCTCTTCCAAGTCCTTTCAGTATAGATGATGGTTACAGAGGAATGACAAGATCTTCAAGAATGGTGCGCCCATTATCCAAAGCTGGAGATATGCTTTCAAGCAGGATCTACTTCTTCTCCAATGGAAGATCAAGAACAAGCATGCTGCAATGTTCCAACTGTGCTTAACTGACAATTTTTAAGTCATGTATTCGCTTCCAAAATCTGGGATTGGTTAGTTTGGCTTAGTTTGTGTGCTCTAGACTAGGCTTTTATTCTGTTCTCTTTTTTCCTTGCCATTGTAACATGCTTTTATATAATAGAAAACACCGTAGAACAATTGTTCTACGGTGCAGTGCAGTGCTTCAAAAAAAAAAACATAACTCTTATTTCTCGGGTTATCAGCAGGCTCCAGATGGGCAAATTTTGCAGCAGTGCAGTACAAATAGATGAATCTAAAAGCGTGCATTTCCAATCACGCTCATGTTCCAAAAGCATACTCCAACAGGTTACCAGTCCAAAGGCTAACTACACATACACAACTAGTGGCAACACACATGACCAGGTATCTTTCCCTTCCTGTGTTAGCATCTTTCTGCAGGAAACAAAGATGGTCGTGCGTATGATGAGGGCAGCCAAGATTTAACTGAAAATGTTAAGAGGAACGACACGCACGGTCTGGGCAGAGCCTCGGTCGGCCTCAGCTGGCAATGTGCTTCTGGTCATGCTTGATGACCTCTGTGGCTTGCTCCTTGTCCTTGGATACCACGTTGATGTAGCTCACCCTGTTCTTGTACATCACGCCATAGATCCTGTCCACCACCTTGAGGAGCTCCGGCCTGAATGTGGTGGCTATGAACCGGGTGTCCACCAGGTCGGCCAGACGCCTGACTACACCTACAACAGGACTTGCCGAAAGCAGCAGCAAATATTCAGATGGATGTTCCCAGCAGCAGTTGTGTACCATGTGATTTAGCTTAATGAACAGCATAACAGACACTAACCGATGAGATGTATGACATCATATTGATATTATGTTCGATTTAATTCGTTTGAAGAAACAGGAATATGACGGTTCTTCTATGAAGAGGATAAACAGGTCAAGAGAAAGAAAGAAATAATTAAATGATACTCTCAAAAGCCGTTCCGTACTGACGATCCAGAACATTGTTGGATAGCGAAGATCAGTGTTAATGCCAGTGAGGGAAACCTGAAACATGGACTGAGTTTCCAGATAGCGAAGATCGGTGTTAACGCCGTTCCTTACTGAGGACCCCCTTGACAACTGTTTCCTGGACTGAATTTCTCCCTTGCCAGTGAAGGAAACCTGAAACATGACTAAGCATGAGTGTCCAGATAAAACTGGGTGTCATCACCATAGCAATTCAGGAAGACTTTTTTTTTTTGCGGGAAGAGTTTAATAACTTGGAAATAGTATCAGAGCACTGAATTTCGAATAATATATGCATGAATACATAACAGATCTCTGAACACATGCCTTGACTTTCACACCAATATACTTCTCTAATGTGTAATCTTTTACCAGTAGCGTATTTTTTGGGCAAGCGCTATAGCTAGTTTTATGTATCAGTAGATATTTTGGCTGGCACACATAGCAGTAGCGCGCTTTGGTGCCCCGCGTTACTGCTATGGTCGCCAGGCAAAATATCTGTCACCTTCCCCCCCTTCTTCCTCCCCCTTTCTTTCTCCCCCCTCCCTCTTGCACTTGCTTGTTCTTCAATCCTTC
>NC_041381.1:695446346-695481635 GCF_002162155.2 Triticum dicoccoides
CCCCTCCATTAATGCCCTCCCTCCTTCCTCTTCCTTTCTTTTGCCCCTTCTCCCCTTCTCTTCTTTGCCCCTCCACCACCCCCTCCATTAGTACCCTCCCTCCTCCCTCTCATAGCTCTCTCTCTCTCCCTAGCTAGTCGGAGCTATATTTTTTATGTAGGTACCTCACTGTCTAGAGCTACTAGCTAATTATAAGAAGGTGCTCGATATTCCTCTCGACAAATAGGCGAGCAAAAAAAGAGTTGTGCAAGAATGGAAATATGTGTGTTTGCGATTAGGACCGAAACTATGTGCGATATGAATATACCGAATTGTGTGTGGCATGTGAGTGACATGAGTTGCCTATGTTTTGCCGAAATGTCGATTCAATTCCGTTTCGGCAAATTTCGAGCAAACTCAATATGTCCTATGTTTAGGGAAGGTCATGCCGAATTTTTGTATGAATTTGATCCATGCATGCATATATACGTGGTTATAATATTTGCTCCGCACGCAGGTGATCATGAGGGTCAATGGAAGGTTGGTGGAAAGATACTGGCAATCCACTGTGTATGACATGTATGAAAAAGACTGAAGGATGTTTTATGTCCGTGTTGAAAATGCAAAGGAAGAGTCAGGCTCAACCCCTTTCAGGGTGGTAAATTCAAGGCGCACCTGCTCATGCATGGTTTCATGCATGGCCATACTCGGTGGATAAGTGAAGATGATGATGAGGACGTCGACGGGGCAGGAAATAACGACATGGGGCCACCAGACGAAGAGATGACCGATTATGTGCCCGAAGAGGAAGACGGCCTCGGAAATATCGATGGCGAAGAGGCAGTTCAAGGCGGAGAAGACGCGGACACGCCGCCGTCTTCATCGCTACTAAGTTCAGCCATGCGGGCCCACATGTTCGAGACCTGCTTCGCAAGAAGACGACTAGTTACAGAGCTACTTCAAGAGAGGAGGCCAAATTGGCGCAATTGGAGGTAGACTCGATGACTCCTTTATATGATGGTTGCAATCCCGAGGTGACCCGCTTGAGTTTCACACTAGAAGTTCTAAAGACGAAGGCAAAAAACAAATGGACAGATACAAGCCTGAATGAGCTTCTGAAGTATCTAAAGAAGGTTCTTCCCGCGTGTCGGGGATATACCCCGCGGTATGACCCAGCCGGACTTGGCGCTTCACCGACGACCCACCATAGGACTGGCGACTCACGGGTCTGCCGGCTCACAGGTCAGACGACTCACGAATGACCCCGACGGCGGGTCACATAGAAGACTAGGCCCAAGGCCCAGTAGGCTGGCTCATATTATGGTGGGCCGGCTTAAGACAGAAGGCATGATGAATATTTCCTTTACGAGGAAGCAAGACCCGTACTTGTATCCGACTTATAATAGAGAATAAGTTAGTTCTAATCCTAATAGGACTCTACATGTAAGCCGCCCCTTCAACTTACATAAGGAGGGGCAGGGCTCCCCAAAGAGGGACAAGCAAGAAGCAATAATCTAGAGGAGAGCCGGCTTACCGGCGACTCCCTCATGAGCATAATGAGACCTAGCCACAAACAGCATGTAGGGCTATTACCGGATGATGTTTCCTGGGGCCCGAAGCTGTCTAAATCCTTGTCTTGTGTGTTGATCCGCCTCGCATCTCTCGATTCCGACCAACCCCTTCAAGCTACCGCATAGATGCGTTGGCCTCACAACTAAGTCCTCACACTAGGACATCTGATGTGACAATTTCACGACAGTTGGCGCCCACCGTGGGGCTTGCGCACGATGATGTTGAGTTCTTGAAGGGATCTATCTCAGGGATCGAGAAACTCGCGATTGGGCAGATGAGAAAGAGCCGGCACGGAACGGTTGCGTGAGCCACCGGACAACCACAAGCAGAGCCGGCAAATTTGTTAAAATTATGGTTAACTTCGGAGCTGACGAATACGAGATTAATTAGAAACGAAGAGATTTTAGGGTTTTGTGTGGGCCGCCCCGCGCGTGGCATGACGAGTCGCCGAATCCGAAGGCCGATCAATATTTGCTGCAGCAGCCGCCATGCAAACCGAGACAACGTCTGTTTCAGCGAGTCACATGTGTTCTGGACGGGTTCTTTGCTAGGCTACTTGCCAAATACTCCCTCTGTTTTGAATTACTTGTCTTAGATTTGTCTAGATACGGATGTACCTAGCACTAAAATGGGTCTAGATAAATCTGTATCTAGACAAATTCAAGACAAGTAATTCAGAACGGAGGGAGTAAAAAATAGTTACAGGAACAACTCCCCATAGGATTGGATAATTGATGCTGCTACAATCGCGGAAGTCAGAGTCAAAATCAGCTTGTTCTTTACGTATCGATGGAAGACTCCAAACATGTCGTAATTGAACAAGGCACCTCCAAGTCACCCATGGACTCTGCTTCCGCCTCGATCTCATGGCCACCTCTGCCTGAGCCGTTCCGCGTGGTGAGCCGCCTCTGGCCGCGGCTGGCCTCGCGCCTCTGCCTCTCTGCGAAGGACTCCGCCATCACGCCTGCGTTGAAACATCGCCTTGCTGCTGCACGTTCGAGCCGCCAAGTCGCCGACTCCGCTCTCTGCAAACCACGGGTCGCGCCTTGCTTGAGTCGCCGCGGCCGACTCATGCCTGGATGTTGAGTAACATGATTGTATAGGAAAGCTAAGATAGCGTAGGATATTATTCTACCTTGTCTTGTACTCTAAGATGATCATGTACTTTTATATATATGCTCACGAGGCTCAAACAATACAATGAACAATTATTCCACCAATCCTCTCTCTCCCTTCTAACACTGGACTCTAACTCTGTTTCTTCTGTAAACCGCCAAGACGCCGTGTCTCGCCGCCGGTTTCAAGCCACCGCAGCTCCACCTCACCTCAACCGCCCGTGGGCCCGATGGCCAAGGCTGCTGCTTCGCCTCGAGCACTGCTTTGTCTCCGCCCTTCTCCTCGAGAGAGCCCGGCCGACTCATCCCGCCGTAACCCGGCCTGCCCAGCTGCTGCAGTGAGTCGCCAAGGGCTCGACCTCACCTGCGAGTCGCCGCTCCCGCCATCAGGGCCGAATCAATCGTCGACAGCCGCCGGGTCTCCTCGCCTCAGCGGCGAGTCGCCGCGGCCGCCTCTCGCCATGCTTTACTTCAAACCGCCCTCTCCGCTGGACCTCTGAGCTGCCCGCACCGCGCCTCTAAGCCGCCTGATCCCAGTTGTGGTGCTACGCTGCTGCTGCATCACATAAAGGCCAAAAGCTGAGTGCTAATTCAATTTTTGAGTTAGTATTTCTGATGGCTATGCGTATACGCAAGAAAGCAGGTTGTATGAGGTAAACACAAATTTCGGGGATTACGGGCCCACGGCATGGACATGTGACTTGTCCACTCCAAGCTTCAGTGGCACTCAGACATCAAAGTACGACTCCAAGTGTGGCCACAAGTTAAACAATACTTTTGATGGTAGTCAAATCACTTCAGCAATTAAGGAGGAATCATCAAACAGTAAGTACTCCAGTGGAATCAAAAGGAAAAATCCATACGTACACACAGGAGCCTAGTAGCTCAAACTCTGCCTGCAACACGGGGTTTGACCCGCCTAGGGACGAGTCACCGTGTCATCTCGCTGGCCTCCCTATCAACATCCGAAAAATACCAGGTGCTATTTATCCTATTTATCTTTAAGCACATATTAATTCGTCCGAGCAAAATTGCTTTGCCCTGCTGTGTCTTATATGCAGGAGAATTATTTATTACAAAGTGGCATTATACCACGGAGATGAAGGCGTGCCAACATTATTCGGCGCAGGTGGTCGTCCTTAGTCAACGGACCTCCGCACCGGCTTACAATGCCATGACCGACTCGCCCGTCTACGCCGCCTTGCAACACCACGGACGACTCGCTCATCTGCCCTCGTGGCGGTTCATGCATTCGCACCATCTTACAACGAGGAGGACAACTTGCTCGTTCACACCGGCTTACAACACCGCGGCTGACTCATCTGTCTGCTCCCGCGGCCGGCTCGGCCGTGATTGATTTCAGCATCACCATGGTGATCATCAACTCCGCGGTGATAATTACTGACCTGACCATCAGGTGAAATTCATCTAGTATATTTTATATTCTATATTGCTTTCTTTAAAAGAGCAATTACTCTGGCTTGCAAGTTCTCCAGTGTAGGACAAGTTATATCACTGAGACGTTGAATGACTCCTATCAGTTTATATCACGGTCAAATATGAAGAATCTCAAGACAACTCCTCGAGTCGTCTTAAGACTCGGGGGCTACAATGACATGACTCGGTGAAATTGGCCGGTGCTAGTGAATTCAAGAACTCCGGGTCATTGGAGGGAAGGTAACCCGGTTCCAGAGGCTATCGCTATATTGGTCAAAATTTTAAAGGCCGTCAGAAAATTTTCAGCTTAAAAAGAAGGATTCCGGTTTAAAATCCGGTTCAAGAGACATCTCTCTCCCACAAAGCACTGACACTCTTAATATCCGGTTTAAAAACCGCTCAAGGGAAATTTATTTACCACAAGGATTTGAAGCTCTCAAATCCGGTTCAAATCCGGCTCAAGGTAAATTTATCTCTCACAAAGTTTAGAAGCTTTCAAATCCGGTTTAAACTTTCGGTTCAAAAAGAATTAATCTCTCGCAAGTTCAAGTTCTCAGAAAGATTAAAGGGTGCCAAAAAGAGCTCGCTGACGTGATGTGCGGTTCAAACATGGGTATCCTTCCTTATGACTTATCTTATTATGGTCATTTGGGGGCTTCCTGCTCATCGAGCATAGCTGTCGGTACCCTCTTGCTCGACACGATGCCAACATTTATATAGTCACTTAGGGGCTTCCTGTTCAAACATAGGTCGTATTCGAACCAAAGAGAACATAGCTGTCGAAACCCTTTTGATCGGCACACTGCCAAACTCACTAGGGGGCTTCTTGATCGTATCCGAATCATAGCTTAACCTCTTTTGGGTCCGACGTGGATTGAATACAATCAGCATCGTTAAACAACTCTCAAGGTCATTTGGGGGCTTCCTGTTCAAACATAGGTCGTATTCGAATCAAAGAGAACATAGCTGTCGGTACCCTCTTGATTGGCAACGCCAAAGCTGAAGGAAATATGCCCTAGAGGCAATAATAAAGTTATTATTTATTTCCTTATATCATGATAAATGTTTATTATTCATGCTAGAATTGTATTAACCGGAAACATAATACATGTGTGAATACATAGACAAACATAGTGTCACTAGTATGCCTCTACTTGACTAGCTCATTAATCAAAGATGGTTAAGTTTCCTAACCATATACATGAGTTGTCATTTGATTAATGGGATCACATCATTAGGAGAATGATGTGATTGACTTGACCCATTCCGTTAGCTTAGCACTTGATCGTTTAGTATGTTGCTATTGCTTTCTTCATGACTTATACAAAGTTCCTACAACTATGAGATTATGCAACTCCCATTTACCGGAGGAACACTTTGTGTGCTACCAAACGTCACAACGTAACTGGGTGATTATAAAGGGGCTCTACAGGTGTCTCCAAAGGTAGATATTGAGTTGGCGTATTTCGAGATTAGGTTTTTGTCACTCCGATTGTCGGAGAGGTATCTCTGGGCCCTCTCGGTAATGCACATCACTATAAGCCTTGCAAGCAATGTGATCAATGAGTTGGTTACGGAATAATGCATTACGTAACGAGTAAAGAGACTTGCCGGTAACGACGTTGAACTAGGTATTGGATACCGACGATCGAATCTCGGGCAAGTAACATACCGATGACAAAGGGAACAACGTATGTTGTTATGCGGTTTGACCGATAAAGATCTTCGTAGAATATGTAGGAGCCAATATGAGCATCCAGGTTCCGCTATTGGTTATTGACCGGAAATACTTCTAGGTCATGTCTACATAGTTCTCGAACCCGTAAGGTCCGCACGCTTAAAGTTACGTTGACAGTTTCATTATGAGTTTATATGTTTTGATGTACCGAAGGTTGTTCAGAGTCCCGGATGTGATCACGGACATGACGAGGAGTCTCGAAATGGTCGATACATAAAGATTGATATATTGGAAGCCTATATTTGGATAACGAAATCGTTCCGAGAGAAATCGGGATTTTTCCGGAGTACCGGGGGGTTACCGGAACCCCCCCGGGGGTTAATGGGCCTACATGGGCCATGAGGGAGAAGAGGAAGGGCCGGCCAGGGCAGGCCGCGCGCCCCCTCTTCCCCTAGTCCGAATAGGACAAGGGGGGGTGCCCCCCTTTCCTCTTTCCCCTTCCCCCTTTCCTTCTCCACCAAGGCAAGAGGGGGGAGTCCTACTCCCGGTGGGAGTAGGACTCCTCCAGGCGCACCCCTAGGGGGACGGCGGCACCTCCCCCTCCCTCCTTTATATACGGGGGCAGGGGGCACCTCTAGACACACTAGTTGATCTTCATGATCGTTCCTTAGCCGTGTGCGGTGCCCCCCTCCACCATATTCCACCTCGGTCATATCGTTGCGGTGCTTAGGCGAAGCCCTGCATCGGTAGAACATCATCATTATCACCACGCCGTCATGCTGACGGAACTCATCCCCGACACCCTGCTGGATCGGAGTCCGGGGATCGTCATCGAGCTGAACGTGTGCTGAACTCGGAGGTGTCATACGTTCGGTGCTTGGATCGGTCGTATCGTGAAGACGTACGACTACATCAACCGCGTTGTCATAACGCTTCCGCTTTCGGTCTACGAGGTTACGTGGACACACTCTCCCCTCTCGTTGCTATGCATCACCATGATCTTGCGTGTGCGTAGGAAAATTTTGAAATTACTACGTTCCCCAACAGTGGCATCCGAGCCTAGGTTTTATGCGTTGATGTTATATGCATGAGTAGAACACAAGTGAGTTGTGGGCGATACAAGTCATACTGCTTACCAGCATGTCATACTTTGGTTCAGCGGTATTGTTGGATGAAGCGGCCCGGACCGACATTACGCGTACGCTTACGTGAGACTGGTTTTACCGCCGTGCTTCGCACATAGGTGACTAGCTGGTGTCTGTTTCTCCAACTTTAGTTGAACCGAGTGTGGCTACGCCCGGTCCTTGTGAAGGTTAAAACAACATTAACTTGACGGACTATCATTGTGGTTTTGATGCGTAGGTAAGAACGGTTCTTGCTCAGCCCGTAGCAGCCACGTAAAATTTGCAAACAACAAAGTAGAGGACGTCTAACTTGTTTTTTCGGGGCATGTTGTGATGTGATATGGTCAAGACGTGATGCTATATTTTATTGTATGAGATGATCATGTTTTGTAACCGAAGTTATCGGCAACTGGCAGGAGCCATATGGTTGTCGCTTTATTGTATGAAATGCAAACGCCCTGTAATTGCTTTACTTTATCACTAAGCGGTAGCGATAGTCGTAGAAGCAATAGATGGCGTAACGACAACGATGCTACGATGGAGATCAAGGTGTCGCGCCGGTGACGATGGTGATCACGATGGTGCTTCGGAGATGGAGATCACAAGCACAAGATGATGATGGCCATATCATATCACTTATATTGATTGCATGTGATGTTTATCCTTTATGCATCTTATCTTGCTTTGATTGACGGTAGCATTTTAAGATGATCTCTCACTAAATTTTCAAGAAGTGTTCTCCCTGAGTATGCACCGTTATGAAAGTTCTTCGTGCTGAGACACCACGTGATGATCGGGTGTGATAGGCTCTATGTTCAAATACAACAGGTGCAAAACAGTTGCACACGCGAAATACTCAGGTTAAACTTGACGAGCCTAGCATATACAGATATGGCCTCGGAACACGGAGACCGAAAGGTCGAACGTGAATCATATAGTAGATATGATCAACATAGTGATGTTCACCATTGAAAACTACTCCATCTCACGTGATGATCGGACATGGTTTAGTTGATTTGGATCACGTGATCACTTAGATGACTAGAGAGATGTCTATCTAAGTGGGAGTTCTTAAGTAATATGATTAATTGAACTTAAATTTATCATGAACTTAGTCCTGGTAGTATTTTGCAAATTATGTTGTAGATCAATAGCTTGCGTTGTTGCTTTCATATGTTTATTTTGATATGTTCCTAGAGAAAATTGTGTTGAAAGATGTTGGTAGCAATGATGCGGATTGGATCCGTGATCTGAGGTTTATCCTCATTGCTGCACAGAAGAATTATGTCCTTAATGCACCACTAGTGACAGACCTATTGCAGGAGCAGATGCAGACGTTATGAACGTTTGGCTAGCTCAATATGATGACTACTTGATAGTTTAGTGCACCATGCTTAACGGCTTAGAATCGGGACTTCAAAGACGTTTTGAACGTCATGGACCATATGAGATGTTCCAGGAATTGAAGTTAATATTTACAGCAAATACCCGAGTTGAGAGATATGAAGTCTCCAACAATTTCTATAGCTAAAAGATGGAGGAGAATCGCTCAACTAGTGAGCATGTGCTCATATTGTTTGGGTACTACAATCGCTTGAATCAAGTGGGAGTTAATCTTCCAGATAAGATAGTGATTGATAGATTTCTCTAGTCACCATCACCAAGTTAGTAGAACTTTGTGATGAACTACAGTATGCAAGGGATGACGAAAACGATTCCCGAACTCTTCGTGATGTTGAAATCGACAAAGGTAGAAATCAAGAAAGAGCATCAAGTGTTGATGGTTGTCAAGATCACTAGTTTCAAGAAAAGGGCAAAGGGAAAGAAAGGGAACTTCAAGTAGAATCACAAGCAAGTTGTCAGTCCCGCGAAGAAGCCCAAAGCTGGACCAAAGCCTGAAACTGAGTGATTATACTACAAAGGAAATGGTCACTAGAAGCGGAAATGCCCTGAATATTTGGTGGATAAGAAGGATGGCAGAGTGAACAAGGGTATATTTGATATACATGTTATTGATGTGTACTTTACTAGTGTTTATAGTAGCCCCTGAGTATTTGATACTTGTTCGGTTGCTAAATATTAGTAACTCGAAAGAGGAGTTACAGAATAAACAGAGACTAGTTGAAGGGAAGTGACGATGAGTGTTGGAAGTGGTTCCAAGATTGATATGATCATCATCGCACACTCCCAATACTTTCGGGATTAGTGTTAAACCTAAATAAATGTTATTCGGCGTTTGCGTTAAGCATGAATATGATTTGATCATGTTTATTGCGATACGGTTATTCATTTAAAGTCAAAGAATAATTGTTGTTCTGTTTACATGAATAAAACCTTCGATGGTCATACACCCAATGAAAATAGTTTGTTGGATCTCGATCGTAGTAATACACATATTCATAATATTGATGCCAAAAGATGCAAAGGTTATAATGATAGTGCAACTTATTTGTGGCACTGCCGTTTGGGTCATATCGGTGTAAAGCGCATGAAAAAACTCCATAAAGATGGATTTTTGGAATCTCTTGGTTATGAATCATTTGATGCTTGCGAACCGTGCCTTTTGGGCAAGATGACTAAAACTCCGTTCTCCGGAACAATGGAACGAGCTACTGACTTGATGGAAATAATACATACCGATGTATACGGTCCAATGAGTGTTGATGCTCGTGGTGGGTATCGTTATTTTCTGACCTTCACAAGATGAATTGAGCAGATATGAGTATATCTACTTAATGAAGCACAAGTCTGAAACATTTGAAAAGTTCAAAGAATTTCCGAGTGAAGTGGAGAATGATCATAACAAGAAAATAAAGTTTCTGCGATTTGATCGCGAAGACAAATATTTGAGTTACGAGTTTGGTCTTCAATTAAAACAATGTGGAATAGTTTCACAAACTCATGCCACCTAGAATACCACAGCTAAATGGTGTGTCCGAACGTCATAGCTGTACTTTATTAGATATAGTGCAATGTATGATGTCTCTTATCAGTTTACCACTATCGTTTTGGGGTTATGCATTAGAGACAGCTGCATTCACGTTAAATAGGGCACCATCTAAATCCATTGAGACGACACCGTATGAACTATGGTTTAGCAATGAACCTAAGCTGTCGTTTCTTAAAGTTTGGGGTTGCAATGCTTATGTGAAAAAGTTTCAGCATGATAATCTCAAACCCAAATCGGAGAAGTACGTCTTCATAGAATACCCAAAAGAGACTTTTGGGTACACCTTCTATCACAGATCCGAAGGCAAGATCTTTGTTGCTTAATATGGATCCTTTCTAGAGAAGGAGTTTCTCTCGAAAGAAGTGAGTGGGAGGAAAGTAGAACTTGATGAGATAACTGTACCTGCTCCCCTATTGGAAAGTAGTTCATCACAAGAACCGGTTCCTGTGACAACTACACCAATTAGTGACAAAGCTAATGATATTGATCATAAATCTTCAGTTCAAGTTTCTACTGAACCTCGTAGGTCTACCAGAGTAAAGATCCGCACCAGAGTGGTACGGTAATCATGTTCTGGAAGTCATGTTACTAGATCATGATGAACCTACGAACTATGAGGAAGCGATGATGAGCCCAGATTCCGCGAAATGGCTTGAGGCCATGAAATCTGAGATGGGATCCATGTATGAGAACAAAGTGTGGACTTTGGTGGAGTTGCCCGATGATCGGCAAGCCATAGAAAATAAATGTATCTTCAAGAGGAAGACGAACACTGATAGTAGTGTTACTATCTACAAAGCTCGACTTGTTGTGAAAGGTTTTTTGACAAGTTCAAGGTGTTGACTACAATGAGATTTTCTCAACTGTAGCGATGCTTAAGTCTATCCGAATCATGTTAGCAATTGCCACATTTTATGAAATCTGGCAAATGGATGTCAAAACTGCATTCCTTAATGGTTTTCTTAAAGAAGAGTTGTATATGATGCAACCAGAAGTTTTTGTCAATCCTAGCGGTGCTAACAAAATGTGCAAGCTCCAGCGATCCATCTATGGACTGGTGCAAGCATCTCAGAGTTGGAATATACGCTTTGCTAAGTTGATCAAAGCATATAGGTCTATACAGACTTACGGTGAAGCCTGTATTTACAATAAAGTGAGTGGAAGCACTACCCCCTTTCTGATAAATATATGTGAGTAACATATTGTTGATCAGAAATGATGTAGAATTTTTCTGGAAAGCATAAAGGAGTATTTGAAAGGAGTTCTTTAAAATAAAGACCTCAGTAAAGCTACTTACGTATTGAGCATCAAGATCTATTGAGATAGATCAAGACGCTTGATAAATTTTTCAATAAGTACATACCTTGTCAAGATTTTGAAATAGTTCAAAATTGGAACAGTCAAAGAAGGAGTTCTTGCCTGTGATGCAAAGGTGTCAAGTTGAGTAAGACTCAAGACCCGACTATGGCAGAAAAAACAAAGAGAATAAAAAGTCATTCCCTATGCCCCAGTCATAGGTTCTATAAAGTATGCTATGCTGTGAACCAGACCTATTGTATACCTTGCTCTGAATTTTGCAAGGGAGTACAATTTTGATCTAAGAGTAGATCACTGGACAGCGGTCAAGAATATCCTTAGTGAGGACTAAGGAAATATTTCTCGATAATGGAAGTGATAAAAGAGCTCATTGTAAAAGTTACAACGACGCAAGCTTTTACACCAATCCAGATGACTCTAAGTCTCAATTTGGATACATATTGAAAGTGGGAGCAATTAGCTAGAGTAACTCCGTACAGAGCATTGTGGACATAGAATATTTGCAAAATACATACGGCTCTGAATATGACAGACCCGTTGACTAAACTTCTCTCACAAGCAAAACATGATCATACCTTAGTACTCTTTGGGTGTTAATCACATAACGATGTGAACTAGATTATTGACTCTAGTAAACCCTTTGGGTGTTGATCACATGACGATGTGAACTATGGGTATTAATCACATACAGATGTGAATATTGGTGTTAAATCACATGTCGATGTGAACTAGATTATTGACTCTAGTGCAAGTGGGAGACTGAAGGAAATATGCCCTAGAGGCAATAATAAAGTTATTATTTATTTCCTTAATTCATGATAAATGTTTATTATTCATGCTAGAATTGTATTAACCGGAAACATAATACATGTGTGAATACATAGACAAACATAGTGTCACTAGTATGCCTCTACTTGACTAGCTCATTAATCAAAGATGGTTAAGTTTCCTAACCATATACATGAGTTGTCATTTGATTAATGGGATCACATCATTAGGAGAATGATGTGATTGACTTGACCCATTCCGTTAGCTTAGCACTTGATCATTTAGTATGTTGCTATTGCTTTCTTCATGACTTATACAAAGTTCCTACAACTATGAGATTATGCAACTCCCGTTTACTGGAGGAACACTTTGTGTGCTACCAAACGTCACAACGTAACTGGGTGATTATAAAGGGGCTCTACAGGTGTCTCCAAAGGTAGATGTTGAGTTGGCGTATTTCGAGATTAGGTTTTTGTCACTCCGATTGTTGGAGAGGTATCTCTGGGCCCTCTCGGTAATGCACATCACTATAAGCCTTGCAAGCAATGTGATCAATGAGTTGGTTACGGAATGATGCATTACGTAACGAGTAAAGAGACTTGTCGGTAACGAGGTTGAACTAGGTATTGGATACCGACGATCGAACCTCGGGCAAGTAACATACCGATGACAAAGGGAACAACATATGTTGTTATGCGGTTTGACCGATAAAGATCTTCTTAGAATATGTAGGAGCCAATATGAGCATCCAGGTTCCGCTATTGGTTATTGACCCGAAACAGTTCTAGGTCATGTCTACATAGTTCTTGAACCCGTAGGGTCCGCACGCTTAAAGTTACGATGACAGTTTCATTATGAGTTTATATGTTTTGATGTACCGAAGGTTTTTTGGAGTCCTGGATGTGATCACGGACATGACGAGGAGTCTCGAAATGGTCGATACATAAAGATTGATATATTGGAAGCCTATATTTGGATAACGGAATCGTTCTGGGAGAAATCGGGATTTTTCCGGAGTACCGGGGGGTTACCGGAACCCCCCCGAGGGTTAATGGGCCTACATGGGACATGAGGGAGAAGAGGAAGGGCCGGCCAGGGCAGGCCGCGCCCCCTCCCCCTAGTCCAAATAGGACAAGGAGGGGGGGCGGCGCCCCCCTTTCCTCTTTCCCCTCCCCCCTTTCCTTCTCCACCAAGGCAAGAGGGGGGAGTCCTACTCCCGGTGGGAGTAGGACTCCTCCAGGCGCACCCCTAGGGGGCCGGCCGCACCTTCCCCTCCCTCCTTTATATATGAGGGCAGGGGGGCACCTCTAGACACACAAGTTGATCTTCGTGATCGTTCCTTAGCCGTGTGCGTTGCCCCCCTCCACCATATTCCACCTCGGTCATATCGTTGCAGTGCTTAGGCGAAGCCCTGCGTCGGTAGAACATCATCGTCGTCACCACGCCGTCGTGCTGACGGAACTCATCCCCGACACCCTGCTGGATCGGAGTCTAGGGATCGTCATCGAGCTGAACGTGTGCTGAACTCGGAGGTGCCGTACGTTCGGTGCTTGGATCGGTCGGGTCGTGAAGACGTACAACTACATCAACCGCGTTGTCATAACGCTTCCGTTTTCGGTCTACGATGGTACGTGGACACACTCTCCCCTCTCGTTGCTATGCATCACCATGATCTTGTGTGTGCATAGGAAAATTTTGAAATTACTACGTTCCCCAACAAAAGCCACTAGGGGCTATATGATCGTATTCGAATCTTAGCTTAAACCCTTTGGGATGGTTTTCTGATCGTATTCGAATCAGAAACCTCAAAAAATTTGAAGTCTCTTTTTGCAAACAATTTTTTGGATTTTACTTGAAGCTTTTTTGATCATATCTAAAGCATATATGAGTAATTTCTATTTAACCCGGCTTTACTTTGGATGATAAGTCGCCAGTATATGACAATCATAAACATTTGGAAGTTATTGCTTCTAAAGATTGGGTTATCACCCTTACTGCATAGGTCATGTAAACCGACAGTGCAAATTCAATATCACAATGGGTATATGTGAGAAATTATTACCCGTCTTGGCTTTTGACGTTAAGTCGCCAGGGCATATGTTGTTTAAACTCTGTGCAGGATTTGCAGAACTATGACTTATATAAATGCTTCAGTCGAAGCTTATCACTGAAATTGGTGTCTCAAAAGGGTTATCAATTATTGATTTTCCCAAGGGCTATAGGCCACCGGGTTACAAAAATTTCGGCTTACAATGAATGCGCATTAAGTCGTCATCGGCCAAGAGCCGCCAGGTATTTAAACTCTGGATTTACTTGTCAGCCGATGAGGTATTCAAATCTTTAATAGCCAAAACTAGCTGGATTTCATAATGACATTGAAATGATTGAGGTTTTCATACCGGATTATATTATTTAAATCTTGAATAGCCAAAACTGGCTGGATTTCATAATGACATGACTGGATTTCTATTGTGATTATCAATAAACTGGCTGGATTTCATAATAACCAGTGCTATGATGGAGGTTTTCAAAGTCGCTTTAGCGCAACGGCTATTATTTTTATCAATGGGCATGATTTATTTTTACAATGGAGGAAATAGTCCCGAGTCGCTGTAGGCTTACGACCCGGCACTTGGGGGCTACATTGTTCAAATCGAGATTACATCGAATATACAAGTCCCATGTCACTGCCAGCATGCACCATGGCACTTGGGGGCTAATGCAAAGTCATTTTTTGCTCAACTTATTGAAGACCCGACTCATCACATTTTAAATGAGCTGACCCTTGGGGGCTACCAATTGCTCCTGTCAAAAAATTCAAGGTACACAAGCATTAATCCATTATATTGAACGGTCCACTATTCAGTTGGTGGAGTACAAAGCTCTTAACCTTGTGGACGTGGGTTCAAGTCCCATGGTGGAGACTATATTATATGATGTTACTATCAATTATATACAAAGTCCCAGCTCAGTATTATCTTACTAAGCCGGCCCTTGGGGGCTACACATTGCTGTTCAAATTTACATAGTTATATCTACAAAGTCCCTGTTCATTATTGCATAATGACCCAGCCCTTGGGGGCTACACTGGTTGAAGTTTTCATGAGCATAAAGCAATTACAAGTCCCAGGTTGCTGCAAGCATGACAACCCGACACTTTGGGGCTACATGTGTGGAATATTCAGTTTATATGATTGAGATGAATAAACCGGATTTCTTCAAGGTTGCAACATTTATTTGAGCAAGTCTTAAACCATGACTTTGTTCTGCTCAAGACTTGGGGCTACAGGTAATATGGATATAAGGGAGAAAAATCTTTAAATTATCAGCTTTGAGCAAATCAGGAGGATCAATTACATAAACCGGTGTCAACAACAATTATGACCCGGTATCATCTGTTTTATAATCCGGCAGTTTTTGGTAATGATAAACCAGCAAGTTTTACATCTTCAAGCCGGCTGAATATCAGATGAGTATTTGAAGACCAAAATTATTTAACCCGGCGCTTTGCAAGCCAACTCAAGTGGATTTTCTAGATAAAGGAAATGACAATTGGACTTAAGGATAATCAGGTCCCGTCTCAGGAGAATATTTAACCCGGAGCACAAGGAATTAAGGATGATCAGGTGCCGGCGTACAAGAATTTTTAACCCGGAACACAATCTGTCAAAGTTGTTCTTGTGTTTGTTTTACAAGATTAGTTTAACATGGATAAATCCAAATTAAACTGGGGGCTAATGTCGGGGATATACCCCGCGGTATGACCCGGTCGGAAGTATGACCCGGCCGGACTTGGCGCTTCACCGACGACCCACCGTAGGACTGGCGACTCACGGGTCTGGCTGCTCACAGGTCAGACGACTCACGGATGACCCCGACGGCGGGTCACATAGAAGACTAGGCCCAAGGCCCAGTAGGCCGGCTCATATTATGGTGGGCCGGCTTAAGATAGAAGGCATGAGGAATATTTCCTTTACGAGGAAGCAAGACCCGTACTTGTATTCGACTTGTAATAGAGAATAAGTTAGTTCTAATCCTAATAGGAGTCTACATGTAAGCCGCCCCTTCAACTTATATAAGGAGGGGCAGGGCTCCACAAAGAGGGACAAGCAGGAAGCAATAATCTATAGGGCTAGACACAATTAGAGGAGAGCCGGCTTACCGACGACTCCCTCATGAGCATAATGAGACCTAGCCACAAACAACATGTAGGGCTATTATCGAATGATGTTTCCCGGGGCCCGAAGTTGTCTAAATCCTTGTCTTGTGTGTTGATCCACCTTGAATCTCTCGATTCCGACCAACCCCTTCAAGCTACCGCATAGATGCGTTGGGCTCACGACTAAGTCCTCACACTAGGACATCTGATGTGACAATTCCACGACACCGCGGGAAGCCTTTGTCCTACTAGTGCCAAGGAGGCAAAGAAAATCGTGTGCCCTCTTGATCTGCCACACATTAGATATCACACATGCATCAATGATTGCATCATATATCGGAACGAGCATGCGGAAAATACCATCTGTCCAAAGTTCAATGCTTCACGATATAAGAAGGCCAGAAAGAAAGCTCCATAGAAAGTTGTATGGTAATTTCTGATCACTCCGCGTCTACAGTGGTATTTCATAGATCCTAAGGAAGCAAAGCTTATGCGCTGGCACGCGGAGAGGGTGAAGCCAGATGACGGAGATGAGCCGAAGCTGAGACACCTCGCAGATGCTAGCCAGTGGAGAGCATTAAATGCTGAATTTGATTTTTTTTCTCGCAAATGATCCAAGGAACGTCGTGCTTGGCGCTAGTAGTGATGGCATGAATCCATTTGGCAACCAGAACACCAATCATAGCACATGCCCGTGTTTGTATGGATGTACAACCTCCCCCCTAGTTGTGCATGAAGGAAAAATACATACACATGGCCATGCTTATTCAAGGTCCGAGACAACCGGGAAATGATATAAATCTGTATCTCGGGTTACTGAAAGAGGAGCTACATACCTTATGGAAAACGCCGGCCAAGACATGGGATGCAAGCAAAGGAGAGTATTTCTACATGAGAGCCGCGCTGATCACGACGGTGCAGGACTATCTCGGTTACGGCTATCTCTCCGGCCAGGTGTGCCATGGATATTGTGGATGCACGAGGTGCATGGATGATACAACTTATCTGCAGCTATCGAAAGATGGCGGGTCTTCGAAAATCGTGTACATGGGGCATGACCCGTGGAGAAAGCATGGAGATCTATTCAATGGTAAGGCTGAGCATCGAGGTTCTCCACGTAAGCATAGCGGTGCAGAAATATATGAGTTATTGAAGAACTGGGAAGAGAGCCCCTCGCTGGGAAAGACGAAGAAGAAGGCGCTGGAGCCCTGCTGAAGGTATGGAAGATGAGATCTGTTTTCTGGGACTTGGAATATTGGCCCACACTCGACACGCCTCATAGCCTTGATCAAATGCATATCACAAAAAATATCGTTGAGAGTTTGCTTGGAACATTGATGAACATGCCGGAGAAGACCAAGGATGGGCCGAAGGCAAAAAAAGACTTGGAATTTTTTAATATCAGGAAAGATCTCCAAATGCCCGGTAAAAGGTCGTCAGAGGACAGCGAGACGGAGACGAAGACGGAAGATAGGGGCAAAAAAGTAAACAAGAAGGAAGAATAATATTGCCCCCCCCCCTCTTGCTTCACGACTGTAATGTGATGATGACACCGTTACTCCCGGTTGCACTTAGAGGGATTATGGACACACATGTGCGTGAGACGCTTACTGACCTATGCCACTTTTTTGATGCTATCTCTCGAAAGTCAATCAGTGTGAAGCAACTCCATAGGCTATAGGAAGAGATCGTTGTCATACTGAATGAGCTAGAGATGTACTTCCTACCTGTGTTCTTTGATGTCATGGTGCATCTATGTGTCCACATCATGGACGACATCATCGACCTAGGGCCGACATTCCTGCATAGCATGATGCCGTTCGAGAGAATGAATGGGGTCATCAAAGGATTCGTTCGTAACATGTCCCGTCCAGATGGAAGCATAGCCTAGGGATATCTGACCAAAGAGTGCATCTCTTTCTGTGAGAGTTATCTAGTAGGCACCGGAGACCCTGTTGTTGGTTTGTTCGTCAACAAGCACTGTGGAAGGCTCGAAGGCGAAGGTCACACCAACATTCATAGGGATGTGAATGTGTTACGCTCGGGTCGACAAAACAACCTTGACAGGGCAAACTTAATAGTGCTACAACACCTAGATGTGCTAGAAGATTTCATGACACTGCACAAAGAGACCATCGCAAAGAAGTACTGTGACCGTGGGGTGCACAGGACGGACGTTGAAGTTATTAGAGAGCACAACTCCACTTTCGTGCCTTGGTTCAAAGAGCGAGTTCTGGCTAATCCCCCGGAAGAGGGTTGTTCGAACGGAACGCTCATACACGCCTTAGCACATGGCCCCTCGACCAACCTCGCGACTTATCAAGCATACGATATCAACGGATACATGTTCTACACAGAGGAGAAAAATATAAACAGTGATGAACAAAACTCAGGGGTGACGATGGAAGCCATGACCGGGAATGTAACTGAAAGATATTATGGAAGGGTAGAAGAGATATGGGAGCTTAACTACTCTGGATTGCATAGTGCGACGATGTTCCGTGTCAGATGGGATAAGAATGTACACAGAGAAAACCGACATTTCACTACCATGTGTATACCCGACTCCGATAGCGGTACCGTCAACGCCATCACCAAAAAAGAGCCATGGGTACACGCTAAACACGTGACACAATGTTTTGCATAACTGATTCGATCAATCCCAGTCGTGTTGTCATGAGGAGAAGCAAAAGGAGCATCGCCGGAATGGATGGAGTCACCAACAAGGAAGACTATGACCAGTACGGTGATTCGATGAGGGAAGATGATGCTGATGACGACGAAATATACGTCAAAAGAAGAATGAAGACTACATTACCTACGGATGATCGTAATCCCTGGAGAAGGAAAAGTCACGACCATGGGCTCAATTATTCGACAACGAACAAAAGAGGGAAGAAGATCAGTCTGAAGCGTCATCGTCGCCCAAGCTGACAAACTAATCCCCAAAGTTTGTGTGTGTCTAGCTATTTTGTATACCGCTGATAGCAGCCAAATGATGTAATATATATTATACTGATTATTATCCGAAAGGTAACAGTGGTATTGCTCCAACGACAGACCAAATTAAAGGAAGGAAAATGCAAAAGAAAGATAAGAAAAAGAAAAGTGCAAATGAAAGAAAAAGAAAAAGAAAAAGAAAGGAAGTTTTACAAAATGAAATGAAAAGAAAAAGAAAAAGAAACTAATAAGTTGTGGAAAATGAAATGCAAGAAAAATAAAAAATGAAAGGAAGGAAGTTAGTGGAATATGAAAAAGAAAAAGAAAAAGAAAAGTGCAAATGAGAAAGAAAAAGAAAAGGAATAATATAAATAAATAGAGAAATAAAAATAAAATAAAAATGAAGGAAGTTTGTAGAATATGAAAAAAAGAAAAAAAAAAGAAAAAAGAAGAAAAAAGTTAGCAGTAGCGCGTTTTAGCCGGGGAGCGCTATAGCTAAGGAAAATGAAAATAAAAAGAAAAAGAAAAAAAGGAAAAAAAGTTAGAAGTAGCGTTTTGGCTAGGACAGCGCCATAGCTAACTTAGCTATAGCGCGTTTTGCCAACACGCGCTATAGCTAAGTTGCCTACAGCACCGGTCCGGTACCTCCTATCTCTTTCCTCTCTTTCACTCTCTCGCTCGATCCCCTTCTCTGCCATCGCCGACGCCCGCACCTGCCTACGCCACCGGCGGCGCGCGCCACACCCGACCCGACGCCGGCCACTGGCCACCCTGCTACGTCTTGAGCTTGCATTGGTTTTCCTTGAAGATGAAAGGGTGATGCAGCAATAGTAGCGTAAGTATTTCCCTTAGTTTTGAGAACCAATGTATTAATCCAGTAGGAGGCTCCTCAAAAGTCACACGCACCTACACAAACAAACAAAGAACTCGCAACCAACGCAATAAAGGGGTTGTCAATCCCTTCACGGCCACTTGCGGAAGTGAGATCTAATAGATATAGTATGATAAGATAAATATATTTTTGGTATTTTATAATATAGATGCAAAAAGTAAAGATGCAAATAAAAGTAGATTGGAAGCAAATATGATAAGAGATAGACCTGGGGGCCATAGGTTTCACTAGAGGCTTCTCTCAAGATACCATAAGTATTACGGTGGGTGAACAAATTACTGTCGAGCAATTGATAGAAAAGCGAATAGGTATAAGATTATCTAGGCATGATCATGTATATAGGCATCACGTCCGTGACAAATAGACAGACTCCTACCTGCATCTACTACTATTACTCCACACATCGACCGACTCCTGCCTGCATCTAGAGTATTAAGTTCATAAGAACAGAGTAACGCCTTAAGCAAGATGACATGATGTAGAGGGATAAACTCAAGCAATATGATATAAACCCCATCTTTTTATCCTTGATGGCAACAATACAATACGTGCCTTGCTGCCCCTACTGTCACTGGGAAAGGACACCGCAAGATTGAACCCAAAGCTAAGCACTTCTCCCATGGAAAGAAAGATCAATCTAGTAGGCCAAACCAAACTGATAATTCAAAGAGAGTTGCAAAGATAACTCAATCATACATAAAAGAATTCAGAGAAGATTCAAATATTATTCATAGATAAACTTGATCATAAACCCACAATTCATCGGATCTCGACAAAGACACCACAAAAAGAGTTTACATCGAATAGATCTCCACAAGAGAGGGGGAGAACATTGTATTGAGATCCAAAAAGAGAGAAGAAGCCATCTAGCTAATAACTATGGACCCGTAGGTCTGTGGTAAACTACTCACAACTCATCGGAGGGGCTATGGTGTTGATGTAGAAGCCCTACGTGGTCGATTCCCCCTCCGGCGGAGCGCCGGCGAAGGCTCCAAGATGAGATCTCCCGGATACAGAAGGTTACGGCGGTGGAAATTGTGTTTCGTTGGCTCCTTGGATGTTTTCGGGGTACGTAGGCTTATTTAGGAGGAACAAGTACGTCGGTGGTCGCCCGAGGGGCCCAGGAGACAGGGGCGCGCCCTATAGGGGGGGGGGCACCCTCCTATCTTGTGGAGGCCTCGGCTGCTTCTTGACTTGCACTCCAAGTCCTCTGGATCACATTTGTTCCAAATATCATGCTCTCGAAGGTTTCATTCCGTTTGGACTTCGTTTGATATTCCTTTTCTTCGAAATACTGAAATAGGCAAAAAAACAACAATACGGGCTGGGCCTCCGGCTAGTAGGTTAGTCCCAAAAATGATATAAATATGTAAAATAAAGCCCATAAACATCCAAAAGGGGTAATATAATAGCATGGAACAATAAAAAATTATAGATACATTGGAGACGTATCAAGCATCCCCAAGCTTAATTCCTGGTCGTCCTCGAGTAGGTAAACGATAAAAAGAGAATTTTTGATGTGGAATGCTACCTAGCATAATTCTTAATGTAATTTTCTTTATTGTGGCATGAATGTTCAGATCCAAATGATTCAAAATAAAAGTTCATATTGATAAAAGAAACAGTAACACTTCATGCATACTAATCAAAGTAATCATGTCTTCTCAAAATAACATGGCAAAAGAAAGTTCATCCCTACAAAATCATATAGTTAGGCTATGTTTCATTTTTGTCACACAAAGATGTTCCCAACTTCTATACCCCCGATGACAAGCCAAGCAATTGTTTCATACTTAAATAATCTCAAACTTTTTCAACCTTCACGCAATACATGAGCGTGAGCCATGGATATAGCACTATGGGTGGAATAGAATATGATGATGGGGATTGTGTGGAGAAGACAAAAAATGAGAAAGTCTCACATTGACGAGGATAATCAACGTGCTATGGAGATGCCCATCAATTGATGTCAACATGAGGAGTAGGGATTGCCATGCAACGAATGCACTAGAGCTATATGAATGCTCAACAAAAGAAAACTAGTGGGTGTGCATCCAACATGCTTGCTCACGAAGACCTAGGGCATTTGAGGAAGCCCATCGTAGGAATATACAAGCCAAGTTCTATAATGAAAAATTCCCACTAGTATGAAAAATACAACTTATGAGAGTCACTATATGAAAAACATGGTGCTACTTTGAAGCACAATATATGAGACTCACTACATGAAGAACAAAGTGCTACTTTGAAGCACAAGTGTGGAAAAAGAGATAGTAACATTGCCCTTTTATTTTTTATTATTTTTTCTTTTTTTTTCTTTGGGACTTTCTTTTTTTCTTTTGGCCTTTCTTTTTTTCTTTTTGGGCAATGCTCTAATAATGATGATCATCACACTTTCATTGATTACAACATACGAATTACAACTCGAAACTAGAACAAGATATGACTCTATATGAATGCCTCCGGTGGTGTACCGGGATGGTGCAATGAATCAAGAGTGACATGTATGAAAATTATGCATGGTGGCTTTGCCACAAATACGATGTCAACTACATGATCATGCAATGGCAATATGAAAAAAGTAAAGTATGTCATGATGATGATGAACGAAACGGTGGAAAGTTGCATGGCAATATATCTCGGAATGGCTATGGAAATGCCATAATAGGTAGGTATGGTGGCTGTTTTGAGGAAGATATAAGGAGGTTTATGTGTGATAGAGCGTATCGTATCACAGGGTTTGGATGCACCGGCGAAGTTTGCACCAACTCTCAAGGTGAGAAAGGGCAATGCACGGTACCGAAGAGGCTAGCAATGGTGGATAGGTAAAAGTGTGTATAATCCATGGACTCAACATTAGTCAAAAGAACTCATATACTTATTGCAAAAATTTAGAAGTCATCAAAAATCAAGTACTACGCGCATGCTCCTAGGGGGATAGATTGGTAGGAAAAGACCATCGCTCGTCCCCGACCGCCACTCATAAGGATGCACAAGCCAGGTACACTTCATGTTTCAAATTTGTTACACAACTTTAACCATACATGCATGCTACGGGACTTGCTAACTTCAACACAAGCATTCTTTAAATTCATAATCACCCAACTAGCATGACTTTAATATCACTACCTCCATATCTTAAAACAATTATCAAGTATCAAATTGATCATAGCATCCAATTCACTTCCTATGATAATTTTTATTATACCCAACTTGGATGCCTACCATTCTAGGACCAATTTTATAACCAAAGCAAATACCATGCTATTATAAAAGACTCTCAAAATAATATAAGTGAAGCATGAGAGACTAACAATTTCTTCAAAAATAAGTCACCGCCGTGCTCTAAAAGATATAAGTGAAGCACTAGAGCAAAAACTATCAAGCTCAAAAGATATAAGTGAAGCACATAGAGTATTCTAGCATATTCTAATCAAATAGGCTTCTCCCAAAAGGTGTGTACAGCAAGGATGATTGTGGTAAACTAAAAGGCAAAAACTAATATAATACACGACGCTCAAAGCAAAACACATATCATGTGGCGAATAAAAATATAGCTCCAAATAAAGTTACCAATGAACAAAGACGAAAGAGGGGATGCCTTCCTGGGGCATCCCCAAGCTTAGGCTTTTGGCTATCCTTGAATATCTTGGGGTGCCTTGGGCATCTCCAAGCTTAGGATCTTGCCACTCCTTATTCCATAGTCCATAAAAGCTTTACCCAAAACTAGAAAACTTCACAACACAAAACTCAGCAGGAAATCTTATAAGCTCCGTTAGTGAAAGAAAACAAAACCACCACATAAGGTACTGCAATGAACCCATTCTTTATTTATTTTGGTGTTAAACCTACTATAATCCAACTTCTCTATGGTTTATAAACTAATTTACTAGCCATAGATGCATCGAAATAAGCAAACAACACACGAAAAACAGAATCTGTCAAAAACAGAACAGTCTGTAGCAATCTGTAGCTAACGCAAACTTCTGGAACTCCAAAAATCCTACCGAAATAGGAAGTCCTGAAAACCTTGTTTATTGATCAGAAGAAAAAGAATCAACGCAAAAGTATGTTTCTGTGATTTAACAAAACTAAATTCGTGCGCACAAAGTTTCTGTTTTTCAGCAGAATCAAATCAACTATCATCATAGGTTATCCTATAGGTTCTACTTGGCACAAACACCAATTAAAAGATAAAAACACATCTAAACAGAAGGTAGATGCAAGATTTATTACTAAACAGGAACAAAAGCAAAAAACACAAAGAAAATTGGGTTGCCTCCCAACTAGCGCTATCGTTTAACGCCCCTAGCTAGGCATAAAAGCGAAGATAGATCTAACGAGTGCCATCTTTGGCACTAAATTCATGAGTAGCCCGCATGATAGATTCATAAGGTAATTTGACTTTCTTTCTTGGAAAGTGCTCCATGCCTTTCTTTAATGGAAATTGGAATCTAATATTCCCTTCCTTCATATCAATAATCGCGCCAATCGTTCTAAGGAAAGGTCTACCAAGAATAATAGGGCAAGAAAGAATGCAATCTATATCAAGAACGATAAAATCTACGAGAACCAAATTTCTATTTGCAACAATGAGAACATCATTGATCCTTCCCATTGGCTTTTTAATGGTGGAATCCTCAAGGTGCAAATTTAAAGAGCAATCATCAAGATCATGGAAACCTAGAATATCACATAAAGTTTTCAGAATCGTGGAAACACTAGCACCCAAATCACACAAAGAAAAACACTCATGATCTTCAATTCTAATCTTTATGGTAGGTTCCCACTCATCATTAAGTTTTCTAGGTATAGAAACTTCCAAATTAAGTTTTTCATCATAAGATTGCATCAAGGCATCAACAATATGTTTGGTAAAAGCTTTATTTTGACTATAAGCATGAGGAGAATTAACAATGTATTGCAACAAGGAAATAAAACCTTCTAAAGAACAATTATCATAATCAAATTCATTGAAATCCGAGATAGTGGGTTCAATGCTATTTAAAGTTGTGACCTCTTCAATCCCACTTTTACCAAATTTAGCATCAAGATCTAAAAACTCCGAATTCTTGGGACGCCTTCTAGGTAAAGTTGACTCATCATCAGTCCCATAATTATCAAGATTGATATTGCAAAACATAGATCTAATAGGAGACGCATCAATAACTTTAAGATCTTCATCATTATTTTCATGGAAACTAGAAGAACACGCTTTTACAAAGCAATCTTTCTTAGCACGCAATCTAGCGGTTCTTTCCTTGCACTCATCAATGGAAATTCTCATGGATTTGAGAGACTCATTGATATCATGCTTAGGAGGAGAAGATCTAAGTTTAAGAGAATCAACATCAAGCGAAAGTCTATCAACGTTCCTAGCCAAATCATCAACTTTGAGCAATTTTTCTTCAAGCAAAGCATTAAAATTCTTTTGAGAAATCATAAATTCTTTCACACTATTCTCAAAATCAGAGGGCAACTTATTAAAATTACCATAAGAATTATTGTAGGAATTTCCATAATTATTAAAGGAATTACTAGGGAACGGTCTAGCATTAAAGTTTCCTCTATAAGCATTATTTCCAAAACTATTCCTACCAACAAAATTCACATCCATAGATTCATTATTATTCTAAATCAAAGTAGACAAAGGAGTATCATTGGGATCAAGAGGAGTATTTTTAGTAGCAAACAACTTCATAAGTTCATCCATCTTTCCACTCAAAACATTGATTTCTTCTATAGCATGCACTTTTTTACTAGAAGATCTTTCGGTGTGCCATTGAGAATAATTAGCCATAATATTATCAAGAAGTTTTGTAGCATCTCCTAACGCGATTTTCATAAACGTGCCTCCCGCGGCCGAATCTAAGAGATTTCTAGAAGCAAATTTCAAACCGGCATAAAAATTGGTATGGTCATCTATAAATTTAAACCATAAGTAGGGCAATTGCGAATCATCAATTTCATTCTTTCCCAAGGTTGGGCAACATGATCATGATCAAGTTGGTTAAAATTCATAATATTGTTCCTAAGAGTGATAATCTTAGCGGGAGGAAAATACTTAGAGATAAAAGCATCTTTGCACTTGTTCCAAGAATCAATACTATTTTTAGGCCAAGATGAAAACCAAACTTTAGCACGATCTCTAAGTGAAAACGGAAATAACTTCAATTTAACAATATTGTTATCCGTATCTTTCTTCTTTTGCATATCACACAAATCAACAAAGTTGTTTAGATGAGTAGCGGCATCTTTGCTAGGAAGGCTGGCGAATTGATCTTTCATAACAAGATTCAACAAAGCAGTATTAATTTCACAAGACTCAACATCATTAAGAGGAGCAATTGGAGTACTAAGGAAATGATTATTATTGGTATTCGAGAAATCACACAATTTGGTATTATCTTGGGCCATGGCAACAAGTAATCCAACACACAAGCAAACAGAAAAAGGCAAGCGAAAAGAGAGGAGGAGATTGGGAAAGAGAGGGCGGATAAAACGGCAAGGGTGAAGTGGGGGAGAGGAAAACGAGAGGCAAATGGCAAATAATGTAAATGCGAGGGAGATGGGTACTTGGTATGTCTTGACTTGAGCAAAGACCTCCCCGGCAATGGCGCCAGAAATCCTTCTTGCTACGTCTTGAGCTTGCGTTGGTTTTCCTTGAAGATAAAGGGTGATGCAGCAATAGTAGCGTAAGTATTTCCCTCAGTTTTGAGAACCAAGGTATCAATCTAGTAGGAGGCTCCTCAAAAGTCCCACGCACCTACACAAACAAACAAAGAACTCGCAACAATACAATACGTGCCTTGCTGCCCCTACTGTCACTGGGAAAGGACACCGCAAGATTGAACCCAAAGCTAAGCACTTCTCCCATGGCAAGAAAGATCAATCTAGTAGGCCAAACCAAACTGATAATTCAAAGAGACTTGCAAAGATAACTCAATCATACATAAAAGAATTCAGAGAAGATTCAAATATTATTCATAGATAAACTTGATCATAAACCCACAATTCATCGGATCTCGACAAACACACCGCAAAAAGAGTTTACATCAAATAGATCTCCACAAGAGAGGGGGAGAACATTGTATTGAGATCCAAAAAGAGAGAAGAAACCATCTAGCTAATAACTATGGACCTGTAGTCTGTGGTAAACTACTCACAGCTCATCGGAGGGGCTATGGTGTTGATGTAGAAGCCCTCCGTGGTCGATTCCCCCTTCGGCGGAGCGCCGGCGAAGGCTCCAAGATGAGATCTCGCGGATACAGAAGGTTACGGCGGTGGAAATTGTGTTTCGTTAGCTCCCTAGATGTTTTCGGGGTACGTAGGCTTATATAGGAGGAAGAAGTACGTCGGTGGTCGCCCGAGGGGCCCACGAGATAGGGGGATGCGCCCTATAAGGGGGGCGCGCCCTCCTATCTCGTGGAGGCCACGGCTGCTTCTTGACTTGCACTCCAAGTCCTCTGGATCACGTTTGTTCCAAAAATCACTCTCTCGAAGGTTTCATTCCATTTGGACTCCGTTTGATATTCCTTTTCTTCGAAATACTGAAATAGGCAAAAAAAACAGCAATACGGGCTGGGCCTCCGGTTAGTAGGTTAGTCCCAAAAATGATATAGATGTGTAAAATAAAGCCCATAAACATCCAAAAGGGGTAATATAATATCATGGAACAATCAAAAATTATAGATACGTTGGACCCGTATCACACCCCGACGCTCCCTCCCCCGTGCTGCCCCCTGCCCAAGGTGCACCCCTGGCCCGACCCCTCCCCCATGCCACCCCTCCGCCGTACAGTCTCTCTCTCTCTCTATCTCTATCTCTCTCTCTCTCTCTCTTACCAAATTTGGTCTCTCTGCAGATCGAGGAGGAGGAGAAGGACCTCCTCTGCCCCGGCGACCCGACGCCACCTCCTCAGCCCCGGCGAGCCCTGACCCCAACGCCACCCCCTCAGCCCCGGCGACCCTGACCCCGACACGCGGTGAGCCACCCCCTCCGCTCCTATTGTTCTTTAGTTAGGGAAAAAATTCAGAAAATGAAGTAGTAGATGCCACTATAGCTAGCTCTTGTTAGGGCAAAAAATTCAGAAAAAAGTAGTTGATGCCACTCTAGTTAGGGCAAAAGAATTCAGTAAAAAATTCAGAAAATTTCAGAAAATGAAGTAGTAGATGCCACTCTAGTTAGGGCAAAAAATTCAGAAAGTAGTGTATTTTGCATTTCTGTAACTAGTCCATTACAGTAGTCTGCAATTTTATTTGAATGCAATGTTGATGGACACAGCAACAAGTTTATGAAATGAAATGAAATGTTTTCCATTGGAGTCCATTTGGAGTTGCTCCATTGCTTGTGAGATGCTCTATATGTGACCTATGTTTTGCCGGTTGCGAATGACCTATTTTTTGCCAGAAATGTTGATTCATTTCCATTCTGACAAATTTCAGGCGCTCTATATGCGCACTTTCTAGCAAAGGTCATGCTGAAATTTTCCGTGAATTTCGGCATGACTTGTGCTAGAAAGTTGGACATATCGAGTGCTCGAGATTTGTCCTGGCGGGAATGAAATGACATTTCCGGCAAAACAAAGGTCACTTTTTTTCAGTATTCACTTTATTATATAAAGCTCGATAATTAAACGACTACGACATTGAACCCTAGGAAACATGACCGACACTGATGAGGCCGGAGGTTCTCAGTCCCAATTAGGTTAAGCACACGCCTACCTCGACCTTCTGGCGGATCAGGAGAGACATCAAACTGGGTATCAGGACCCCCTTGTCATGATGGAGGACGATGGTGGTGGCGCCGGCGCCAACACTGATGCCACCATCGACACCGAGACTGGCGCTGATGATGTTGCTAACTACAGCACGGAAGGTGGGACCTCCCAAGCCAGTGAGGGAAAGAAGGAAAAGAGGACACGACGCCCAAATGAGCTCGGCACCGAAAGACTGGTGGTCATGGTGGGGCACCCTGGCGAGTTCGAGCCAATAGAGCCGCGGGAAGTGGCAGCGTGTTACGGCAACCAACTAGCATGCATCCTACGGGATACTGCTAACATCAACACCACAAAAATACGGAAGAATGAACATTTGAAGAAGCTGCTCCTAACTAGGTTGCACGCAAGATTCCTATTCCCCGGTCAGAATGACGATGTCGACCCATGGGATGATGATGCCATGAAAAAAATCAACAACAAAGCCCTAGGGAAGTTTAGCAATGCATTGAGCGCTTGGAAAACTAGGGTGAAAAAGGCGATTCAAGTAGACCACGAAACCTACGCCGAGATTTTTGCAGACAATCCGAAAATTATGATAGAGGACTTTGAAAAGTTCAAGGAGACTTGCAATGAAGAAGCTGCCAAGGCCAAGTCGGAGAGAGGCAAGCAGCTGCAGGCAAAGAACATGGGGAACCACCACCTTGGAAGTCGTGGTTACACGGGAAAGAGGCCCGTGTGGGCTAAGGAGGACGCAGAACGTGAACGTCAGGGGATCCCATATCCATTGGTTGGGTTCACCGACTAGCAGGAACACGACTTCATCAGGGCCGGATTCTCATGGGACCCCAAGAAATAGAATTTTTCCACCGACGGGACGACTAGGAAATTCATGAGATTACTGGTAATTATCCTTTTACCACCTTACATATTAGGTTCTGATCAACGAACTCTACTACATTCTACTCGCATTCGTAAATGATTCACGGTCCATTTTGAAGAGAGAGCAACACAAGCTTGCGGCCGAGAGCGACTCGCTGACTCAGTTGACTCAGTCGTCGGCGAAGTACAAGTGGGACACTCCTTTCAACCGTGCCATGAACATAATGATGGGACACCCGCCCGGCCAGCGGCCACAATATGGACGTGTGCACGGCGCCGGGGATGGCGCCACGTGGAAGTACTATTGTAGCGAGGACCTCGAGGCCAAAAGATAGAGAAAGAAGTTCAGTCAAGTGACTATCGACGAGAAGGTGGTGCGGGATATGGAGAAAGCAAAAGCTGAGACCAAAGCTGAGATAATTCGAGAAACGGTAGCTGCCTGCAGAGATGATATGGTGGCTGCCTTTTCAAGCTTGATTCCAACTGTGGTCAGATGGGCGCAACAAAATCCAAACGCGCCACCAAGTGATTTTCCCATGCCCAGCTTCATCGGGAGCAACTCAATGAACACCGCACCCATACCCGTACCTACTATGGCAACCGCACCCGCACCCGCACCTCCTCCAACACCTGCTCCTGCACCCAGCTGTCACAGCAGCCCTAGCTCCGTCTCTGGCTTGAACGTCGGGCCGTCGACATTGGATGAGCTCAAAGCCCTCACGGTAAATACGCGTCGCACCTTCATCAACTCAACTAATTAATTAATCTTCAGTTGCCGTTCTTTTTGGAACTCTGACGCCGCACATATATGTGTTTGTAGGCCGACTCCACTCCGTGCACCCTCCTTTGCCACATGAAGGGTGGGTTGGTGGATGTGGGGAAGGGTACTATAGTGAAGCCCAAGGATCGATTGTTCCACCGCCGGCAGATGCCTGATAATGCCTTAAGGGTCTCTGTGGCGAGTGTGAAAGCGGGCTACGAGGGTTTCCCTCGTCCGATACAAACAGATGGAGAGGATGACGAGACCCCCACGCAGCTTGGCCAATGCAAAAATTGGCCGATCCTGTGGCCGAAAAATCTTCTTTGTGTCGAGGTTGCCGGGAGCACACCAACACTACTAGGGAAAACCCTAGTAGTAGCGCGGGTATAATGCCCACTAGTAGCACGGGGCACAGCGCTACTAGTAAGGCGCTACAGCTATTCCTTAGCAGTACCACGTGCGACACGCGCTACTGCTAAGACATATAGCTGTAGCGTTTGTTCACTCCCGCGCTACTGCTAATATAGCTAGTAGTAGCGTGTTTTCTCTCCATCACTACTAGTGTTCTTTTTCTCATTTTTTAATTTTTACTGTATTTATACGCCGTTATACAAATTTTGGTACAATACCAATTATGAGGTTGTTATATCAATATGTCCATAACAGTGTGTCAAATGACGGTGGATTAGGTTCAAGTGGAGGCAACATGTGGTGCATGTCAAAAGTATACTACTAATCCAAACTTGATCTAGTCTGGACTAGTAGTACTTTCGATGTGCACCACATGTTGCCTCCACTTGAATCCAATCCGCCAACACAAGCTATTTAATCATCATCATAGTCATTACCACCAACAGTAGCTATTTAATCATCATAGTCATAGTGTAGCACACATCATCATCTTCAAACTCATTCTAGCTAGCTAATCACCACCAACACTAGCTGCTGTAAATATCTAATAACCACCAACACTAGCTAATAATAATCATCATAGTCATTACCACCAACACTAGCTATTTAATCATCATAACTCATTTCTAGATAGCTAATCACTCCTGCTGCTCTCTCTCAGGTAAAATAGCATAAAATATGTGTAGCACTCCTGCTTCATCAAGTTGGAGCATGCAGATGAACCTGTCTCCTAATCATGGGCTGCGCTTCTCATTGCTGCCCCCTAGTACTTCTCTGCGATCGTTCACAATTTTGCTCCAGTCTTTCACTATTAAGCATTCCTTGCTTTTAGAAATCCTGAATGCATGACCTTTAGTCTCGATCCAATGAGGCACAACATTCATTGGGAGTCCCTGTTGAAGAATATCGTATATTAACATACTTAGCAATGAAGTTTAGCTTAAAAATAAATGTAAGCAAAAGATGTACTGAGGACAGATAGTAAAAATCTTACCATCTTTCCTAAATAGACGTTACTATAGTTCAGTACGAAAACTATTGGTCGCACGTTTTGAGTACTAAGATTTTTAAGTCCAGAAAAATAATTTGTCTTGACAGTATGAAGATCCTCAAGCCATGAAACAAATGACCTATCTCCTCACAGTTTAGTTCAGCCCCGGGACAGTGGACGGTCATGTCTACCAAGCGCCGGATATGTTTGCTTGAATGGAAATAAGTTGTCAATAGAAATTAGTTGTCAAATATATTTGAATAAACAATATCAAAGACATAAACATGGTTGAGAAACTCACATAATGGTATAACTGGAGGCGTCTGCACATCGACCCAGATGTCGATATTACATTCAATATCATCTTCCGGATGAATATCAAAGGTGATAACCATATCAGGCTCAAATGCATAAGCCTTGCATAGTGCTTGCCAAGTTTTGCATTCAAAGTAGGTGTAGGTGTCTGTGTTGTATGATTTTGAGTGGAATGTATAACCATGCACTACTAGGGAAAACCCTAGCAGTAGTGCTGGTTTTGTGCTCACTAGTAGCGCGGGTAGGCGTGCTACTAATAAGGCGCTATAGCTATTGCTTAGCAGTAACGCGTGCCCGCACACGCTACTGCTAGGACAAATAGATGCAGTGTTTGTTCACTCTCACGCTACTGCTAATGTAACTAGTGGCAGCGTGTTTTTTCTCCATCGCTACTAGTATTCTTTTTTATTTTTTTATTTTTAGTGTATTTATGCACCATCGTACAAATATTGGTACAATACCAGTTATGAGGTTTACATCATTATGTCCATAACAGTGTGTCAAATGAAGGTGGATTAGGTTCAAGTGGAGGCAATATGTGGTGCATGTCAAAAGTATAATACTAATCCAAACTTGATCTAGTTTGGACTAGTAGTACTTTCGATGTGCACCACATGTTGCCTCCACTTGAATCTAATCCGCCAGCACAAGCTATTTAATCATCATCATAGTCATTACCACCAACAGAATTTATTTAATCACCACTAACACAAGCTAATAATAATCATCATAGTCATTACCACCAACACTAGCTATTTTATCATCATAGTAATAGTGTAGCACATCATCATCTTCAAACTTATTTCTAGCTAGCTAATCACTCCTGCTGCTCTCTCTTAGGTAAAATAACATAAAACATGTATAGCCCTCCTTCTTGATCAACTTGGAGCATGCAGATGAACTTGTCTCCTAATCGTGGGTAGCGCATCTGTTTGCTGCCCCCTAGTACTTCGCTGCGCTCCCCCATCACATATTTGGTCCAGTCTTGCACTATTAAGAATCCGTCGCTAATCTTGAATGCACTAAAGTAATCTATAGGATATCTTGGACGTAAGCTAATACTCATGGTACCTTTAGTCTCGATCCCATAAGGCACAAAATTCATTGGGAGTCCCTGTTGAAGAACATCGTATGGTAACATACTTAGCAATGAAGTTTAGCTTCAAAAATAATGTATGGAAAAGATGCACTGAGGACAAATAGTAAAAATCTTACCATCCTTCCTAAATAGATGTGACCGTAGTTCATTACAAACACTATTGGTCGCACGTTTTCAGTACTAACATTTCTAAATGCAGGAAGAAAATTTCTCTTGACAGTATCAAGATCCGCAAGCCATGAAACATAATGACTGAGCTCCTCGCAGTTGAGTTCAGCCCCGGCACAGTATACGGTCCTGTCTACCAAGCGCTGGACATGTTTGCTTGCACCGAAATAAGCTAACAATACAAATTAGTTGTCAACTCTTTTTAAATAAACAATATCAAAGACATAAATATGGTTGAGAAACTTACATAATGGTATAACTGGAGGCGTCTGCACATCGACCCAGATGTCGGTATTACCTTCAATATCATCTTCCAGACGAATATCAAATGTGATAACCATATCAGTCTCAAATGCATAAGTCTTGCATAGTGCTCGCCATGTTTTGCATCCAAAATAGGTGTAGTCATCTGAATTGTATAATTTTACGTTGAAAATATAACCATGCTCGGTCTTCAAGTAAACTTTCTTTACCTTCATAGTACGACTGATACCTATCTTATCCAATACAAAAACTCTTGCATAGCAGGGGATACGCTAGTAGAATAGTAAAAATAAATAAACTATAAGTTGAAGCAAATGAAGCATATGTCATGCTTAATTACGAAAAAAAACTTGTCGTTGTGACTTACTATATCCACTTCGAAGTTCTCGTCCAGCTTGATGCTGAAGCGCCTATCATCATCTAGGAAGATTCCGTCGCACAGGCCGCGCTCGTCTTCGCAGTATTTGCAAGTACCGAAATCCTTTTCATCGTCAGACATTTTCTATGTTCATAGTTGAAACATTAATTGAAAATCGATCGAAGACAACTACCAGGATACTCAACACACAAATCCGGGGCACTGGATATTTCCTACATATTCTGGCACAAGTCATGCCAAAATTCACGGAAAAATCCGGCATGACCTTTGCTAAAATAGGACATATCGAGCGCCTGAAATTTGCCGGAACGGAAATGAATCAACACTCCGGCAAAACATAGGCAACTCGGAGGTGTAACCTGCAAACATGACCGACCACTTGGGCAAGCACATATCCTATTTGAGCAACACAAGATATACATTTCAAAATATCTTATAGGACACAAATTAGCATGCATTCAATAAGCAAAAGTAAATCATATCATGCGTCCGTACATCGTCGAATATTATCACTAATACATCCCGAATAGTGTCATACATATAACATCACTAATACAACTAAAACCCTAGCACACGACGGGTATCAGCGCGGGCGGTGGACACCCATAGAGAAGGAACCATCACGGGATCATAGCTCTAGTGAGATCCCTGGAGAACCTGCCAGGTATTGGAGAACTTGTGCTCCAATGCAAACAAGTAGTGACGGACGTGCGCGTCCTCCTTACTGACACGGTGATGCACCACCTCCGCGGGGTCCTCGAGCCTCTAGACCGTCACTGGCCCACGCGACTGCCACCAAAGAAGGTTTGGGTCAACGACAGGCTGGCTCCTCCCCAACCTGCGACCCCCATAGGTAGCGCCTCCCAGTACCACCCCGGCGGAGCCCAGTCCCGGACATGGCCCGTCTGGTCAAGCAGGTGTCGTCCTTCGCCGACTCGAGGACGAGGATGCTGGATAGGCATCGTCCATGTCGATGCGGGAAAAATTGCTTTAACTAAAAAAATAGCAACAAGTTCTTACTAACTAGTTCTATTAATTCAATTAGTTCTTTCTAAAAATAAAATTACTATAAATAAAAATAAACTAGTACCTAATTAGTACCTAGTTCTTACTAACTAATTAGTACCTAGGAACTACTACCCTAATTACCATATAAGTATCCATTTTTAACTAGGGTTTGTACTACCTAATTAAATAGGGTTAATACTAATTGTAATTAACTAACTAGCACTAAAAATAGCCTAGGGTTCATACTAACTAGAACTAAATAGCTAGGGTTCATACTAAGCAGAGAAGAGGGATCAGAAGGGGAGAGTGCTTACAAAGGGCGGGGAGAGAGCTGGGGTCGGGGGAGACGGCAGCACCGAGGCGCG
>NC_041381.1:695481911-695582653 GCF_002162155.2 Triticum dicoccoides
GGAGACGGCGGTGAGGCGGGGTCGGGGGAGATGGCGGCAAGGCGGGGTCGGGGGAGACGGTGGCGAGGCGGGTCGAGGGAGACAGCGGCGGAGAGCGAGGGCGGGGGCTCCGGCAAGGTCGAGGTCGAGGAGGAGGAGGCACAGGTGCGTGACGATGTCGAGGGGCAGACTCCGGCGGAGAGTGAGGGCAGGGCCTCCGGCGAGGGCGAGGGGAGGGGCTCCGGCGGAGGCGACGAGGGGAGAAGAGAGAGTGGGGAATTGGGGGAGGAAGCAGAGGAGAGGGAATCAGGCCGCGTGGGGGGTTAGGTGAAAATAGCTTTAACAGTAGCGTGGGGAGACAAAATGCGCCGCTGCTAAAATCCATAGTAGTAGCATTCTATAAGGGCGCTACTACTATACCTAGCACGTCGGGTACGGTGTGGCAATTATAGTACTAGCGCGTTCTGTTCCTGCCGCGCTACTGCTAAGCAGGTAACAGTAGCGCCGTTTTAGCCGACGCGCTACTGCTAAGTAGCAGTAGCGCCTCATTTTAACAAGCGCTACTGGTAAGATTCTATGTATAAGGTTTTCCCTAGTAGTGATGCTCGGTCTTCAAGTTAACTCTCTTTACCTCCGTAGTAGTTTGCATAGGACTAAAACCTATCTTATCCAAGACAAAAACTCTTGCATGGCAGGGGATACGCTAGTAGAATAGTAAAAAAATTAAATTATAAGTTGAAGCAAATGAAGCAGATGTCATGCTTAATTACAAAAAAAGACGTGTCGTTGTGACTTACTGTATCCACTTCGAAGCTCTCGTCCAGCTTGATGCTGAAGCGCCTATCATCATCTAGGAAGATTCTGTTGCATAGGCCGCGCTCGTCTTCGTAGTCTTCGCAAATTCCGAAATCCTTTTCATCGTCAGACATTTCCTATGTTCATAGTTGAAACATTAATCGAAAATTGATCGAAGGCAACTACAAGGATACTCAATACACAAATCCGGGGCACTCGATATTTCCTACATATTCTGGCACAAGTCATGCCAAAATTCACGGAAACATCCGGTATGACCTTTGCTAAAATAGGACATATCGAGCACCTGAAATTTGCCGGAACGGAAATGAATCAACACTCCACCAAAACATAGGCCACTCGGAGGTGTAACCTGCAAACATTACCGGTCACTTGGGCAACCACATATCCTATTTGAGCAACACAAGATATACATTTCAAAATATCTTATAGGACTCATATTGACATGAGCATTCAATAAGCAAAACCAAATCGTAAAATAAATAAGTATTCAAATTAGCATGCATTCAATAAGCAAAAGTAAATCATCTCATGCGTCCGTACATCGTTGAATATTATGACTATACATCCCAAATAGTATCATACATATAACATCACTAGTACAACTAGAACCCTAGCGCACGACGGGTATCAGCGCGGACGGTGGACACCCACAGAGAAGGAACCATCACAGGATCATAGCTCCAGTGAGATCCCTGGAGAACCTGCCAGGTATTGGAGAACCTGTGCTCCAACGCAAACAAGTAGCGACGGACGTGCGCGTCCTCCTCACTGACACGGTTATGCACCACCTCCGCGGGGTCCTCAAGCCTCTGGACCGTCACTGGACCACGCGACCGCCACCAAAGAAGGTTCGGGTCAATGACGGGCTGACTCCTCACCAGCAACCTGCGCCCCCCGGTAGGTAGCGCCTCCCAATACCACCCAGGCGGAGCCCAGTACCGGACATGTCCCATCTGGTGATGCAGGTGTCCTCCGCCGACTCGACGACGAGGATGCGGGATAGGCATCGTCGATGTCGATGCGGGAATAATTGCTTTATCTAAAAGGGTAAACTAGTTATATTAATTTTCGTACTAAAAATAAAATAGTTGTATTAACTCAACTAGTTCAATTAAGCACTTACTATAAATAAAAATAAAATAGATTTTACTAAAAATAAACTAGTTCAACTAGTTATATTAATTTTCTTACTAATTCTATTAAACACTTACTAAAAAACAGTCAAAAAACTACTTAGATGAAGTCTAAAATTTAACCATAACTAATTTGATGAACTCTAAAATTTAATGAACCCTAACTAATTTGATGAACTCTAAAATTTAACCCTAACTAATCTGATGAACTCTAAAATTTAACCCTAACTAATTTGATGAACTCTAAAACTAATTCTATTTAACAACTACTGCCATAATTAGCATCTAATTTGATGAACCCTAACTAATTAGATGAACTTTGAAATTTAACCCTAAGAACCCTAGCTAGGCAGAGGTAGGGGAGGAGGAGGAGGAGGAGGGCGTGCTCACCTCTGGCGCCGGCGGAGTTAGGGAGAGGGGCACGCGCCGTCGAGGTCGGGGACGGGGTCGGGGTTGGGGCGGCGGGCGCACAGCGAAGGGCGGTGATGTAGGGGGGCGTCGAGGTCGGGGTAGGGGGCGGCGTCGAGGTCGGGGTCGGGGGGCGTCGACCGCGTGCGGAGGGCGGCGGGAGAGCGCGCGGCAGCCGGGCGATGACGGCGGCGACAGCAGACGCACACGCGTGTTGGATTTGGGGGAAGGGGGGCATTGGGGAAGAAATAACAGTTCGTTAAGTGGAAAGTAGCAGCAGCGCGTTCCATGGAAAGCGCTACTGCTACATTAGCTATAGCGCCTGTCCATAAAGCCCGCTGTTGGTACGCATTTCTCCTTTATTTTTCTTTTTCGTTTATTTTCATTCACATTTTCTTTTTCTCCTTCCCCTTTTTCTATTTCTTTCATTTTCATTTACTTTTCTATATGTTTTTCATTTTATTTTCCTTTCCTTAGCAGTAGCGCTTTCTGCACGAAACACGCTGCTACAACAAAGTTAGCAACAATGCACTTTCCCTAGGCACGCTAGTACTATAGGTAGCCTGGCGAGAATAGTAAGGGGAATTGTAGTAGTAGCGCGTCTACAGTTAGACGCGCTACTGCTATGATCTTACCTGTAGCGCGTTTGGATAACATGCGCTAGTGGTAAATTGTAGTAGCGCTTCTTTTTGTCCCGCGCTACTGGTAAGTTTCTGTGTATAAGGTTTTCCCTAGTAGTGCAACGGGACCTCAGGAAGGTATGACCACAACCCCTCCTACACAAGTACAACTATCGTCTGTGCTGCTTGTTGAGATCGAGAGACACGAGGAAGGAGGGCCAATCGTTCCAGCAGATGATGCCATCTGCCCCATGGAAGAGGATATGGATGATGACATGGAGGAGGCCGAGGACCCTCTCCAGTATATCAATACCGGCTATGACCATGAAGTAACACTGAGTCAACCATATGAATATGAGATGCATGTACCAGAGCCGGAACGTCCTCGGGAGTGCAAGAAGTCTTTGTTCATGCAATCCTCGCAGGACACGCCTCCAGATGCCGGTTCCAGCCAAGCTCAATTAATTATCCAGAGTCGTACAATGTTGAGCCCGACAACACTAGGGGTGGTGCTCATGGAGGCTCTGACAGACCCACCAGCACCTTAGCCCACCAAGAAGAAGCAGAGGAAGAGACCGACGGTGAGAAAATCCAATAAAGCTGGCAATGTTGGTTCTAGCAGCCAGCTGCCTTCGACCAAGGTTGACAGTGTACCGATGAAACATGCGCCATTAATCCATGTCGCGGGAGAGCCAATGGTACCGGCGAATGCACTAGCTACCATAACAGGGGATCTCAGGAGACTCCATGACCATGTGCTTTCGACAGAGAGAAGCCTCCTCACCTCGGATGATCCAGAATACTCACTTTATACGGTTCATGTGCCGAGCAGTTGCAAGATGTACATCCACACATGCCCCGCGGACCTCTTCTTCCTGAGGTTGGATTACATCTTCCAGATGTTTCAAATGAGGACACCCGATTTTACGTTCGTCCGCCTGTATGCGCTGCACATGAACTACATCGTCAGGAGAGAGCAAGTCACCGATCTTGCGGTCGCGGACCTATACTACAAGCATGAGGGCTTCTTGTCAATCAACGATGCCAACCGTCAATATGCGAGTCAGTACATCAAAGAATTCTTGGTCAGCAATAAGGACAAAGAAATGATTCTCCTACCTTATCATCCCGGGTAAGTCATCCGCGGATAGCACTATAACACATACATCCTTTCGTGCATTTCAATAATTACTTTGCACGCATGGAGGCTAACTTGATCGTATATTTTGCACAACGGGGGGTGTCGTGCCGTTCTCATCGTTCTTTACCCTTGTTACTCCCGCGCTCTATATTTGGACCCGTCGAAGAACATACAGAAGAAATATTACACACACATAAAGTATGTTCTGGACAGAGCAATGCTGGGCTTCAGCATGCGGGGTGGCTACATCCAAAGCAAAAGAAAAATAAGGTCAGGCTCTGTTTCGGCCGCAAGACTGACTTCTGTTGCATTCAGCAACCGGCAAGAAGTGAGAACGATGGATTCTACGTCATCCATCTAATGATGGAGTACAGAAGGGATGTGCAATCACTTAGCATGAAATCTTCATCCGATACCCATATCCAGAGATGGGCCGAAGCCTTTGGAGCCGTGCCGGATAATCGACTTCGAAATGATTTTTACCGGATCCAGCAGGAAATTGTGTCCATCATCATGAAAGATGTCCTCAAAGAGAATGGGATGTTCTACGGCGGCCCAATATCGCGAGCTGACGTCTGAACCCGCATTGCCTACAGCGTCAGGACATGACGCCTTTCACTAAGCTTGGTGACACCCTTCCAGATATGGACAGATGGGAAGAGTGCACTGCTTAAAAACAATGTGTCTGTTTAGTTACTTGTTACTTTCTGTACGATGAAACTTCGAATCTCTCAGTACGACGAAACTATTAGATGTATGGTGTCGCGCTCTAGTTAATTACTTTCGGTATGATGAAATTTGTTAACTATGTTTACTATATATGTTGCTTCTATTTCATAATTGTTTCATTGAATTCGCTTCATGATATATATATATATATATATATATATATATATATATATATATATATATATATATATATATCTGTGTGTGTGTGTGCATCGCTGACAGGTATATAGATCAACGATGGTGAGGAAGTGGTATGCCGTGTATACAGGGCATGTTCCGGGTGTGTATGATGAGTGGCCAGAGTGTCAGGTGCAAGTCTCTGGCTTCTCCGGCGGAAGCCAGAAAGGGTTTGATAGTAGAGCGGAAGCCGAAACTAGTTACTTGAGATTCATAGCACAAAAGGGGATTCAAAACCAGCGCCGCTGCAAAAACTACTACATAATACCGCTTTTGATCATCGTGATTGCTCTTATCTCGTATGTCATAGTTTAGGTAGATGATGAAACATGTGTCTACTGTGACAATGTAAGAGACATGTGATCATTAACTTCTATCGCTATTTCAAGATGATGATGAGATCGACCTCATTTGTGTTTGATAATGATGATATGATGAGACTATGTTGTACCACTTTGATGATGATGATGAGACATTCATTTTTCATATAGTTTCAGTGTATGCGTATGTTGTAATTGTATAAAACCTGTAAAAATATGAATATAGTAAAATAAAAAAAATACTAGCAGTAGCGTGGGGTTTTGGAGTAGTAGTAGCGCTGCATTACCATTAGTGTTGGTTGTAGAGCCATGCTACTAGTATTAGCAGTAGCGATGGATAGAGGCGCGCTACTACTAGACATAGGTAGCAGTAGCGCTGGTTGAAACAAGCGCTACTGCTAAAAATTAGCTGTAGCATCGTAGCAGTAGCGCGCCTGCCCGCGCTACTAATAGCTAAAAAACCAGCGCTACTGGTAAGGATTTTTCTAGTAGTGAAGGGAACCCGTTAATCAACGGCCGCACCTGATGAGATTGAACGGAAGTAAGGATGGAGATAGTTACCCCTAGTGGTAGGATGTGTGTGTGTGTGTGTGTGTGTGTGTGTATGTAGATGTGAAATAACGAGTTTGTAACTTTTTGTATAACTTGATCAAAGATTGAAAAGTTTGACTTGAGACAAAACTAATATGCGAAGTAAATAAAAACAAAGGGAGTAGGTGATGGATATAAGATTAGACATAGCTTCTTTTTTGGAAAAGGAGGTCATCCCCCGGCCTCTGAATCGGATAGATGCATGCGGCCACTTTATTAAAAAAAACGACAGTATCAAAGTCTGAAGTGCAAAGTATGCTCACAAAAGGAGCAAACGAAAAAAATAAAGAGTACAAGTCTCAAAGCCGCATCCGGCTGAACGAGGATCCACTAAGGACCTATCCTATGCAGTGATCGCCATCCAAACCGGTTGAAGAAAACCCGTGCTGCCATCTCCCATCGGTTGCACCCAGTAGCCAGCTGCTCCCTGGAGGCCGTAGGAGTGAGTAATGACCAAGTACGGATCCATGCCGTAGCCCGGAATATGACCTGCAAGAAATTAGTCATAGGTTTTCTGTTAAAAATCATATCATTCCTACAGTTCCATATAGCCCAAATAAGTGCGCATACTCCGATCCGTATATTACACGCGATGTGAACATTCACTCCATCAAGCCACGTTCCAAACAACGCTTCCATGCTATCAGGAGGTGAAATATTGAAGGCTACATGCACCGATCGCCAAAGTAACTTTGCAAGAGGGCAATCAAGAAATAGGTGTTGTATTGTTTCATCTTGATCACAAAAACAACACCTCGAGCTACCTACCCATCTCCGCCTCAGTAAGTTATCTTTGGTTAGAATCACTTGTTTGTGGACAAACCACATAAATATCTTAATTCGTAAGGGCACTTTAACTTGCCAAATATGAAGCGATCGCAGGATTGGGCCAGAGTTGATGAGATCTAAGTACATAGACTTGACTGTGAACAAGCCATTATTCGTGAGCTTCCATATAAAATAATCCTCCTCATCGGAAAGGTGCACCTCCATTAGCCTCCTCACTAAGTGCAGCCAAGAAGTCCAGCGTTCCCCCACTAGAGATCGCCTGAACTGGACATTCAAGGGTACCGTCTGCATCACCGTTGCCACGTATTCTTCCTTATGTTGAGCAATATGATACAAAGAAGGATACTGGAGAGCTAGCGGCGTATCACCTAACCACGTATCCTCCCAAAACCTTATTGTTAAGCCGTCTCCAACACTAAACTTCACCCTATGGAAGAAAGTATCTTTCACTCTCATGAGTCCCTTCCAAAATGGTGAATCATTAGGTCTTACAGTAACCTGGGCTAGAGTTTTGGAGTGTAAATACTCGTTGCGAAGAATCTGGGCCCACATTCCTTCGGAATGCAGCGATAATCGATATAACCATTTGACCCCCCCGGTCCTTTGGTCGACAAATAATATCCCATCTTGCCAGACCATATTTTGTCTTAACCTCGTCCGATTGCTAGAAAAATCGAGTTCGATAAAAGTCTAATATCTTGCGTACCCCTTTGGGTACTTCGAAAAAAAGACAGGAGGAACATCGGCATGCTCGTTAGTACCGAATTAATTAATACTAGGCGTCCTCCATATGACATAAGCTTAAGTTTCTTCTCGAATCGATCATCGATACATTTCCGTTCTTTATTAGTCAATTTCCTATGATGGATTGGAATGCCAAGATAACTAAAGGGCAGCGATCCCAGTTCACAGCCGAACAGGTGCTTGTACTCTTGTTGGTCATCTTTGGCCCTTCCAAAACAGAAGAGCTCACTTTTGTGAAAATTGATCTTCAACCCCGACAATTCCTCAAAAAGGCAAAGGATGAGTTTCAAGTTTCGAGCTTGTGCAAGGTCATGTTCCATAAATAATATTGTGTCATCCGCATATTGTAAGATGGAGACCCCTCCCCCATCCACCAGATGAAGAACTAGTCCACCAATCAGCCCCTTTTCCTTGGCCCGGCCTATGAGTACTGTCAATATGTCAGCCACAATATTGAACAGTATCAGAGACATTGGGTCACCCTGCCTCATGCCTTTATGCGTTTGAAAATAATGTCCAATATCATCATTGACCTTTATTCCAACACTGCCTTTCTGGACAAAGGAATCCAACTGATTCCTCCAGACCTCATTGAAACCTTTCATGCGCATAGCTTGCTGTAGAAAAGGCTACTTGACTTTATTATAAGTCTTTTCAAAATCCATTTTGAATATCACTTCATCGAGTTTCTTCGAGTGAATTTCATGTAGGGTTTCGTGTAAGACAACTACCCCTTTTAGTATGTGTCTTCCAGGCATAACGGCAGTTTGACTAGGTTGCACCACCAAGTGTGCCACCTTTGTCAGCCTGTTGGTAGACATAGCTATATCCTCGAATTGTCCTAAAACAAAAGAAAAACTCGAAGGATGTGGGTTCCTCGAGGTGGGTGCGTGGGCGGTCGTGCCGGCCAATTTGTTGACCTGTTCGCACTTTGTAGATGTCGTCATACCGGCCGGTGTTATGCGGTAGCTCCTGGTACGGTGTGTTTTTATTATTATATTATACTATAAACAAAGACACGGCCAGCATGCTGGCCGGTGTTTTTGCCCGGTGTTTGTGTCGTTTAAAGGGAAGTAAATTATGCGAGCGCATCCCCGTCTCCTCTCCTTGATGGCTTCAGGAACGTTCCGTGGCCAAGTAGCCATACCGGGGGAGTAGGCAAGGCGAAATCTGAAGCTCTCCTTCAGTCCCTACGCACCAGGGTTTATCCGGGTAATTATCTTCTTCTCCTTGGAGAAGCCAGAAGATCCTCTTAAAATGATTACATCAGGTGCTGCTGCGAATACTGTTCACGCGCTGCCACTAGCTTTAATTGAAGAACCTACTCTGTTCAGAGTTGGTTTGTTCTGTGATGCTGAAAAATGAGTCGGTTCTGTTCTGCTTGTTAATTTCAGTTTACAAAATAGGAGTTGATTCTGTTCTAAGGCTACCGTCAGTTTATTAGAATTCACTAGATTGTTTGCAGAAGAAATTCCATCTCTGAAACTGTTCATCCCGAATTGAGGAAAAGAATGAACGTGTACGTACGTGTGAGCTGGTGGTCAATCAGAACCCGGTTCATCTGAGATTTTCTTTCTGTACTCCCGTTTCTAAATATAAATATTTTTATTCAAATATGGACTATATTCAAAGCAAAATAAGTAAATTTACACTTTAAAATATGTCTATATACATCTATATGTAGTTTGTAGTTGAATCTCTAAAAAGACTTATATTTAGGAATGAAGGAAGTAATGAGGGAGTACCCAAAGTGTAACTAATTTTTCTCTCCATTCCATAATTCTTGTCTCGTCGTGGGATGAATTTATTGAGATTATTGGCAATAGAGATTGGATGGACGTTCAGTCGCTGAATTAACTGCTCTTTTGGTGGGGTGGTCGTCCCGTTCCACGATTTTGTCTGGCGGAGCCGAGCCCTGTCTCGGGTTAGTTTCTTTGCGTGGCTGCTGGTTCAAGGCCGGATCAACACCCGGAGTGCGCTGCTCAGGAAACACATCATCTCTGCTGCACCTTCTGTGAGGCGCCCTGTGAAACGGCCGATCACCTTGTTTTCCGGTGCCCCTTCGCCCAACGCTTCCGGCCGTATGTTGGAGTCTCAGTTGGTGTGGGAGGCTTTTTCTTTTTCTTTTTTCTTTTTGCAGAAAGGTGTGGGAGGCCTTTGTTCGTTCTCGTTTGTTGCTAGTGGCTATCGAAGCACCGCAACGGGGTCGTCTTCAACGGTGACACCCCATCTTTCGCGTCTCTGGTGCTTGTGCCATGAGGACGCTCTACCCCCTCCTCTATCCGCTGCGAGTGAATTGCAAAACATCGACACTTCAAGTTAGGTTTGCAGAGACCACACATTTACGGAATTGTGCCAAGAAGCACTAGTTTTTTTTTCATAATTTTTTGCAAAAAACACTAGTCGCCGGCTTAGGCCGTTTTGAGCACGATTATGACAGGTGGGTCCCGCCAAAAGGGGTGACGTGGCACAACATAACGGTTCGCAAATAGATATAATAACAGGGACTGATTTGAAAAAGAGCCTGAGGGGATAAGGTCATCTTTTCAAATAAAAAAAGAGAGGATAAGGTCATCTCCTCAGCCGTGCGCACGAGCTCCCGGCCGGCGAGCTCGGCATGGACAACGGCTCCACGACGCCCCGCCTCCTTCTCCTTCTCCTCCTCTATTCCCCCGCCCCCACCTTCCTCCCACTCCCCGGCCTCGGCCTCCCCTTGTTGCTCACCTGCATCGGCTCCGGCGAGGAGAAGAGGACGTGCGACGGCGGCCCGCGTAGGCGTGAAGAGGAGGCGCGACAACGGCGGCCATGGATGAGCTCCGGCCGGAGCTGCGCATCAACGAGGCAAATCCACTAACAGTGGGCATGGAGGTGCAGTCCATGTCCCTCAACCGTGAGCTCCGCTGCCGGCGGTACCCTCCCCTATCTCTCCCATCTCTCTCTGAGGTCGGTGCCTTCCCCAATCTCTCCCATCTCTCTCTGATGCGTGCCTGATGCTCAAGCCGACGGCGCCGGAGCTCAATCATGGCTGCTCGATGCCCAAGCTGGATCAGCTGGAGCTCATCCATGGCCGCTGATGCTCAAGCTGCCGTTGGAGCTCCATTGCCTCGCCGTCCTAACCGACACCGCCGCTGGATCCACGCCCTCTTGCCCGTCCCAGACCACGCCGGACCTCCCCTGTGCCCTGCCGCCGGCGTCCACAACCGGGGCGGTGGGAGATGAAGGTCACGATCTCACGGAGAGGACCCGATTGCTTTTTTTTCAGGGATCCTTTTGCAAAATAAAATTGTAGCGGGATGTAATTGACTATTTTCTAGCCACGTCATCCCTTCTGGCGGGACCCATCTGTCATAATCGTGCTCAAAACGGCCTAAGCTGGTGACTGGTGTTTTTGCAAAAAATTATGAAAAAATAGTGTTTTTTGACACAATTCCGTAAATGTGTGGTTCCTGCAAACCTTACTTGAAGTGTCGATGTTTTTTTCAATTCACTCTTCCGCCGCCCTAACAATATAGGCTTTATGCCCTTTAGTATATGAACAAATAAAAAACTATTCAGTTGGGGGTCCCCCTCCCCCGACCTTTCAGAAAAAACATTGAAATTGAATAGAGGAGACTAGGAAGAGGGATGGAGCAGACAAATCTACTGAATGCCATTGCCATCTGAGGAGGCCGGCCGTGTGATACCATTTGCTCCACCAAAAAGGTAGAATACACAAGCAATATTAGAGTGAAATACGTCTTTAGTCCATTAACTCAAAGCTGGTTGCACACTTGTTTTTGCGGGGATAACTTCCAATCTATTCATCAACTGTCAAGGTAGTACAAAGAACACCAGAAGTAAAAAATACATCAAGGTCCGTGACGACCTAATGATGACTGCTAGCACTGGAGCAAGCCAAGGCGCGCCGCCGTCTTCGTCCCTTCCTCATCAGTGCCGAACAAACCTTGTTGTAGTAGACAGTCGGAAAGTCGTCGTGCTAAGACCCCGTAGGACCAGCGCGTCAGAACAGCAATCGCTGCCGATGAAGAGAAGTGTAGATCGGAAGGATCCCATCCGTAGACATACGAACACAGACGAAAGAAGACAAGATCCACGTAGATCCACCGAAGACGAACACCGACCGAATCCTATGAGATCCGCCGGAGGCAAACCTCCACACGCCCTCTGACTATGCTAGAAACATCATCGGAACGGGGACAAGGCCGGGATAACCTTATTCCATCTTCAGAGAACCACTATCGCCTCGCTTCTCTGAGTAGGACACAAACCCTAACAAAACTCAAAAGAGCATGAAAAACAAAGTCCTCCCGCCGTCAAGGGCCAGGATCCACTATGCCTCCATGGCCCTAAGACCACAAAAGATGAGGTAGACCGACGGCGGCACCGGCGGGAGGCACGAGAAACGGCTAGGGCCCTCTTTCTTTCAGTGGAAGAAAGAAAACGTCCTCCGCAAGAGTAGAGTTCACGGCACACTTTAGGCCAATAACTCAGGAAGTGATCACATTTGGGCCATAAACTCGTTTATTTTATCATATAAAACCTAAACCGATTCAGAATAGAAAAAACCCGTGCACATGGCTATCATGTTGGCATACCTTGGACCGCTCGCAAATTGATTAATCTTTACAGAGTTTTTTTCTTTTGCAAGAGTATCGGCTTCCCTGTTGGCCCGCTTTAAAAAAGTAAAAATAAAGGGCGTGTGGTGCTAACCACTGGGAGTATAAGTGGTTTGTGTTTGAATCGGGTTAGATAGTAACACTAGCAAAACGCCTGTATGTTGCTATGGGCTATCCGCAATATCTGTAACACCCAAATTCAACACAAAAACTCCATCCAATGACGCACTTTCCCTTTTTCTATCGAAACCTCTCATTCCTGATCAATTTTCCGTCGTAGCGGGACATTTCTCTTTTTCTCTCTCACTGAAGCCACCTCCTTTAAAAGCAGATGACGGCCATCCTATTTTCGCCGTGCATTGCAATAAGGATGAAATTTTTTCCTGTTTACAATATAATCGACTGGGTTAAACTAACACATACTATTGACACAAAACAACAAATGACTACAGAGATCATTCCTAGTCACCAATAAGCTCCACCTCCATCCCACATATGCTAGATAATTGTCGTTCATCTCTTCCTCGTATTTCCCTACATCTTCTACTCCTCGCCTCTTCGCCAACCCGTTTCATTGGCGCCAATTAGCACCAAGTCAACATTAGTGTGTTCATCATCGATGCCTCATCTTCTTCTTTCTCATTCCTCACCAACTTTAGTTCTTGTTCCTACTTATTTCCTAGAATACTCTTTCTTTCTTTTTTTTCTCTTATTATTTGAAACACTCTTTCTTTCTTCAACACCATGCACCATTTAGTGGCTTTAGTTCTTTTTTCCTTCTTGTTTTTGGAACACTCTTCCTTTTTATTATAGCATGAACCACCTGGCTAGTGTTGTGTCGTGTTGTCCTCACCTGCGAATATTCCGGCAACCATCAGCGAGTGGACATCCTGCGGAGCATAGACTTCATCCATCTTGGTGAACGCTAGGTCGCCCATGTTGCAAGCGCATGGTGGCCGTTGTCCATGTTGGCAAGCGGTGCTCAGTGCTTGGCCATGTAGCTGAGAGCCCGTTGATCGTTCTTGCCCATGAGCGCTTTCAAAATGATTCGCCATAACTGCTTGCTTAATTAATTAAATACACAAAAAATTAACGACCTACCTATTTCTCTGCATGCCTAATTAACTGCCAACCAAATCAATTAATTATCCGACTAATTGGAAAAAATCCCTACTTCTAATTATCTGTAGGCATAAAGAATTGTCTAACAAATTAATTAATTGCACTAATGACTCAATTTTAAAATTGATTCGGTGTGAAAAAATGCCTATTCAAATGGACCTAATTAATTGCATACGTAATTAACTGTCTAGCTGATTAATTGCATCAATGGTTTGATTTCCAAATTGATTCAGTGCTCGATTTCTAAATTATTTTTGCATGAATGGCTGCTACAAACGACTATGACGACGACTACCGAGTAATGTAGGATATATTCCCTTAACGAATTTCTTGACATTTAAATGGACACACTTGATTTGAGAATGTAGCCATCTGGCTCTCTATTTGACTGACAAGAAATATAATATATGACCGCGTCCACATGGGGTCTAACGACCCACCTCCCACCACGGTCGTCCTTGATGTCGTGATCCATGCTCTGGCATTCTCGAGCATTACGCCAGGGTTAGGCCCAACCATGACATCTTTCATGGTGTCGTGCATGACGTCCCTCCACAGGAGCGCGCGGATGCGTACACCCATAGGAAACTTGTGACTGTCAACTAATTAATAGTAGAGACAATGATAATAATAAATAATATAGCACGGGGGATTAGAAATTTGTTATGAAGTATTATATTAATTTATTATGAAAGGATATCGAGAAAAATCTTATGTCTGTCTTTTAGGGAAGTTACATATGTATGATGCAATTTCTGAATTCTTAATTACTTATTGTTTACGTGGTACAATTGAATCAACACCTACTAAAGGAGACACGAAGCAAGATCTTCCTTAATTGAATTTGGTTTTTTAATGGGAGGGAGAAAAACTAGTGTGAGGGGGTGTGGGAGGTGAGACGGAGAAAAATCATACGAAAATAAACTGTACCAGGCTACTAAGTGCATGAATAACTTGATTTCTGAATTGACTCGGTGCGAAAAAAATTATATTTAATTGGACATAATTAATTGCATACGTAATTAACTGTATGGCTAAATAATTGTATCAATGGTTTGATTTCCATATTGATTTAGTGCTCAATTTCTAAAATATTTTCGCATGAATGACTGCTACAAACGACGAAGACGACGACTACTGACTAATGTAGGACATATGCCCTTAACAAATTTCTTGACATTTAAATGGACACACTTGATTTGAGAATGTAGCCTCCGGCTCTTTGTTTGACTGACAAGAAATATAATGTGACCGCATCCACGTGGCGGTCTGATGACCCGCCTCCCGCCACGGTCATCCTCGACGCCGTGATCCACGCCCGGGCATTCTTGGTGGGAGGTGGAATGAAGTAAAACCGGACGAAAATAAACCGTACCAGGCTACCAACTGCTCCATTAGGACTTTAGGAGTAGAGATAGTATATATATATATATATATATATATATATATATATATATATATATATATATATATATATATATATATATATGCTGCTATAACGTTGCACACACTGACGCAAACTAATCCGCACGGAGCCCTGGCACTCAGTGGCGGAGACAGGGGGTTAGTAGGGGCCCTGGTCCCCCTAACATCAGGAATTTAGTGCTAATTTGCAATGAACAGTGGCATAATTACTAATAATTTGCTGCTAAAAATCAATTTTTCAATAGTTTGGCTCTTCCCAACCTGTTTTAGCAGCACTTGTTCCCCTATGCAGCATAATATTATAGTAGTTTCAGGGGTAGAATAGAGTGTTCGCCTTAGCTCAGGTTGACCTCTGAGTTTTCAGATATGTTGTTGTGTTTTTTGTTCGTTTGTTATTCTACCTTTGTGTAATGTACGACTTTTGAAACTTAATATAAATAGTTGGTTGAATTAGATGTATGCTTAGTACTAGTTCAGACATGATACGTTTGCCCTTGACGGTCAGGTCAATGTAGAAGGCGTGGGAATAGCAGCACCGGTATTGTCATTGCCTTTGTTTCCACCAGAGTGATCATTGCCCTGGTCATCGATTCACTCTGACCAACCACTTTGAACAAGAAGCATCTCTCCAAGTAAGACCACATCTTCATGCTGCTGCTCTCCCCATTCTAAATGATCGCGTATTTTCTATATCGTACCCTTTGAACTAAGCTTAATTCTGTTTATATGATCGCAGTAGTACTCATCTGTTTGTGGCCATGGCCTTGACAAAATTCAATGATTATGCTGAGGTACTTTCCAACATCAATGCATGTCACCAATTCTTCAGCTGGATGGCGTCAGGCATCATAACGGCCATGCGTTATAGACGGAACACCCCAGAGTCACCAGATGAAGAGAACGCAGCTGCACAGCGCCAGATTCAAGAGGAAATTGAGCAGCTGGACACTAAACTTCGGCAGCTGAAGAATTGTCTTTGGAAGCTGAAGACAACTATGCCCAAGATGCTTGACCTCATTGATAAGGTTGAGTGGCAAAGCCATAAGGAAAAAGCGGCTGTTCTCCTCCCGGATATCAAGGATGCAGTGTACGACGCAGAGGACCTGCTTGATGAGTTTGATTATTATGCCCTCAAGTTGAAGGTTGAGTGTAGCAAAAAATTGGGGCAAGATCACTTGCATGGTACCTTTCTGGAATTCTTAGACGGTGTCGGGTCTAACGATTACATCAGAAAAGTCGACGATATTCAAGTAAAACTAGATCATGTCAATCGCCAGGCGAAAGATATGGGTTTGCACCAAGCAGAACTGAAGTTTGATAAATCAGTTAGGCCAGAAACAAGCTCTTTCTTTAATGAGCCAAAAATATTCGGCCGTGAAGAGGAACTGAAGCAATTGGTGGAAACACTAGGAGTTAAAAGTACACGGAAGAGAGGTGCTGAAGCTAATGCAAGAATGACAGAGTTGCCTGTGTTGCCAATAGTTGGCATTGGAGGTATTGGAAAGACAACAATGGCCCAACAAATCTGCAACGATTCAAAGGTGAAGGAGCACTTTGATCTCATAATTTGGACATGTGCTTCTGATGATTTTGACATAAAAAGGTTAACCAGAGAGATTATAGAACACCTGGGAAAAGATGCCTCATCTAATAACCTGGATTTTCTTATGAGAAAACTAGAAAACTGTATCAAGTCCAAAAAGTTCTTACTTGTCGTTGATGACATGTGGGATGATATCTTGAAGGATGATGGGGCAGGATGGAAGAGGCTTTGTGCACCTTTGACAAATGGTTCCGAAGGAAGTAGGATTTTGATCACCACTAGATCTCCCGAGGTTGCTAACGTAGTTGGCCCTACGAATCACTATAAGTTAAAGGGCTTACAAGATGGGGTATTCAGGGAGTTCTTTAAATTATGTGCATTTGGGTCCCCGGCATCCGCCAGTTTTTGCCACAACCGGGAGTCATTAGAGGGTATTGGTGAAAAGATACTTCCAAAGTTGAAGGGTTCCCCATTGGCTGCAAAGACTATTGGACGCTTGTTGAGAATGGACCTAAGTACATCACACTGGGAAACTATAGTGGAAAGTGAACTCTGGCAGTTAGAACAAACAGCTACTGACATTTTGCCAGTCCTTCGACTGAGCTATATGTACCTACCCCAAAAGTTAAAGAGATGCTTCTCAATTTGTGCATTGTATCCCAAGGATCACAAATTTGAGAAAGGTTTTCTAGCCGATATATGGACAGCACAAGGATATGTGGTGGGTCCCCAAGAAGCATCATTGTGCTTTGATGCCCTTGCAAATCGTTCAGAGAGCATCTCATCGAAGTGAACTTTATGTAATTCATGATCTATTGCATGATACTGCCCAACTGGTCTCAAAGGATGAGTGCTTCATCATAAAGCATGCGAGTGACCTAGATAAAGTCCCTTCAAATGTCCGTCATCTGTCAATATTCACAAATGGAAAAATTACCTGTTCTGAGTTGAAGAGCATTTGCAACAAGAAAAGTTTGAGGTCCCTGGTATGCAATGAATCATATAGCGCAGCAAAAGATTTTGCTCCGGTGATTGACGATTGGTTCAAGGAACTACTGAAAATCCGTGTATTCAGTTTTAAGCTCTCCAAAGTAAAAAAGCTACCTGAGAGCATGGGTAACTCGAAGCATCTGCGTTACCTTGGTTTACTCGGTGGTTCTACTTTCAGCACCCTTCCTTCATCGGTTTGTCGCCTTCACCATCTCAAAACTATAGATGCTGACGGTTGTGTATTCGAAAGGTTTCCTCCAGGCTTCAGTGATGCCATCATCTTACAGAAAATTAAATCAAAAAAGTTCACTTATGACAGGGACCAGTCCGACAAGCTCTGCCTAAAATGGTCCGATCAGGGAACTAGTCGTATGACGGTGGAGATGATGGAAAACCAGATGGAAGCATTACCTCACTGTAATCTCCGACATTTGCATGTGCATGGTTATGGAGGTGAATCTTTTCCTAGCTGGCTCCGGCCCAAGCTCCTGCCAAGGTTATCTGCACTTCAATTTTCTGTGTGTCGCAAAATCAAGAGCATACCATTCCTTTTCCTGTCAGAGGGAGAGGGTTCACTTAATTATACAACAGGATCAGATATCTCTAGTCGTCTTGAAGAGTTAATTATAAGGGCTTGTGATGAAATCGATTGGCAAAGCTTGGTGGTTTTACCTACTTCCCTTACCAAGATAGACCTTTATAGTTCAGGCTATTCCATGGATCACTTTGTGAGAAGCTTCCGTGACCTCACCTCTCTCACTGTTTTGAAAATTCAGATGTGCAAATCGTTAACATCTATTCCCCTGCATCTGTGGAGTAGCAATCTTCCAACCCTAGAGAAACTACATATTATGTCTTGCGACTCTCTTATATCAATAAGTGTCTCTGGAGCAAGTAGCAGCAGCAGCAATGGTGTTAAATGTTTGTCATTTCTTTCTGAAGTATATATTGGGTGTTGCAACGCACTATTGAGCCTTGATGAATTTCTGACGACAGATTATCTACCTGTAGTGAAGATCATTCTAGTTCGTAATTGTCAAGAGTTGACTTCCCTCAGTGTTGATCAGCTTTACCGGTTGCAGGAGTTGGAAATTTTCGATTGTCCCAAGTTGAATCCACAGAGGGTAATGTCATTTCCATCCTCTCTGAAAAAGCTCCATTTGTCAGGTTGTGAAGGCCTAAAACTCATTGACATCGACAATAGCCAGTCAGGGAGTTCTCCAGCTCTGGAGAAACTGAGAATTTCATCGTGTCCAGGCCTCAGATCCATTGGTGACGCAACAGTTGTTTCTAAAATAAAGTTTGTGGTCATACGTGATTGTGGCGAGCTCCAGGGAATACGACTGCCATTCCGTCGCGGGTACGTGCAATGGCAGAGAATTTAATCACTATATGTTAATCTCGTTATATCGCTTCTCACAAAAACAAATTTATATACTGCAATTTTCAGGCCATTGACCTGTTCATTTGTCTAGCCCACGCACGGTTAAATGAAAAAAATGCTTCGCTTCTACCAGTACTAAGTTATACTCATTTCTGCTCCATATCCAAATAGATGTCTTCCTTTTTTTTTTCTCCTTGCAGTCAAACGCTCAAAGTTAACAGGAAACCACTAATAACAATATAAGCATCAGAACTTATTACTAGTAGATTTTTCATCAGACCTACTCCTTCGAGATTTTCTAGCATGAACTTACAAAAAAAATAGCCACGAATCCAGGACCATGTCCATGCTTAAATGGGTATCTATTTAACATTTTGAAGGGTAAACGGTTATCCATTTATTTTTTGAGAGCGGGAGTATTTGTTTGTCCAGACTAATTTAACAAACCAGACTGTTTGATTAACTGGTTAAGTGCGCGAATCATTCCACCATAACTACCAGGGATAAATTTTGGAGTGGAAGCTACTAGCAATTTGTTATGGTAAATAAAAATTGGCTGCATATTTAGCACTGCCTCCTTTCTCTTCTACATGGCGTTCTCACTTTCTTCCCGTGCATGCGTTCTGCTGCTGTGCTCTGCATCTTTGCCTGTCTCTGTCGGTTTGCTGCTGTCATCTCCCTGTGTTTAGCGCCACTACACCTGAACAAACTTCCATACTTTCACCCCTTTTGGATTGAAAGAATTTCATGAGAATTTTGTAGGATTCGATTCCGTAGGAATTTTCCTACGGAAATCCTTTGAATCGTACAAATGGATTCACCAAATACCCATGGAATGCATTCCAATACCCCCCGGTCCATATCCAAGAAAGGGTTTCCCCCTTTATATTATAAAGCAACTTCCACCGATCACAAGATAACTGCTGGGGCGAACAGCACATCAAGCCCAAAAGAGAAAGAAAGAAGAACTAAATGCCAACAACGGCAGCTCGACAAAGCACGGATGAACCGCCACCGTAGTTCCCTCTACATTCGTCCCACCGCACACCAAGGCTTCGAACCGCCGCGTACCAAGAAGCACCTCCAAGAAGGGATGTGACGTCAACGATGCTGCTGCCCGGACATGTCCTAGGGCCTCCCCCGGCACGTGGAAAGGAGTAGGGGATGGGTAACACCGACGCCCTTCAGGAAGGAAAGCGGCACCCGCAGGCGACACCGCGTTGGCGCCGGATGGACCTGCAAGGACTTCTCCCCATCCCAACCACCACTACCCGCCCGATCCGGAGCCAACTAGCCAGCTTGCCACCCGCCAGTATACGCCACCACGGTCTTGAAGTCATCCACGTCGCCTCTCTGAGATCGCCATCACGAGGCCTAGAAGACGGAGAGAGGAACGCCAGGAATCGGGAGGGGCAGCACCGGAGCTGCGCCGGAGGGAACCGCATCCACCATCGTGCCGGAGGCCTGTGCTACAGCACCATCGCGATAGCCAACCGGACGCGGCAGCAAAGGCTCACCAGGCCACCCGAGCCCGGCCGGGCCCATCTTGGGCCCGGAAAGCCGCTGTCACCCCGCAGCAGCAAGCCAGTGACAGCGCCGCCCCCACCCAGCCTCCCTACGTCCCAACTCCACCTTCAGGAGGCTCTGCCGCCGATGAGAAGCCGCCGGCCTGGCCCGGCCCAGATGGGGCCTGGATCTGGGCGGAGCAGGCGCCGCCACCCCGCAACACCGCGAAGCTCCACGCCGCAGCCAACCTCCCTCGCCCGCACCAAGTTGCCCCGCCGCCGCCTGAACGCACCACCAGGAGACGCGCCGCCCTGCGCAGGATCGCCTCTAGGAGTTGAAAAGTAGGGGCCACCGGCGACGACGGGGAGGGCCTCTGGGCCGGGGGACGGAAGCGCGGACGGTCGCCCGCGGGGGAGGGGCGACGCGAGGGGGAGGGGAGAGAGGATAATGGTAGTTCCACCGGTCGCCTCCAGTCCATATGAATTTAAACATTTGCTCAAACCTCATTTTATTTTTCCTTCAAGAAGTGCAATGTACTTGCACTCTATCACTTTCTAGTTTCAACTCTCTCTCTCTCTCTCTCTCTCTCTCTCTCTCTCAATCCTCTAAAATTTATGTGCGTCATCCAAGACACATCTTATAAAATTCCTGTGTTGATATCATGTACTCCCTTACCGCAAAAAAAAAGATAGCATGTACTTCCTCCCATTCCTATTACCTGTTGCTACTTTAAAGCAGCGACAAGTAATATGGATCGAAGGGAGTAGTACTTCATAGGACATGGCATCTCAATCCTACATTTTTCTTATTGCAATTTCTAAATCATTAGTCATGTTCAGTTTGTAGTTGAAATTTAACTTATTACTAAAATATCTACTCTGGTTCATTTGGTTTTCGCGGAAGTAGTCCTAGATGCATTTTACATTACTTTTTTGAGTTTTGTAATGCTGATTAGGTTGTCAATTGCATTGGAGGATTTATTTTTTAGACAATGCAAAAGCTTTGGGATTAACAGAAAAGTACATACAAATTAATCCACTCTATAACTCTGCATGTGATTAACAGAAGGATGAGGGACTGAAGAGACGAAGTGAGGCCACTGATTTAGGACAAGTATACATCAACAGCGAGGGGTGTCGTCACTCGTCTCAGCATTCTCCAGTATTAGGTTTGGGATTTGGAACTGCTGCTGCGGTAACCCAGACAGTAAGACATATTTTCTCATGCTCGCGCTTTTCATGTTCGAGTGATCGCTAGATCAATAACGGTAGCAGCACCACCCCGCTGTTTCATGTCTGGCAGGCTATTTTTGCCCTATAATTTGAACTACGAATAGTGTTTGTACGTATCCTTGTTTCTCGACTCAAGCATGTTTCGGTGAAGAAATTATATTTCCTTTATCTTGTGGAGTTAATCAAAATATCACATTTGCCTGTAATGTCTACTTAAGTATATTATTAAAACATATTTGTTGGGCATGTGGCTCTTTTAGCTAACTAGATGATATCCCGTACGTTGCCGCGGGAGTCAGTTGCAATGACATGTGAACAAAAATTTAAATACACAATGACTTATTATATTCGAAATACACGTGAACTAAAGTGGAAGAGACAGACACCCGCCAGCCAATTTATGCAATACAAGTTGCATGTTAGTCGTGGAACCGGTCTCTTGTGCGTGGACAAGTAAATTTGGTCCGGACCGCTTCATCCCACAATACCGCCGAATCCAAATAAACAAAGGAGGTAAGCAATCTAAACATCAACGCTCACAACTAATTTGTGTTCTACTTGTTAGGGAACATAGTAATTTCAAAATTTTCCTACGCACACGCAAGATCATGGTGATGCATAGCAACAAGAGGGGAGAGTGTCGTCTACGTACCCTCATAGACCGTAAGTGGAAGCGTTATATCAACACGGTTGATGTAGTCGTACGTCTTCACGATCTGACCAATCCAAGTACCGAACACAGGGCACCTCCGAGTTCAGCACACGTTCAGCTCGATGACGTCCCTCATACTCTTGATCCAGTTGAGGCCGAGGGAGAGTTTCGTCAGCACGACGGCGTGATGACGGTGATGATGATGCTACCGACGCAGGGCTTCGCCTAAGCACCGCTACGATATAATTGAGGTGGATTATGGCGGAGAGGGGCACCGCACACGGCTAAAAGATCAATGATCAACTTGTGTGTCTATGGGGTGCCCCCCTCCCTCGTATATAAAGGAGTGGAGCAGGGGGAGGGACGGCTCTTTACTATGGCGCGCCCTAGGGAGTCCTACTCCCACCGGGAGTAGGATTCCCCCCTTCCAAGTAGTAGGAGTAGGATAGAAGGAAGGGGAAGAGAGAAGAGAAGGAATGAGGGGGCGCAGCCCCTCCCCCTAGTCCAATTCGGCCTAGGCCTTGGGGGGCGCGCGGCCTGCCCTAGGCAGCCACTCTCTCTCTCTCTCTCTCCCCCTAAAGCCCTATAAGGCCCATATACTCCCCAGCGAATTCCCGTAACTCTCCGGTACTCCGATAAATACCCGAATCACTAGGAACCTTTCCGATGTCTGAATATATCGATCTTTACGTCTCGACCATTTAGAGACTCCTCGTCATGTCCCCGATCTCATCCGGGACTCCGAACTACCTTCGGTATATTAAAACACATAAACTCATGTTACCGATCGTCACCGAACGTTAAGCGTGCGGACCCTACGGGTTCGAGAACTATGTAGACATGACCGAGACACGTCTCCGGTCAATAACCAATAGCAGAACCCGGATGCTCATATTGGCTCCTACATATTCTACGAAGATCTTTATCGGTCAAACCGCATAACAACATACGTTGTTCCCTTTGTAATCGGTATGTTACTTGCCCGAGATTCGATCGTCGGTATCTCAATACCTAGTTCAATCTCGTTACCGGCAAGTCTCTTTACTCGTTCCATAATGCATCATCCCGCAACTAACTCATTAGTCACATTGCTTGCAAGGCTTATAGTGATGTGAATTACCGAGAGGGCCCAGAGATACCTCTCCGACAATCGGAGTGACAAATCCTAATATCGATCTATGCCAACTCGACAAACACCATTGGAGACACCTGTAGAGCACCTTTATAATCACCCAGTTACGTTGTCACGTTTGGTAGCACACAAAGTGTTCCTCCGGTATTCGGGAGTTGCATAATCTCATAGTCATACGAACATGTATAAGTCATGAAGAAAGCAATAGCAATATAATAAACGATCAAATGCTAAGCTAATCGAATGGATCAAGTCAATCACATCATTCTCCAATGATGTAATCCCGTTAATCAAATGACAACTCATGTCTATGGCTAGGAAACATAACCATATTTGATTCAACGAGCTAGTCAAGTAGAGGCATACTAGTGACACTCTGTTTGTCTATGTATTCACACATGTACTAAGTTTCCGGTTAATACAATTCTAGCATGAATAATAAACATTTATCATGATATAAGGAAATATAAATAACAACTTTATTATTGCCTCTAGGGCATATTTCCTTCACTACTCATGCATAACATCTAGGTATAGACCTAGCTCTGATACCACTGATGAGGAACGTTGCCTGAAAACAAAAACAAAATCCTACGAAACATCCAAAGATCTATCTATGGAGATGCTAGCAACGAGAGGGGAGTGTGTCTACGTACCTTGTAGACCGAAAGCATTAACGGTCTAATGATCGTGGTTGATGTAGTTGTACTTGTGTCGTGATCCAATCCGATCCAAGAACCGCACGTCCGGCACCTCCGAGTTTAGCACAGGTTCAGCTTGGTGACGTCTTCTCCTTCTTGATCCAGGAAGCAAGGGAGAAGAGGTAGATGAGATCTGATCCAACACAACGGCGTGGTGGTGGTGAAGGTAGCGAAAACACAGCAGGGCTTCGCCAAGAGTCTAGGCGAGGAGATGGGGGAGGTTGGGAGAGGCGGGGGCCAAGGAAGGGTTGGTCTTCCTCCCCCTTGCGCCCCCACTATATATGGGTGGGGAGGGGGGCCGACCAGCCTAGCCCCTCCTCAAAGGGAGGGGGCGGCCAAGGGGGCGCCCTCTTTAGGGTTTCCCCCCAACCCTAGGCGCATGGGCCTTGGGGGGAGTGGCGCCCAACCCGTCAAGGGTTGGTGTGCCCCCTACTATCCATGTGGCCCTTTGGGACTGGTGGGTCCCTTTGATGGACCCAGGGAACTCTTTGGTGCCCCCGTACACTCCAAGTGGAACCCCAAACTTTTTTGGAACCCCGAATAAAACTTTCCCATATATAAATCTTTACCTCCGGACCATTCCGGAGCTCCTCATGATGTCCTAGATCCCATCCAGGACTCCAAGCAACCTTCTGACTTCACCATATTAATATCTCAATACTACCCTACCGTTACCAAACGTTAAGTGTGTGACCCTACGGGTTCGAGAACATGCAGACATGACCAACACTCCTCTCCGATCAATAATCAATAGCGGGACCTGTATGCTCATATTGATTCCCACATATTCAACGAAGATCTTTATCGGTTGAACCACGATGTCGATGATTCGATTAATTCCATATACAATTCCTATTGTCCGGCGATATGTTACTTGCCCGAGATTCGATCATCAGTATCTCCATACCTAGTTCAATATCATTACCAGCAAGTCTCTTTACTCATTACGTAATACAACATCCCCAGACTAAACTCAATAGTCACATGAAGCTTCTTGTGATGTTGTATTATCGAAAGAGCCCAGAGATATCTCTCGGCCACACGGAGCGACAAATCCCAGTCTCGATCCATGCAACCCAACAAACACTTTCTGAAATACCTATAGAGCACCTTTATGATCACCCAGCTATGAAGTGAAGTTTGATAACCCACAAAGTATTCTTCCAATATTTGGGAGTGGCATGATCTCATGGTCTAAAGAACAGATGCTTGACATGAAGAAAGTTGTAGCAAATAAACTAAGTGATATGATTTGATGCTAAGCATACAATTGGGTCTGTCCATCACATCATTCTCCTAATTATGTGATCCCGTTATCAAATGAGAACTCATTTCTATGGTTAGGAAACCTTAACCATCTTATATCAACGAGCTAGTCTAGTAGAGGCTCGCTAGGGACACGGTGTTGTTTATGTATCCACACATGTATTTAAGTTTCCGGTCAATACAATTCTAGCATGGATAACAAATATTTATCATGAACGGGAAATATGATAATAACATCTTTATTATTGCCTCTAGGGCATATTTCCAACACGTCCTGCCACTGGACATGACAAGGGTGGGGGTCCTGGAGTTAAAGAAGGGCTTTAAATCATGGTCATTGCCTCACCTACCTGAAGAGGGTGTCATTACGTTAGGACAAGTGACCCAGGGTCACTTGCTTAAGTGGCCACTGAGTGATATAGAGGAGACTCCCCGCAGATTGTCTGCTAATGATGGCGATCCTGCCTTTGCAGACCTTGACCTATTTTCAACCTTGCCGGTGCAACAGACATAGTCCAAGATATTCCGCCATCAGTGGGGAAGGATCCAAGTGCAATTTTAGACCATCCGCAAGCAAACCACCTCTGCCCATTGTCGTCCCCGAAGGGTGCACAAGGAATATGTATAAGCCAAGTCAACCGATAGCATCAGACTCTATGTTGACGACCCTCTCGATGAACTTCAGCTTCTACACGCCGACGTGTTAGATAGGTAAAAGGAAGGTCAGCATCGTTACACGGGCAAGGTTATCAAGGGTAAAAATTTCGTCGAGTTTTAGGCCGATAAAATTGATCTGCCCTTTAATGAGGTGATCCATGCAAATATCTTCTATGTCAACATAGTCTCCGGGAGTTAATGAGGCTTTGGGTACTTGATCAAGCTTCAAATCCCCAACTCCGACATAGTAATGTGGCCTTACCTGATCCCTTTCACATGCACTGGCACAACATGAAATCCATAAATGGCCAAAACCTCATCTCACACTACTTGTTCCCCTGCAAGATGCCGAATCATCCGCATAAGAACACCTATCGCATGCCATACTGCGACAAGTAAGTCATTCACTCCTTTATTCTAAAACATATACATGAACTTGTGGTTTGATCTCATCCATGTTAATTTCTTCAATTTTCTGTGCAGCAACCGGCACTGGATCGTAACCGCACTATTGTCGGCGCAGGGCTTGGCTTAGTTCTTTGATTCGAAGAGAGACCCTCAAAAGCCTTGGACAAAATTGAAGGAGGTTCTAAATGATGCTCTACTCAAGTGTAAGAATTACAAAAAATATATAACACGGCATTCAGAATTCAAGTTCATCATCAGCGCTTGCTACTACAAAGAACCAAATCTGAAAACCTCCCAAAGGTTTGGCTACTATGCCATGTCCATCATGGACGACTTTTTGCACAAAAGCCAAAATTTGCGGAATCATAGCCAAATCATCTAGTGGTCCGAGGAGAAAGAGGGACATGGACATAGGGGAGTTCTTTAAGAGAGCATGAGCGCCTCCAAAAGGTGTTGGACAAAATCATCAACAGGGAGGTTGTAAGTAAGGATGGGAAGTTCTACTGCAAACTGATGGTAGCTGAAACTACGTCGGTATTTCCCCGGAGAGGGAGGGATGATGTAGCACATCGACGGTAGAGTATTTCCCTCTGTTATGAAACCAAGGTATCGAACCAGTAGGAGAACCAAGCAACACAACATAAACATCACCTGCACACAAATAACAACACCTCGCAACCCGACGTGTTAAAGGGGTTGTCAATCCCTCTCGGGTAACGGCGCCAGAGATTGGCAAGTTGACGGGAGAAAGTTGTAATAGATTGAAATAATAGATCGCAAATAAAATAAAGTGCGGCAAAGTATTTTTGTATTGTTTGGTTTAATAGATATGAATTAAAATGCAAAGGAAAAGTAGATCGCAAGGCAAATATATGAGAAAGAAGACCCAGGGGTCGTAGGTTTCACTAGTGGCTTCTCTCGAGAAAAATAGCAAAATGTGGGTAAACAAATTACTGTTGGGCAATTGATAGAACTTCAAATAATTATGACGATATCCAGGCAATGATCATTACATAGGCATCACGTCGAAGATTAGTAGACCGACTCCTGCCTGCATCTACTACTATTACTCCACACATCGACCGCTATCCAGCATGGATCTAGTGTATTAATTTCATGGAAAAACAGAGTAATGCAATAAGAACGATGACATAATGTAGACAAGATCTGTTTATCTAGATGGCGGTAGATATAGATCCCGTCTTTTTATCCTTAGTAGCAACGATACATATGTGTCGTTTCCCCTGCTGTCACTGGGATCAAGCACCGTAAGATCGAACCCACTACCGGTCACCTCTTCCCATTGCAAGATAAATAGATCAAGTTGGCCAAACAAAACCCAAATATCAGAGAAGAAATACGAGGCTATAAGAGATCATGCATATAAGAGATCGAAGAAACTCAAATAACTTTCATGGATATAAAAAGGACTGATCATAAAATCAAAGTTCATCAGATCCCAACAAGCACATCGCAAAAGAGTTACATCATATGGATCTTCAAGAGACCATTGTATTGAGAATTCAGTGAGAGAGAGAGCGAGAGAGAGAGAGAGAGAGAGAGAGAGAGAGAGAGATCTAGCTACTAACTACAGACCCGGAGGTGTACAAAGAACTACTCACGCATCATCGGAGAGGCACCAATGGAAGTGGTGAACCCCTCCGCGATGGTGTCTAGATTGGATCTGGTGGTTCTGGACTCTGCGGCGGCTGGATGAGTATTTCGACGCTTGTTCTAGGGTTTCTGGAATATTCTGGTATTTCTAGAGCAAAGAGGCGGTCCGGGGGCACCCGAGGTGGGCACAACCCACCAGGGCGCGCCTGGGCCTCCTGGCGTGCCCTGGTGGGTTGTGCCCCCCTCGGGGCACCCCCAAGTGCAACCAGGGCCCATTGCCTTCCTTCTGGCCCATAAAAAATCATCATGAAGTTTCGTGGCATTTGAACTTCGTTTGATACTAGATCATTAATGGAGCGCGTTGCTGCACCCGTCTATTTTTTCAATAAAATGGTAGTAATTTTCACTTATGTATTCATATATAGGCATGAAATATGAAGGTTTTAATTTATTCATCCTAGAATAATAAGTCATCAGACAACCTAGGAAAATCCAAAATCTAAAATAGATTGAAATTCAACAGTATTTCAGATTGTAATGAAGAAAATAGCAGTCTCACATGATAACCAAGACGCAAATCGGACAGACAAACTCAACTTAGGTTAGATATCAAGCTTTGATGTAGATTTGTTACGAAACTGAACAACTGAATAATAAAAAGAAAATAAACATGAATTTCCGCACCATACTTAACAAATAGCAATGCTTCTCTTAGGAGACACAAGGCCGTATGATATTTAGTATAGTGTACATGTATACATATATCTGTATTACATGGGTTAGGTGCAAGTTTACATCAGTACACATATTTCCCGCAAAAAGAGAAATACATCCCTACACATACAAGTGTATCATCACATTAGTCTTTTAACAACAAATAACTCACACAAGTAACTTCGATTAAAAAAATCTTAACCTCTAAGAGATATGTGTAAATAATTGTATAGATCTATGCCGCTAATCTGGTTCTAATACTGTCCACTAAAACCACTCAATTTGATATAATTAATAGAAATGGCTATCTATGTAAAGAGGCACATGAATTGTTTCCATCTGAGTATAGCTTCCCCTGCTAGGATTTAAGTGGCATATGGTGTTTATTCTATATGATGAATAAGCAGTTATTATCAACACAAACATTTTTAGCACATCAACTAAACATGTTCACATATGTTTTGTCTAAACTCTAAACACATGAGCAATAGTGCAACATGAATAATATATTTCGCAACGGTCTACATTACAGATAAGAGAATTAAGGGTACTACAACATCATGCAAGTCCAAAGGAAGACGCCAGATTACAAGAATGCAACATCACATTTTTCAAAAGTGGATATATCTTGTGCATAGCAAGTAGCAACACATTATTGGTTAGTTGCCTAACTAAACAAGGATGAGTAGCGCCACAACAGCTGGGCAGATGACACAAGTTTTTCTCAAGGATAAATTTCACAGTTCTAGATGAGCTTCAGCCACTGCTTTCATTGCCGATAACATATGATGTAAGGTTCGTAGTTATGTTTTTATGACAAGCGTGTACACTTCTGATTTTTCCAAATGATTACTTTATCACACAAAATAATTTGCAATACATAACAAAGAGAAATTACCTTGTATCTATATTCTGCATGTGGGCATTGTATAATGTTGAAGAAAAAATCAACAAAACATGCAGAAACTGACCAAGATCTACAAACTGTGCAGGAACCATATGAGGCTTAGCAGGGGATGTAAGTTCAGACTTTTCTTCCAATAGATGTACAAATTAAAGATAGTTTTAGACAGTGACCTTGCTGTTGCAAGAACTGAAGGAAAAAATTGTAGGCCCTTGACGCTGCATGCTATCATGGCTTGGGGAGCCCCACCTACCGTCTATGATGCTATAAGAATCCAATATGTTCACATTTCTGCCCAACAATAGGCTATCTTTACTTTATTAGTTCTGTAGATGGATAAAATCTGAGCTGGTGCATTTGTTATTAGTGCAGATCATAAGATGAAATTCATGATTACCCAAAAAATATAGAACGAAATAAGCACCTCAGTTGGACTTCTTTAATATGCTCAAATGCTCAATCATGCTGAACTCTTCCTTATTTGCAGTGTAGACACAAAATGTCATATAATGTAAACATTTAGAGGTAACAATGATTGGTTTGATTGAATAGGCAGCAGTGCAGTTAATACTCGAGTGGATTCTCTCTTTCTTGAATATTGTTGCAGGTCATCACAAATTAGAATGTTGTGACCAGCTTTTACTTGCATAAGAGTAAGCTCTTACTTGAGACTACATATTACTTCTTTCAGGGCAGCTTATGATGAAATATGCATCTCACGAAGACCACCATACCTAACATATTTCCTGCCATATTGTACCTACCATTCAAACCTGATTTACTTCAAATGCTTCTATGCATGCAGATTTCAATTATCTCCAAACTATGCAAAACTGGAGAAGTTCATGATTGTAGGCTTCCGTGTGGAGAGCAACATCAATTTTCCTATTTGTTTTACCTGCATGGCTATATTAATGCATTATCAAAGCATGGAACTGTAGCAAGGGGGCAGAGGCAAGGTGAGTAGAAGCGGATTGTCGTTGTACCATGCTGGTCGTTGTTGTTACCCGAGCATGGAGGTCGCACCTGCTAGATGTGCTTGCAGGTGCTGAACCGAACCGTTCCTATGTGTGTCGATGGTGTCCATGCGACCACGCACCAACACTTGACATGGTATTGGCTGGGTCCTGCAGGCCGAGCTGGTCCATGAGCGCGTGCACCGGCCTCTTCTTCTCTAAGTGGTGATTTGACTGTAGAGCATGCAACATCAAGTAGTATGTGAACAAATGAAGTGATCGAATATAGAAAACATGTATGAACCACAAATCATCAATAATCAAAATCTGAGGACCAACATGTTCACAAGGTAAGGCAAAAAGGTTCTTCACCAAAATTTTACTGCAGCTTATTCCTTTTATTTTCCTTTCCTTCACAGACCTGCACAATTATTAGAAGAACATCACCTTTGATATATATCGACTGCAGATCAACGCTGAATCACTAATGAAAGTGACTTTTGGGGGAGGGATTGGGGAGAGGAGGGGATAAAAAAAAGCATGAGCATGTACCTGTTCCCCTAAAGAGACGGTGGCAGCAAGGTCCATCTGAGCGCAGTCCCACATGAGGAGCTCGGCTCGGAGGCCACGGCTATGGCAGCATCGAAGCGCTCGAATCTGTGGCGGAGGGTTTCCTCCTCCTCCTCCTCATGGCCAGCCGCCGTGGCTGCTATAAGTGCGCCGGCACCGGGTGGCGTCTTCGAGCTCTGGGATATGGCTACACGAGGTGCTGGGCGAGGATGCGGTGGGCGAGCAGCCGGCGGACGGCCACGAGGTACAGGAGGCGGTGGGCAAATAGGGAGGAGGCGCCGCTGGATGTCGAGGAAGGAGGACCAGAGGAGGGAGAAGCGAGGACGCGCTGCCGGGTCGTGCGGCGAACAAGGGCTAAGAAGCTAGACCAGGATGCGGTCTACGACGGTGTCGGTGATGGCGGTGGCGGTGGCGGCGGCTCATCGAAACCTAGGTCGAGGACTCGGGAGATGAGAGATCGACATGAACATTTTTTTTAGAGTGATCGACGGGAGCTGTACGGGCGCTGCAGATCCAATGGTGCTAGATGGGCTTTGTGCGGGAGGGAGGCCCAATTAACCACAATGCACCGATTTTTCCACGGGAGTAGACACCCTCAGGACAGGTAGCCCACGTAGCGATTATTATGGGATGAGGCGGCAATCAGACGGCTGAAAACGGTTGAAACACGAGATCTGACGGCCAAAATCGCAGAGGGCGTGAGAGGGCTGGGAAGTGGTTCAGTTTTACTGTCCTTAATTGATTTCCTGCGATCTAAAAAAGTTGGAAAAAACAACAACTGGCACTTGGCACTATGTCAATAGGTTAGTACCAAAAAAATGATTAGAATGACTATAAAATGATTATAAAAGATCCAAGACTGATAATAAAATAGCATGGAACAATAAAAAATTATAGATACGTTGGAGACGTATCAGCATCCCCAACCTTAACTCATACTCGTCCTCGAGTAGATAAGTGATAAAAACAAATTTTTTGATGTGGAGTGTTGTTCATCAAGTCATATCATATTCTTTTCTTTATAGCATGGACATTTAGACTTTTATGTGATTCAAAGCAATACTCTAGTTTTGACATAATAATTTAGATACTCAAGCATATCAATAAGAAACCATGTCTTTCAAAATATCAGCGCTAAAATAAGTTATCCCTAGCCCATCATGCTCAAACATTGATCCATTCATGAAACACACTCGAATATTAACTACACCCAATACTTGAGCACGATCATATTGCCTCCTGGTTGGTGCTTTTTATGAGAGAGGATGGAGACTCAAATTTCAAAATAAAAATTGCATGAAGTAAAAGAAAGGCCCTTCGCAGAGGGAAGTAGGGATTTGTATCCATCCCAGAGCTCAAAGCAAAAAATTAGAGATAAAAACATTTTGGGAGGTGTATCCATCCCATCAACGAAAACGACTTAGAGCTACGAACACTTTCCATGCTAGATATGCCATAGGCGGTTCCCAAACAGAAAATAAAGTTTATTCCTTTTTTCACCATTCTTTCACTTTCCATGGCTAGCGTTATCCACGAGTGCCCTCCATACCAACACTTTCCAAGGAATTTATTATTTGACAACATAAGTTAAAAAAAATTGCATTTCGGGACTGGGCATCCCTAAGACCTTTGCCTTACTCTCGTGCAATGACAAGTGAATAAACACTCATCTTGAGAATAACACATCTAGCATGGAAAATATTAGCCACTCGTTACCGTTCCGCGAGCGAAACAAACACACAAAAAAGAACTTTATCTTGAAAATTAGAGATGGTACATGCAAATTTGCTTAGAATGGCAAAAGAGTACCGCATATTTCTAACCCACAAGTATAGGGGATCGCAACAGTTTTCGAGGGTAGAGTATTCAACCCAAATTTATTTATTCGACACAAGGGGAGCCAAAGAATATTATCAAGTATTAGCAGTTGAGTTGTTAATTCAACCACACATGGAAGACTTAATATCTGCAGCAAAATATTTAGTAACAAAGTAGTATGAAAGTAACGGTAATGGTGGCAAAAGTAACAGTAGCAGTTTTGCAGTAATTATAACAGTGGCAATGGCAAAGTAACTAAGCAAAGATCAATATGTGAGAATCTCATAGGCAATGGATCAGTGATGGAGAATTATATCGGATGCGATTCCTCATGCAACAGTTATAACATAGGGTGACACAGAACTAGCTCCAGTTCATCAATGTAATGTGGGCATGTATTCCGAATATAGTCATACGTGCTTATGGAAAAGAACTTGCATGACATCTTTTGTCCTACCCACCCATGGCAGCGGGGGCCTATTAGAAACTAAGGGATATTAACGCCTCCTTTTAATAGAGTACCAGACCAAAGCATTAACACTTAGTGAATACATGAACTCCTCAAACTACGGTCATCACTGGCAGTTGTCCCGATTATTGTCACTTCGGGGTTACCGGATCATATCACATAGTATGTGACTATTAACTTGCAAGATTGGATCAAGAACTCACATAAATTCATGAAAACATAATAGGTTCAGATCTGAAATCATGGCACTCGGGCCCTAGTGACAAGCATTAAGCATAGCAAAGTCATAGCAACATCCAACCCATCACCGTCCAGCAATGGATACTAGGGATCAAACCCTAACAAAACTAACTCGATTACATGGTAAATCTCATCCAACCCATCACCGTCCAGCAAGCCTACGATGGAATTACTCACGCACGGCGGTGAGCATCATGAAATTGGTGATGGAGGAAGGTTGATGATGACGATGGTGATGGATTCCCCCCTCCGGAGCCCCGAACGGACTCCAGATCAGCCCTCCCGAGAGAGATTAGGGCTTGGCGGCGGCTCCATATCGTAAAACGTGATGAATCCTTCTCTCTTATTTTTTTCTCCCCGAACGTGAATATATAGAGTTGGAGTTGAGGTTGGTGGAGCCTCAGGGGGCCCATGAGGCAGGGGGCGTGCCCTAGGGGGGTGGCGTGCCCTCCACCCTCGTGGACAGGGTGTGGGCCCCTTGGTGTTGATTCTTTCGCCTGTATTTTTTATTAATTCCAAAAATATTCTCCGTGAAGTTTCAGGTCATTCCGAGAACTTTTATTTCTGCACAAAAATAACGCCATGGCAATTCTGCTGAAAACAGTGTCAGTCCAGGTTAGTTCCATTCAAATCATGCAAGTTAGAGTCCAAAACAAGGGAAAAAGTGTTTCGAAAAGTAGATACGTTGGAGACGTATCAACTCCCCCAAGCTTAAAACTTTGCTTGTCCTCAAGCAATTCAGTTAATAAACTGAAAGTGATAAAGAAAAACTTTTACAAACTCTGTTTGCTCTTGTTGTTGTAAATATGTAAAGCCAGCATTCAAGTTTTCAGCAAAGATTATGAACTAACCATATTCACAATAACACTTAGGTCTCATGTTTAATCATGTCAATGGCATAATCAACTAGCAAGCAATAATAGTAAATCTTGAATGACAACACTTCCACAAACAATCATAATATAATATAACAAGATGGTATCTCGCTAGCCCTTTCTGAGACCGCAAAACATAAATGCAGAGCACCCCTGGAGATCAAGGACTGACTAAACATTGTAATTCATGGTAAAAGTGATCCATTCACAGTCATACTTAATGTAAACTAATAGTAATGCATGCAAATGACAGCGGTGCTCTCCAGCTGGTGCTTTTTAATAAGAGGGCGATGACTCAACACAAAAGTAAATAGATAGGCCCTTCGCAGAGGGAAGCAGGGATTTGTAGAGGTGCCAGAGCTCAAGTTTTGAAACAGAGATAAATAATATTTTGAGTGGTATACTTTCATTGTCAACATAACAACCAAGAGATCTCGATATCTTCCATGCTACACACATTATAGGCGGTTCCCAAGCAGAATGGTAAAGTTTATACTCCCCCGCCACCAACAAGCATCAATCCATGGCTTGCCTGAAACAACGGTGCCTCCAACTAACAACAGTCCAGGGGAGTTTTGTTTGCAATTATTTTGATTTAAGCATGGGACTGGGCATCCCAGTACCAGCCATTTTCTCGTGAATGAGGAGCGGAGTCCACTCCTCGTGAGAATAACCCACCTAGCATGGAAGATATAGATAGCCCTAGTTGATACATGAGCTATTCGAGCATACAAAACAGAATTTAATTTGAAGGTTTAGAGTTTGGCACATACAAATTTACTTGGAACGGCAGATAGATACCGCATATAGGAAGGTATGGTGGACTCATGATCATATGAAATAACTTTGGGGTTTATGGAAGTGGATGCATAAGCAGTATTCCCTCTTAGTACAAGTGAAGGCTAGAAAGAGACCAGGAAGCGACCAACTAGAGAGCGACAACAGTCATGGACATGCATTCAAATTAATCAACACTAAGTGCAAGCATGAGTATGATATAATCCACCATGAACATAAATATCGTGGAGGCTATGTTGATTTTGTTTCAACTACATGCGTGAACATGCGCCAAGTCAAGCCACTCGAATCGTTCAAAGGATACCAACCCTATCATACCACATCATAACCATTTTAATAGCATGTTGGCACGCAAGGTAAACCATTATAAACTCCTAGCTAATTAAGCATGGCATGAGCAACTATAATCTCTAATTGTCATTGCAAATATGTTTCATTCATAATAGGCTGAATCAGAAACAATGAACTAATCATATTTACAAAAACAAGATAGGTCGAGTTCATACCAGCTTCTCTCATCTCAATCAGTCCATCATATATCGTCATTATTGCCTTTCACTCGCATGACCGAACAGTGTGAATAATAATAATAGTGCACGTGCATTGGACTAAGCTGGAATCTGCAAGCATTTGATACAAGGGAGAAGACAAGGTAATGCGGGCTCTTGGTTAAATCAACAATAATGCATATGAGAGCCACTCAACATTTTCATCATGGTCTTCTCCTCTCGACCCCCAAATTAAAGAAATAAAACTATTCACCTGAGAAAGCTCCCAACAAGCAAAAGAAGAACGAGTCATACTGCTTACCAGCATGTCATACTTTGGTTCGGCGGTATTGTTGGATGAAGCGGCCCGGACCGACATTAGGCGTATGCTTACGCGAGACTGGTTCTACCGACGTGCTTTGCACACAGGTGACTGGCGGGTGTCAGTTTCTCCAACTTTAGTTGAATCGAGTGTGGCTACGCCCGGTCCTTGTGAAGGTTAAAACAGCACATACTTGACGAAATATTGTTGTGGTTTTGATGCGTAGGTAAGAACATGAAGGAAATATGCCCTAGAGGCAATAATAAAGTTATTATTTATTTTCTTATTTCATGATAAATGTTTATTATTCATGCTAGAATTGTATTAACCGAAAACTTGATACATGTGTAAATACATACACAAACAGAGTGTCACTAGTATGCCTCTACTTGACTAGCTCGTTGAATCAAAGATGGTTAAGTTTCCTAGCCATAGACATGAGATGTCATTTGATTAACGGGATCACATCATTAGAGAATGATGTGATTGACTTGACCCATTCCGTTAGCTTAGCACTTGATCGTTTAGTATGTTGCTATTGCTTTCTTCATGACTTATACATGTTCCTATGACTATGAGATTATGCAACTCCCGAATACCGGAGGAACACTTTGTGTGCTACCAAATGTCACAACGTACCTGGGTGATTATAAAGGTGCTCTACAGGTGTCTCTGATGGTACTTGTTGAGTTGGCATAGATCGAGATTAGGATTTGTCACTCCGATAGTCGGAGAGGTATCTCTGGGCCCTACCGGTAATGCATATCGTCATCGAACGTTAAGCGTGCATACCCTACGGGTTCGAGAACCATGTAGACATGACCGAGACACGTCTCCGGTCAATAACCAATAGCGGAACCTAGATGCTCATATTGGCTCCCACATATTCTACGAAGATCCTTATTGTTCAAACTGCATAACAACATACGTTGTTCCCTTTGTCATCGGTATGTTACTTGCCCGATATTCGATCGTCGGTATCTCAATACATAGTTCAATCTCGTTACCGGCAAGTCTCTTTACTCGGTCTGTCACACATCATCCCGCAACTAACTCATTAGTTACAATGCTTGCAAGGCTTATAGTGATGTGCATTATCGAGTGGGCCTAGAGATACCTCTCCGACAATCGGAGTGACAAATCCTAATCTCGAAATACGCCAACCCAACAATACCTTAGGAGACACCTATAGAACACCTTTATAATCACCCAGTTACGTTGTGACATTTGGTAGCACACAAAGTGTTCTTCCGGTAAACCGGAGTTGCATAATCTCATAGTGATAGGAACATGTATAAGTCATGAAGAAAGCAATAGCAGAATACTAAACGATCAAGTGCTAAGCTAACGGAATGGGTCAAGTCAATCACATCATTCTCCTAATGATATGGTCTCGTTAATCAAATGACAACCCATGTCGATGGATAGGAAACATAACCATCTTTGATCAACGAGCTAGTCAAGTAGAGGCATACTAGTGACAGTAAGTTTGTCTATGTATTCACACATGTATCAAGTTTCTGATTAATACAATTCTAGCATGAATAATAAACATTTATCATGAAATAAGGAAATAAATAATAACTTTATTATTGCCTCTAGGGCATATTTCCTTCAGTCTCCCACTTGCATTAGAGTCAATAATCGAGTTCACATCGCCATGTGATTTAACATCAATTGTTTACATCACCATGCAATTAACACCCATAGTTCACATCGTCATGTGACCAACACCCAAAGGGTATACTAGAGTCAATAATTTAGTTCACATCGCTATGTGATTAACACCCAAAGAGTACTTAGGTGTGATCAAGTTTTTCTTGTGAGAGAAGTTTAGTCAATGGGTCTGCCATATTCAGATCCGTATGTATTTTGCAAATTTCTATGACAACAATGCTCCGCACGGAGCTACTCTAGCTAATTGTTCCTACTTTCAATATGTATCCAGATTGAGACTTAGAGTCATCTGGATTAGTGTCAAAACTTGCATCGACATAACCCTTTACGATGAACCTTTTGTCACCTCCATAATTGAGAAACATATCCTTATTCCATTAAGGATAATTTTGACCTCTGTTTAGTGATCTACTCCTAGATCACTATTGTACTCCCTTGCCAAACTCAGGGCAGGGTATACAATAGGTCTGGTCCATAGCATGGCATACTTTATAGAACCTATGACTGAGGCATAGGAAATGACTTTCATTCTCTTTCTATTTTCTGCCATGGTCGGGATTTGAGTCTTACTCAATTTCACACCTTTGCAACACAGGCAAGAACTATTTCTTTGACTGTTCCATTTTGAACTACTTCAAAATCTTGTCAAGGTATGTACTCATTGAAAAAACTTATTGAGCGTCTTGATCTATCTCTATAGATCTTGATGCTCAATATGTAAGCAGCTTCACCGAGGTCTTTCTTTGAAAAATTCCTTTCAAAACCTCCTTTATGTTTTCCAGAAAATTCTACATCATTTCCGATCAACAATATGTCATTCACATATACTTATCAGAAAGGCTGTAATGCTCCCACTCACTTTCTTGTAAATACAGGCCTCACCGTAAGTCTGTATAAAACTATATGCTTTGATCAACTCATCAAAGCATATATTCCAACTCCGAGATGCTTGCACCAGTCCATAGATGGATCGCTGGAGCTTACACATTGTGTTAGCACCTTTAGGATCGACAAAACCTTCTGGTTGCATCATATACAACTCTTCTTTAAGAAATCCATTAAGGAATGTGGTTTTGATATCCATTTGCCAAATTTCATAAAATGCGGCAATTGCTAACATGATTCGGATAGACTATTAAGCATCGGTACAAGTGAGAAAATCTCATCGTAGTCAACACCTTGAACTTGTTGAAAACATTTTTTCGTCAATTCGAGCTTTGTAGATAGTAAAACTACTATTAGCGTTCGTCTTCCTCTTGAAGATCCATTTTATTCTCTATGGCTTGCCGATCATCGGGCAAGCAACCAAAGTCCATACTTTGTTCTCATACATGGATCACATCTCAGATTTCATGGCCTCAAGCCATTTCATGGAATCTGGGCTCATCATCGCTTCCTCATAGTTCGTAGGTTCGTCATGGTCAAGTAACATGAACTCCAGAATAGGATTACCGTACCACTCTGGTGCGGAATGTACTCTGGTTAACCTACAAGGTTCGATAGTAACTTGATCCGAAGCTTCATGATCATCATCATTAACTTCCTCACTAATTGGTGTAAGCATCACGGGAACTGATTTCTGTGATGAACTACTTTCCAATTCGGGAGAAGGTACAATTACCTCATCAAGTTCTACTTTCCTCCCACTCACTTCTTTCGAGAGAAACTCCTTCTCTAGAAAGTATCCATTCTTAGCAACGAATATCTTGCCTTCAGATCTGTGATAGAAGGTGTACCCCATAGTTACATTTGGGTATCCTATGAAGGCGCACTTCTCTGATTTGGGTTTGAGCTTATCAGGATGAAACTTTTTTCACATAAGCATCGCAACCCTAAACTTTAAGAAACGACAACTTAGGTTTCTTACTAAACCACAGTTCATACGGTCTCATCTCAACGGATTAAGATGGTGCCCTTTTTAACGTGAATGCAGCTGTCTCTAATGCATAACCCCAAAACGATAGTGGTAAATCAGTAAGAGACATCACAAATCGCACCATATCTAATAAAGTATGGTTATGATGTTTGGACACACCATTACTCTGTGGTGTTCCAGGTGGCATGAATTTGTGAAACTATTCCACATTGTTTTAATTGAAGACCAAACTCGTAACTCAAAATATTCGTCCCCGCAATCAAATCGTAGAAACTTTATTTTCTTGTTACGATGATTTTCCACTTCACTCTGAAATTCTTTGAACTTTTCAAATGTTTCAGACTTATGTTTCATCAAGTAGATATACCTATATCTGCTCAAATTATCTGTGAAGGTCAGAAAATAACGATACCCGTCGTGAAACTCAACACTTATCGGATCGCATACATCATTATGTATTATTCCCAATAAGTGAGTTGCTCTCTCCATTGTTCCGGAGAACATAGTCTTAGTCATCTTGCCCATAAGGCATGGTTCGCAAGCATCAAGTGATTCATAATCAAGTGATTCCAAAAGCCCATCAGCATGGAGTTTCTTCATGCGCTTTACACCAATATGACCTAAACGGCAGTGCCACAAATAAGTTGCACAATCATTATTAACTTTGCATCTTTTGGCTTCAATATTATGAATATGTGTATCACTACGATCGAGATCCAACAAACCATTTTCATTGGGTGTATGACCATAGAAGGTTTTATTCATGTAAACAGAACAACAATTATTCTCTAACTTAAATGAATAACCGTATTGCAATAAACATGATCAAATCATATTCATGCTCAACGCAAACACCAAATAACACTTATTTAGGTTCAACACTAATCCCGAAAGTATAGGGAGTGTGCAATGATGATCACATCAATCTTGGAACCACTTCCAACACACATCGTCACTTCACCCTTAACTAGTCTCTGTTTATTTTGCAACTCCCGTTTCGAGTTACTACTCTTAGCAACTGAACCAGTATAAAATACTAAGGGGTTTCTATAAACACTAGTAAAGTACACATCAATAACATGTGTATCAAATATACTTTTGTTCACTTTGCCATCATTCTTATCCGCCAAATACTTGGGGCAGTTACTCCTCCAGTGACCAGTCCCTTTGCAGCAGAAGCACTCAGTTTCAGGCTTAGGTCCAGACTTGGGCTTCTTCACTTGAACAGCAACTTGCTTGCCGTTCTTCTTGAAGTTTCCCTTATATCCCTTTGCCCTTTTTCTTGAAACTAGTGGTCTTGTTAACCATCAACACTTGATGCTCTTTCTTGATTTCTACCTTCGTTGATTTCAGCATCGCGAAGAGCTCGGGAATTACTTTCGTCATCCCTTGCATATTATAGTTCATCACGAAGTTCTAGTAACTTGGTGATAGTGACTAGAGAATTTTGTCAATTACTATCTTATCTGGAAGATTAACTCCCACTTGATTCAAGCAATTGTAGTACCCAGACAATCTGAGCACATGCTCACTGGTTGAGCTATTCTCCTCCATCTTGTAGGCAAAGTACTGTTAGAGGTCTCATACCTCTCGACACGGGCATGAGTATGAAATACCAACTTCAACTCTTGGAACATCTTATATGTTCTGTGGCGTTCAAAACATTTTTGAAGTCCCGAGCCGTAAAGCATGGTGCACTAAACTATCAAGTAGTCATCATACCGAGCTTTTGTCAAACGTTCATAACGTCTGCATATGCTCCTGCAATAGGTCCATCACCTAGCGGTGCATCAAGGACATAATTCTTCTGTGCAGCAATGAGGATAAACCTCAGATCACGGACCGAGTCCACATCATTGCTACTATTATCTTGCAACATATTTTTCTCTAGGAACATATCAAAATAAACCTAGGGAAGTAACAACGCGAGCTATTGATCTACAACATAATTTGCAAAGTACTATCAGGACTAAGTTCATGATAAATTAAAGTTCAATTAATCATATTACTTAAGAACTCCCACTTAGATAGACATCTCTCTAATCATCTAAGTGATCACGTGATCCAAATCAACTAAACCATGTCCGATCATCACGTGAGATGGAGTAGTTTTCAATGGTGAACATCACTATGTTGATCATATCTACTATATGATTCACGCTCGACCTTTCGGTCTCAGTGTTCCGAGGCCATATCTGCATATGCTAGGCTCGTCAAGTTTAACCTGAGTATTCCGCGTGTGCAACTATTTTGCACCCGTTGTATTTGAACGTAGAGCCTATCACACCCGATCATCACATGGTGTCTCAGCACGAAGAACTTTCGCAATGGTGCATACTCAGGGAGAACACTTATACCTTGAAATTTAGTGAGAGATCATCTTATAATGCTACCGTCAATCTAAGCAAAATAAGATGCATAAAAGATAAACATCACATGCAATCAAAATATGTGACATGATATGGCCATCATCATTTTGTGCCTTTGATCTCCATCTCCAAAGCAGCGTCATGATTTCCATCGTCACCGGCATGACACCTTGATCTCCATAATCTTGATCTATATCAATGTGTCGTCACATGGTCGTCTCGCCTACTATTGCTCTTGCAACTATTGCTATCGCATAGCGATAAAGTAAAGCAACCATATCACATCACAACATGCCCTGCAAAAACAAGTTAGTCACTATCACCAAGTTAATAGAACTTCGCGATGAACTATAATATGCAAGGGATGACAAAAACAATTCCCAAGCTCTTCGCGATGCTAAAATCGGCGAAGGTAGAAATCAAGAAAAACATCAAGTGTTGATGGTTGACAAGACCACTAGTTTCAAGAAAAGGGGCAAAGGGAAGAAGGGGAACTTCAAGAAGAACGTCAAGAAAGTTGCTGCTCGAGTGAAGAAGCCAAAGTCTGGACCTAAGCCTGAGACTAAGTGCTTCTAGTGCAAAGGGACTGGTCACTGGAAGCGGAACTACCCCAAGTAATTGGCGGATAAGAAGGATGGCAAAGTGAACATAGGTATATTTGATATACATGTTATTGATGTGTACTTTACTAGTGTTTATAGCAACCCCTCGGTATTTGATACTGGTTCAGTTGCTAAGAGTAGTAACTCGAAACGGGAGTTGCAGAATGAACAGAAACTATTTAAGGGCATGGTGACGATGTATGTTGGAAGTAGTTCCAAGATTGATATGATCATCATCGCACACTCCCTATACTTTCGGGATTAGTGTTGGACCTAAATAAGTGTTATTTGGTGTTTGCGTTGAGCATGAATATGATTTGATCATGTTTATTGCACTACGGTTATTCATATAAGTTAAAGAATAATTGTTGTTCTGTTTACATGAATAAAACCTTCTATGGTCATACACCTAATGAAAATGGTTTGTTGGATCACGATCGTAGTAATACACATATTCATAATATTGAAGCCAAAAGATGCAAAGTTAATAATGATAGTGCAACTTATTTGTGGCACTGCCGTTTGGGTCATATTGGTGTAAAGCGCATGAAGAAACTACATGCTGATGGACTTTTGGAATCACTTGATTACGAATCATTTGATGCTTGCGAACCATACCTCATGGGCAAGATGACTAAGACTCCGTTCTCCGAAACAATGGAGCGAGCAACTGACTTATTGGAAATAATACATACTGATGTATGCGATCCGATGAGTGTTGAGGCTCGCGGCAGGTATCGTTATTTTCTTACCTTCGCAGATGATTTGAGCAGAGATGGGTATATCTACTTGATGAAACATAAGTCTGAAATATTTGAAAAGTTCAAAAGAATTTCAGAGTGAAGTGTTAAATCATCGTAAAAAGAAAATAAAGTTTCTACGATCTGATCGCGGAGACAAATATTTGAGTTACGAGTTTGGTCTTCATTTGAAACAATGTGAAATAGTTTCGCAACTCACGCCACCTGGAACACCACAGCGTAATGGTGTGTCCGAACGTCATAATCATACTTTACTAGATATGGTGCGATCTATGATGTCTCTTACCGATTTACCACTATCGTTTTGGGGTTATGCATTAGAGACAGCTGCATTCATGTTAAAAAGGGCACCATATAAATCCGTCGAGACGATACCGTATGAACTGTGGTTTAGCAAGAAACCTAAGCTATCGTTTCTTAAAGTTTGGGGTTGCGATGCTTATGTGAAAAAGTTTCATCCTAATAAGCTCAAACCCAAATCAGAGAAATGCATTTTCATAGGATACCCAAAAGTAACTGTTGGGTACACCTTCTATCACAGATCCGAAGGCAAGATATTCGTTGCTAAGAATGGATACTTTCTAGAGAAGGAGTTTCTCTCGAAAGAAGTGAGTGGGAGGAAAGTAGAACTTGATAAGGTAATTGTACCTTCTCCCGAATTGGGAAGTAGTTCATCACAGGAATCAGTTCCAGTGATGCCTACACCGATTAGTGAGGAAGTTAATGATGACGATCATGAAACTTCAGATCAAGTTACTCCGAACCTCGTAGGTCAGCCAGAGTAAGGTCCGCACCAGAGTGGTACGGTAATCCTATTCTGGAGTTCATGTTACTTAACCATGACGAACCTATGAACTATGAGGAAGCGATGATGAGCCCAGATTCCGCAAAATGGCTTGAGGCCATGAAATCTGAGATGGGATCCATGTATGAGAACAAGGTGTGGACTTTGGTTGACTTGACCGATGATCGGCAAGCCGTCGATTAGAAATGGATTTTCAAGAGGAAGACAGACGATGATGGTAGTGTTACTATCTACAAAGCTCAAATTGTCGCAAAAATGTTTTTCGACAACTTCAAGGTGTTGACTACGATGCTTAAAGTCTGTCCGAATCATGTTAGCAATTTCCGCATTTTATGAAATCTGGAAAATGGATAACAAAACTGCAGTCCTTAATGGATTTCCTAAAGAAGAGTTGTATATGATGCAACCAGAAGGTTTTGTCAATCCTAAAGGTTCTAACAAAATGTGCAAGCTCTAGCGATCCATCTGTGGACTGGTGCAAGCATCTCGGAGTTGGAATATACGCTTTGATGAGTTGATTAAAGCATATAGTTTTATACAGACTTGCGGTGAAGCCTGTATTTACAAGAAAGTGAGTGGGAGCACTACAGCCTTTCTGATAAGTATATGTGTGTGACATATTGTTGATCAGAAATGATGTAGAATTTTCTGGAAAGCATAAAGAAGTGTTTGAAAGGAGTTCTTCAAAAGAAAGACCTCAGTAAAGCTACTTACATATTGAGCATCAAGATCTATTGAGATAGATCAAGACACTTAATAAGATTTTCAAGGAATATATACCTTGACAAGATTTTGAAGTAGTTGAAAGTGGAACAGTCAAAGAAAGAGTTCATGCATGTGTAGCAAAGGTGTGAAGTTGAGTAAGACTCAAAACCCGACCACGGCAGAAGATAGAGAGAGAATGAAAGTCATTCCCTATGCCTCAGTCATAGGTTCTATAAAGTATGCCATGCTATGTACTGTTGGAAATATGCCCTAGAGGCAATAATAAATTAGTTATTATTATTATATTTCCTTGTTCATGATAATCGTTTATTATCCATGCTATAATTGTATTGATAGGAAACTCAGATGCATGTGTGGGTACATAGACAACACCATGTCCCTAGTAAGCCTCTAGTTGACTAGCTCGTTGATCAATAGATGGTTACGGTTTCCTGACCATGGACATTGGATGTCGTTGATAACGGGATCACATCATTAGGAGAATGATGTGATGGACAAGACCCAATCCTAAGCCTAGCACAAAAATCGTAGTTCGTATGCTAAAGCTTTTCTAATGTCAAGTATCATTTCCTTAGACCATCAGATTGTGCAACTCCCAGATACCGTAGGAATGCTTTGGGTGTACCATACGTCACAATGTAATTGGGTGGCTATAAAGGTACACTACAGGTATCTCCGAAAGTGTCTGTTGGGTTGGCACGAATCGAGACTGGGATTTGTCACTCTGGTAAACGGAGAGGTATCTCTGGGCCCACTCGGTAGGACATCATCATAATGTGCACAATGTGATCAAAGAGTTGATCGTGGGATGATGTGTTACGGAACGAGTAAAGAGACTTGCCAGTGACGAGATTGAACAAGGTATCGGTATACCGACGATCGAATCTCGGGCAAGTACAATACCGCTAGACAAAGGGAATTGTATACGGGATCGATTGAGTCCTTGACATCGTGGTTCATCCGATGAGATCATCGTGGAACATGTGGGAGACAACATGGGTATCCAGATCCCGCTGTTGGTTATTGACCGAATAACGTCTCGATCATGTCTGCATGGTTCCCGAACCCGTAGGGTCTACACACTTAAGGTTCGATGACGCTAGGGTTATAAAGGAAGTTTGTATGTGGTTACCGAATGTTGTTCGGAGTCCCGGATGAGATCCCAGACGTCACGAGGAGTTCCGGAATGGTCCGGAGGTAAATATTTATATATGGGAAGTCCTATTTTGGCCACCGGAAAATGTTCGGGATTTTTCGGTATTGTACCGGGAAGGTTCTAGAAGGTTCCGGAGTGGGGCCCACCTGCATGGGGGGACCCACATGAACGTGGGTAGTGGGGGCAAGGCCCCACACCCCTGGCCAAGGCGCACCAAGATCCCCCCTTAGAAGGAATAAGATCATATCCCGAAGGGATAAGATCAAGATCCCTAAAAAGGGGGGATAGCAATTGGTGGGGAAGGAAATGATGGGATTTCTTTCCTCCCACCTTTGCCAACGCCCCAATGGACTTGGAGGGCAAGAAACCAGCCCCCTCCACCCCTATATATAGTGGGGAGGTGCATGGGAGCTTTAACCAAGTTATGGCGCAGCCCTCCCCCTCTCCTAAGTCCTCCTCCTCTCCCGCGGTGCTTGGCGAAGCCCTGCAGCATTGCCACGCTCCTCCATCACCACCACGCTGTTGTGCTGCTGCTGGATGGAGTCTTCCTCAACCTCTCCCTCTCTCCTTGCTGGATCAAGGCATGGGAGACGTCACCGGGCTGTACGTGTGTTGAACGCGGAGGTGCCGTCCGTTCGGCACTAGGATCTCCGGTGATTTTGGATCACGACGAGTACGACTCCTTCAACCCCGTTCTCTTGAACGCTTCCGCTTAGCGATCTACAAGGGTATGTAGATGCACTCTCCTTCCCCTCGTTGCTAGTTTCTCCATAGATAGATCTTGGTGACACGTAGGAAAATTTTGAATTTCTGCTACGTTCCCCAACAGTGGCATCATGAGCTAGGTCTATTGCGTAGATTCTTTGCACGAGTAGAACACAAAGTAGTTGTGGGCGTTGATTTTGTTCAATATGCTTACCGTTACTAGTCCAATCTTGTTTCGACGGTATTGTGGGATGAAGCGGCCCGGACCGACCTTACACGTACACTTACGTGAGACAGGTTCCACCGACTGACATGCACTTGGTGCATAAAGTGGCTAGCGGGTGCCAGTCTCTCCCACTTTAGTCGGAACGGATTCGATGAAAAGGGTCCTTATGAAGGGTAAATAGCAATTGGCATATCACGTTGTGGTATTGCGTAGGTAAGAAACGTTCTTGCTAGAAACCCATAGCAGCCACGTAAAACATGCAAACAACAATTAGAGGACGTCTAACTTGTTTTTGCAGGGTATGCTATGTGATGTGATATGGCCAAGAAGAATGTGATGAATGATATGTGATGTATGAGTTTGATCATGTTCTTGTAATAGGAATCACGACTTGCATGTCGATGAGTATGACAACCGGCAGGAGCCATAGGAGTTGTCTTAATTTATTGTATGACCTGCGTGTCATTAAACAACGCCATGTAATTACTTTACTTTATTGCTAACCGGTAGCCATAGTAGTGGAAGTAATAGTTGGCGAGACAACTTCATGAAGACACGATGATGGAGATCATGATGATGAAGATCATCGTGTCATGCCGGTGACGATGATTATCATGGAGCCCCGAAGATGGAGATCAAAAGGAGCAAAATGATATTGGCCATATCATGTCACTATTTGATTGCATGTGATGTTTATCATGTTTATGCATCTTATTTTCTTAGAACGACGGTAGTAAATAAGATGATCCCTCATTAAAATTTCAAGAAAGTGTTCCCCCTAACTGTGCACCATTGCGAAAGTTCGTCGTTTCGAAGCACCACATGATGATCGGGTGTGATAGATTCTTACGTTCACATACAACGGGTGTAAGCCAGCTTTACACACGCGAAACACTTAGGTTAACTTGACGAGCCTAGCATGTACAGACATGGCCTCGGAACACAAGAGACCGAAAGGTCGAGCATGAGTCATATAGTAGATACGATCAACAAGAAGATGTTCACCGATGATGACTAGTCCATCTCACGTGATGATCGGACACGACCTAGTTGACTCGGATCATGTAATCACTTAGATGACTAGAGGGATGTCTATCTGAGTGGGAGTTCACAAGATGAACTTAATTATCCTGAACATAGTCAAAAGATCTTTGCAAATTATGTCGTAAGCTCGCGCTTTAGTTCCACTGTTTAGATATGTTCCTAGAGAAAATATAGTTGAAAGTTGACAGTAGCAATTATGCGGACAGTAGAAAGCTTATGTCCTTAATGCACCGCTCAGTGTGTTTAACCCCAAACGTCGTTTGTGGATGTTGCGAACATCGGACATACACGTTTTGATAACTACGTGATAGTTCAGTTAAACGGTTTAGAGTTGAGGCACCAAAAGACGATTTCGAAACGTCGCGGAACATATGAGATGTTTCAAGGGCTGAAATTGGGATTTCAGGCTCGTGCCCACGTCAAGAGGTATAAGACCTCCGACGATTTTCTTAGCCTGCAAATTAAGGGAGAAAATCTCAATCATTGAGCTTGTGCTCAGATTGTCTGAGTGCAACAATCACTTGAATCGAGTGGGAGTTGATCTTCCAGATGAGATAGTGATGTTTCTCCAAAGTCATTGCCACCAAGCTGCTAGAGCTTCATGATCAACTATAACATATCAGGGATAGATATGATGATCCTTGAGGTATTCGCGATGTTTGACACCGCGAAAGTAGAAATCAAGAAGGAGCATCAATTGTTGATGGTTGGTGAAACCACTAGTTTCAAGAAGGGCAAGGGCAAGAAGGGATACTTCATGAAACGGCAAATCAGTTGCTGCTCTAGTGAAGAAACCCAAGGTTGAACCCAAACCCTGAAGGAAATATGCCCTAGAGGCAATAATAAAGTTATTATTTATTTACTTATATCATGATAAATGTTTATTATTCATGCTAGAATTGTATTAACCGGAAACATGATACATGCGTGAATACATAAACAAACATATAGTCACTAGTATGCCTCTACTTGACTAGCTCATTAATCAAAGATGGTTATGTTTCCTAACCATAGACATGTGTTGTCATTTGATTAATGGGATCATATCATTAGAAGAATGATGTGATTGACATGACCCATCCCGTTAGCTTAGCACTTGATCGTTTAGTATTCTGCTATTGCTTTCTTCATGACTTATACATGTTCCTGTAACTATGAGAATTATGCAACTCCCGTTTACCGGAGGAACACTTTGGGTACTACCAAACGTCACAACGTAGCTGGGTGATTATAAAGGAGTACTACAGGTGTCTCCGAAGGTACATGTTGAGTTGGCGTATTTCGAGATTAGGTTTTGTCACTCCGATTGTCGGAGAGGTATCTCTGGGCCCTCTCGGTAATACTCATCACTTAGGCCTTGCAAGCATTATAACTAATAAGTTAGTTATGAGATGACGTATTACAGAACGAGTAAAGAGACTTGCCGGTAACGAGATTGAACTAGGTATTGGATACCGACGATCAAATCTCGGGCAAGTAACATACCGATGACAAAGGGAACAACGTATGTTGTTATGCGGTTTGACCGATAAAGATCTTCGTAGAATATGTAGGAACCAATATGGGCATCCAGGTCCCGCTATTGGTTATTGACCGAGAATGGTTTTAGGTCATGTCTACATAGTTCTCGAACCCGTAGGGTCCGCACGCTTAATGTTTCGATGACAGTTTTATTATGAGTTTATAAGTTTTGATGTACCGAAGTTTGTTCGGAGTCCTGGATGTGATCACGGACATGACGAGGAGTCTCGGAATTGTCGAGACATAAAGGTTGATATATTGGAAGCCTATGTTTGGACATCGGAATGGTTCCGGGTGAAATCGGCATTTTACCGGAGTACCGGGAGGTTACCGGAACCCCCCGGGGGGTTAATGGGCCTACATGGGCCACGAGGGAGAAGAAGGAAGGAGCCAGGAGGGGGCCGTGCGCCCCTCCCCCTCCTAGTCCGAATAGGACAAGGGAAGGGGGGCGGCGCCCCCCCCCCCCTTTCCTTCCCCTCTTCCTCCTCTTTCCCCCCCTTCTCCTACTCCTACTTGGAAAGAGGGAGTCCTACTCCCGGTGGGAGTAGGACTCCCCCCCTTGGCGCGCCCTCTAGGCCGACTGCCTCCTCCCCCCTGGCTCCATTATATACGGGGGCGGGGGGCACCCCAAAGACACACAAGTTGATCTACGGATCGTTCCTTAGCCGTGTGCGGTGCCCCCTTCCACCATATTCCACCTCGGTCATATCGTCGCGGAGTTTAGGCGAAGCCCTGCGCCAGTAGAACATCATCATCGTCACCACGCCGTCGTGCTGACGGAACTCATCCCCGAAGCTTTGTTGGATCGGAGCCCGGGGATCGTCATCGAGCTGAACATGTGCTGAACTCGGAGGTGCCGTACGTTCGGTGCTTGGATCGGTCGGATCGTGAAGACGTACGACTACATCAACCGCGTTGTGCTAACGCTTCCGCTTACGGTCTATGAGGGTACGTGGATGAACACTCTCCCCTCTCGTTGCTATATCATCACCATGATCTTGCGTGTGCGTAGGAAATTTTTTGAAATTACTACGTTCCCCAACAGTGGCATCCGAGCCTAGGTTTTATGCGTTGATGTTATATGCACGAGTAGAACACAAGTGAGTTGTGGGCGATACAAGTCATACTGCTTACCAGCATGTCATACTTTGGTTCGGCGGTATTGTGAGATGAAGCGGCCCGGACCGACATTACGCGTACGCTTACGCGAGACTGGTTTCACCATTGCGAGCACTCGTGCTTAAAGGTGGCTGGCGGGTGTCTGTCTCTCTCACTTTAGCTGAATCGAGTGTGGCTACGCCCGGTCCTTGCGAAGGTTAAAACAGCACTAACTTGACAAACTATCGTTGTGGTTTTGATGCGTAGGTAAGAACGGTTCTTGCTCAGCCCGTAGCAGCCACGTAAAATTTGCAACAACAAAGTAGAGGACGTCTAACTTGTTTTTGCAGGGCATGTTGTGATGTGATATGGTCAAGACATGATGCTATATTTTATTGTATGAGATGATCATGTTTTGTAACCGAAGTTATCGGCAATTGGCAGGAGCCATATGGTTGTCGCTTTATTGTATGAAATGCAAACGCCCTGTAATTGCTTTACTTTATCACTAAGCGGTAGCGATAGTCATAGAAGCAATAGATGGCGTAACGACAACGATGCTACGATGGAGATCAAGGTGTCGCGCCGGTGACGATGGTGATCATGACGGTGCTTCGAAGATAGAGATCACAAGCACAAGATGATGATGGCCATATCATATCACTTATATTGATTGCATGTGATGTTTATCCTTTATGCATCTTATCTTGCTTTGATTGACGGTAGCATTTTAAGATGATCTCTCACTAATTATCAAGAAGTGTTCTCCCTGAGTATGCACCGTTGCGAAAGTTCTTCGTGCTGAGACACCACGTGATGATCGGGTGTGATAGGCTCTACGTTCAAATACAATGGGTGCAAAACAGTTGCACACGCGGAATACTCAGGTTATACTTGACGAGCCTAGCATATACAGCTATGGCCTCGGAACACGGAGACCGAAAGGTCGAGCGTGAATCATATAGTAGATATGATCAACATAGCGATGTTCACCATTGAAACTGCTCCATCTCACGTGATGATCGGACATGGTTTGGTTGATTTGGATCACGTGATCACTTAGATGACTAGAGAGATGTCTGTCTAAGTGGGAGTTCTTAAGTAATATGATTAATTGAACTTAAATTTATCATGAACTTAGTACCTGATAGTATCTTGCTTATCTATGTTTGTTTGTAGATAGATGGCTCGTGCTGTTGTTCCGTTGAATTTTAATGCGTTCCTTGAGAAAGCGAAGTTGAAAGATGATGGTAGCAATTACACGGACTGGGTCCGTAACCTGAGGATTATCCTCATTGCTGCACAAAAAAGTTACGTCCTGGAAGCACCGCTGGGTGCCAGGCCTGCTGCTGATGCAACTGACGACGTTAAGAACGTCTGGCAGAGCAAAGCTGATGACTACTCTATAGTTCAGTGTGCCATGCTTTACGGCTTAGAACCGGGCCTTCAACGACGTTTTGAACGTCATGGAGCATATGAGATGTTCCAGGAGTTGAAGTTAATATTTCAAGCAAATGCCCGGATTGAGAGATATGAAGTCTCCAATAAGTTCTATAGCTGCAAACTGGAGGAGAATAGTTCTGTCAGTGAACACATACTCAAAATGTCTGGGTATAATAATCACTTGATTCAACTGGGAGTTAATCTTCCTGATGATAGTGTCATTGACAGAATTCTCCAATCACTGCCACCAAGCTACAAGAGCTTCGTAATGAACTATAATATGCAAGGGATGAACAAGACTATTCCCAAGCTCTTCGCGATGCTGAAAGCCGCAGAGGTAGAAATCAAAAAGGAGCATCAAGTGTTGATGGTTAACAAAACCACTAGTTTCAAGAAGAAGGGCAAAGGGAAGAAGAAGGGGAACTTCAAAAATAACGGCAAGCAAGTTGCTGCTCAAGAGAAGAAACCCAAGTCTGGACCTAAGCCTGAAACTGAGTGCTTCTACTGCAAGCAGACTGGACACTGGAAGCGGAACTGCCCCAAGTATTTGGCGGATAAGAAGGATGGCAAAGTGAACAAAGGTATATGTGATATACATGTTATTGATGTGTACCTTACTAATGCTCGCAGTAGCACCTGGGTATTTGATATTGGTTCTGTTGCTAATATTTGCAACTCGAAACAGGGACTACGGATTAAGCGAAGATTAGCTAAGGACGAGGTGACGATGCGCGTGGGAAATGGTTCCAAAGTCGATGTGATCGCGGTCGGCACGCTACCTCTACATCTACCATCGGGATTAGCATTAGACCTAAATAATTGTTATTTGGTGCCAGCGTTGAGCATGAACATTATATCTGGATCTTGTTTGATGCGAGACGGTTATTCATTTAAATCAGAGAATAATGGTTGTTCTATTTATATGAGTAATATCTTTCATGGTCATGCACCCTTGAAGAGTGGTCTATTTTTATTGAATCTCGATAGTAGTGATACACATATTCATAGTGTTGAAACCAAAAGATGCAGAATTGATAATGATAGTGCAACTTATTTGTGGCACTGTTGTTTAGGTCATATCGGTATAAAACGCATGAAGAAACTCCATACTGATGGGCTTTTAGAATCACTTGATTATGAATCACTTGGTACTTCCGAACCGTGCCTTATGGGCAAGATGACTAAAACGCCGTTCTCCGGTACTATGGAGAGAGCAACAGATTTGTTAGAGATCATACATACAGATGTATGTGGTCCAATGAATGTTGAGGCTCGTGGCGGATATCGTTATTTTCTCACCTTCACAGATGATTTAAGCAGATATGGGTATATCTTCTTAATGAAACACAAGTCTGAAACATTTGAAAAGTTCAAAGAATTTCAGAGTGAAGTGGAAAATCATCGTAACAAGAAAATAAAGTTTCTACGATCTGATCGTGGAGGAGAATATTTGAGTTACGAGTTTGGTCTACACTTGAAACAATGCGGGATAGTCTCGCAACTCACGCCACCTGGAACACCACAACGAAATGGTGTGTCCGAACGTCGTAATCGTACATTACTTGATATGGTGCGATCTATGATGTCTCTTACTGATTTACCGCTATCATTTCGGGGTTATGCTTTAGAGACGGCCGCATTCACGTTAAATAGGGCACCATCAAAATCCATTGAGACGACACCTTATGAACTATGGTTTGGCAAGAAACCAAATTTGTCGTTTCTTAAGGTTTGGGGCTGCGATGCTTATGTGAAGAAACTTCAACCAGATAAGCCCGAACCCAAATCGGAGAAATGTGTCTTCATAGGATACCCAAAGGAGACTATTGGGTACACCTTCTATCACAGATCTGAGGGCAAGATTTTCGTTGCTAAATTCGGATCCTTTCTAGAGAAGGAGTTTCTCTCAAAAGAAGTGAGTGGGAGGAAAGTAGAACTTGACGAGATAACTGTATCTACTCCCTTATTGGAAAGTAGTTCATCACAAGAACCGGTTCCTGTGACAACTACACCAATCAGTGAGGAAGCTAATGATATTGATCATGAAACTTCAGATCAAGTTTCTACAGAACCTCGTAGGTCTACCAGAGAAAGATCCGCACCAGAGTGGTACGGTAATCCTATTCTGGAAGTCATGTTACTTGACCATGATGAACCTACGAACTATGAGGAAGCGATGATGAGCCCAGATTCCGCAAAATGGCTAGAGGCCATGAAATCTGAGATGGGATCCATGTATGAAAAACAAAGTATGGACTTTGGTTGACTTGCCCGATGATCGGCAAGCTATTGAGAATAAATGGATTTTTAAGAAGAAGACTGACGCTGATGGTAATGTAACTGTCTATAAAGCTCGGCTTGTTGCGAAAGGTTTTCGACAAGTTCAAGGGGTTGACTACGATGAGACTTTCTCACCCGTAGCGATGCTTAAGTCTGTCCGAATCATGTTAGCTATTGCTGCATTTCATGATTATGAAATTTGGCAAATGGATGTCAAGACTGCATTCTTGAATGGATTTCTAGAAGAAGAGTTGTATATGATGCAGCCGGAAGGTTTTGTTGATCCAAAAGGTGCTAATAAAGTGTGCAAGCTCCAGCGTTCCATTTATGGACTGGTGCAAGCATCTCGGAGTTGGAATAAACGCTTTGACAGTGTGAACAAAGCATATGGTTTTATACAGACTTTTGGAGAAGCCTGTATTTACAAGAAAGTGAGTGGGAGCTCTGTAGCATTTCTAGTTTTATATGTAGATGACATATTGTTAATTGGAAATGATATAGAATTTCTGGATAGCATAAAGCGATACTTGAATAAAAGTTTTTCAATGAAAGACCTCGGTGAAGCTGCCTATATATTGGGCATCAAGATCTATAGAGATAGATCAAGACGCTTAATAGGACTTTCACAAAGCACATACCTTGACAAAATTTTGAAAAAAGTTCAAAATGGATCAGGCAAAGAAAGGATTCTTGCCTGTGCTACAAGGTGTGAAGTTGAGTCAAACTCAATGCCCGACCACAGCAGAAGATAGAGATAAAATGAAAGATGTTCCCTATGAAGGAAATATGCCCTAGAGGCAATAATAAAGTTATTATTTATTTCCTTATAATCATGATAAATGTTTATTATTCATGCTAGAATTGTATTTACCGGAAACATAATACATGTGTGAATACATAGACAAACAGAGTGTCACTAGTATGCCTCTACTTGACTAGCTCGTTAATCAAAGATGGTTATGTTTCCTAACCATGAACAAATGAGTTGTTATTTGATTAACGAGGTCACATCATTAGTAGAATGATCTGATTGACATGACCCATTCCATTAGCTTAGCACCCGATCGTTTAGTATGTTGCTATTGCTTTCTTCATGACTTATACATGTTCCTATGACTATGAGATTATGCAACTCCCGTTTACCGGAGGAACACTTTGGGTACTACCAAACGTCACAACGTAACTGGGTGATTATAAAGGAGTACTACAGGTGTCTCCAATGGTCGATGTTGGGTTGGCGTATTTCGAGATTAGGATTTGTCACTCCGATTGTCGGAGAGGTATCTCTGGGCCCTCTCGGTAATACACATCACATAAAGCCTTGCAAGCATTACAACTAATATGTTAGTTGTGAGATGATGTATTACGGAACGAGTAAAGAGACTTGCCGGTAACGATATTGAACTAGGTATTGGATACCGACGATCGAATCTCGGGCAAGTAACATACCGATGACAAAGGGAACAACGTATGTTGTTATGCGGTCTGACCGATAAAGATCTTCGTAGAATATGTAGGAGCCAATATGGGCATCCAGGTCCCGCTATTGGTTATTGACCGGAGACGTGTCTCGGTCATGTCTACATTGTTCTCGAACCCGTAGGGTCCGCACGCTTAAGGTTACGATGACAGTTATATTATGAGTTTATGCATTTTGATGTACCGAAGGTTGTTCGGAGTCCCGGATGTGATCACGGACATGACGAGGAGTCTCGAAATGGTCGAGACGTAAAGATTGATATATTGGAAGCCTATATTTGGATATCGGAAGTGTTCCGGGTGAAATCGGGATTTTACCGGAATACCGAGAGGGTTACCGGAACCCCCCGGGAGCTATTTGGGCCATAGTGGGCCTTAGTGGAAAAAGAGAAGGGGCTGCCCTAGATGGGCTGCGCGCCACCCCCTTCCCCTAGTCCTATTAGGACTAGGAGAGGTGGCCGGCCCCCTCCTCCTCTTTTCCCCTCCGAGGAATCCTAGTTGGACTAGGATTGGAGGGGGAATCCTACTCCCAGAGGGAGTAGGACTCTCCTGCGCCTCCCCCCCTTGGCCGGCCAGCCTCCCCTCCTCTCCTCCTTTATATACGGAGGCAGGGGCACCTCTAAACACACAAGTTGACACAAGTTGATCCACGTGATCGATTCCTTAGCCGTGTGCGGTGCCCCCTGCCACCATATTCCTCGATAATACTGTAGCGGAGTTTAGGCGAAGCCCTGCTGCTGTAGTTCATCAAGATCGTCACCACGCCGTCGTGCTGACGAAACTCTTCCCCGACACTTTGCTGGATCGGAGTCCGGGGATCGTCATCGAGCTGAACGTGTGCTCGAACTCGGAGGTGCCGTAGTTTCGGTGCTTGATCGGTTGGATCGTGAAGACGTACGACTACTTCCTCTACGTCGTGTCATTGCTTCCGCAGTCGGTCTGCGTTGGGTACGTAGACAACACTCTCCTCTCGTTGCTATGCATCACATGATCCTGTGTGCGCGTAGGAAATTTTTTGAAATTACTACGAAACCCAACAGTTAGCAATTGCCGCATTTTATGATTATGAAATTTGGCAGATGGATGTCAAAACTGCATTCCTGAATGGATTTCTGGAAGAAGAGTTGTATATGATGCAACCAGAAGGTTTTGTCGATCCAAAGGAAGCTAACAAAGTGTGCAAGCTCCAGCGATCCATTTATGGACTGGTGCAAGCCTCTCGGAGTTGGAATAAACGTTTTGATAGTGTGATCAAAGCATTTGGTTTTATACAGACTTTCGGAGAAGCCTGTATTTACAAGAAAGTGAGTGGGAGCTCTGTAGCATTTCTGATATTATATGTGGATGACATATTACTCATTGGAAATGATATAGAATTTCTGGATAGCATAAAGGGATACTTGAATAAAAGTTTTTCAATGAAAGACCTCGGTGAAGCTGCTTACATATTAGGCATTAAGATCTATAGAGATAGATCAAGACACTTAATTGGACTTTCACAAAGCACATACCTTGACAAGATTTTGAAGAAATTCAAAATGGATCAAGCAAAGAAAGGATTCTTGCCTGTATTACAAGGTGTGAAATTGAGTAAGACTCAATGCCCGACCACTGCAGAAGATAGAGAGAATATGAAAGATGTTCCCTATGCATCAGCCATAGGCTCTATCATGTATGCAATGCTGTGTACCAGACCTGATGTGTGCCTTGCTATAAGTTTAGCAGGGAGGTACCAAAGTAATCCAGGAGTGGATCACTGGACAGCGGTCAAGAACATCCTGAAATACCTGAAAAGGACTAAGGATATGTTTCTCGTATATGGAGGTGACAAAGAGCTCATCGTAAAAGGTTACGTTGATGCAAGCTTTGACACTGATCCGGACGATTCTAAATCGCAAACCGGATACGTGTTTACATTAAACGGTGGAGCTGTCAGTTGGTGCAGTTCTAAACAAAGCGTCGTAGCGGGATCTACATGTGAAGCGGAATAGATAGCTGCTTAGGAAGCAGCAAATGAAGGAGTCTAGATGAAGGAGTTCATATCCGATCTAGGTGTCATACCTAGTGCATCGGGTCCAATGAAAATCTTTTGTGACAATACTGGTGCAATTGCCTTGGCAAAGGAATCCAGATTTCACAAAAGGACCAAACACATCAAGAGACGCTTCAACTCCATCCGGGATCTAGTCCAGGTGGGAGACATAGAGATTTGCAAGATACATACGGATCTGAATGTTGCAGACCCGTTGACTAAGCCTCTTCCACGAGCAAAACATGATCAGCACCAAGGCTCCATGGGTGTTAGAATCATTACAGTGTAATCTAGATTATTGACTCTAGTGCAAGCGGGAGACTGAAGGAAATATGCCCTAGAGGCAATAATAAAGTTATTATTTATTTCCTTATAATCATGATAAATGTTTATTATTCATGCTAGAATTGTATTTACCGGAAACATAATACATGTGTGAATACATAGACAAACAAAGTGTCACTAGTATGCCTCTACTTGACTAGCTCGTTAATCAAAGATGGTTATGTTTCCTAACCATGAACAATGAGTTGTTATTTGATTAACGAGGTCACATCATTAGCAGAATGATCTGATTGACATGACCTATTTCATTAGCTTAGCACCCGATCGTTTAGTATGTTGCTATTGCTTTCTTCATGACTTATACATGTTCCTATGACTATGAGATTATGCAACTCCCGTTTACCGGAGGAACACTTTGGGTACTACCAAACGTCACAACGTAACTGGGTGATTATAAAGGAGTACTACAGGTGTCTCCAATGGTCGATGTTGGGTTGGCGTATTTCGAGATTAGGATTTGTCACTCCGATTGTCGGAGAGGTATCTCTGGGCCCTCTCGGTAATACACATCACATAAGCCTTGCAAGCATTACAACTAATATGTTAGTTGTGAGATGATGTATTACGGAACGAGTAAAGAGACTTGCCGGTAACGAGATTGAACTAGGTATTGGATACCGACGATCGAATCTCGGGCAAGTAACATACCGATGACAAAGGGAACAACGTATGTTGTTATGCGGTCTGACCGATAAAGATCTTCGTAGAATATGTAGGAGCCAATATGGGCATCCAGGTCCCGCTATTAGTTATTGACCGGACACGTGTCTCGGTCATGTCTACATTGTTCTCGAACCCGTAGGGTCCGCACGCTTAAAGTTACGATGACAGTTATATTATGAGTTTATGCATTTTGATGTACCGAAGGTTGTTCGGAGTCCCGGATGTGATCACGGACATGACGAGGAGTCTCGAAATGGTCGAGACGTAAAGATTGATATATTGGAAGCCTATATTTGGATATCGGAAGTGTTCCGGGTGAAATCGGGATTTTACCGGAATACCGAGAGGGTTACCGGAACCCCCCGGGAGCTATTTGGGCCATAGTGGGCCTTAGTGGAAAAGAGAAGGGGCTGCCCTAGATGGGCTGCGCGCCACCCCCTTCCCCTAGTCCTATTAGGACTAGGAGAGGTGGCCGGCCCCCTCCTCCTCTTTTCCCCTCCAAGGAATCCTAGTTGGACTAGGATTGGAGGGGGAATCCTACTCCCAGAGGGAGTAGGACTCTCCTGCGCCTCCCCCCCCTTGGCCGGCCAGCCTCCCCTCCTCTCCTCCTTTATATACGGAGGCAGGGGCACCTCTAAACACACAAGTTGACACAAGTTGATCCACGTGATCGATTCCTTAGCCGTGTGCGGTGCCCCCTGCCACCATATTCCTCGATAATACTGTAGCGGAGTTTAGGCGAAGCCCTGCTGCTGTATTCCATCAAGATCGTCACCACGCCGTCGTGCTGACGAAACTCTTCCCCGACACTTTGCTGGATCGGAGTCCGGGGATCGTCATCGAGCTGAACGTGTGCTCGAACTCGGAGGTGCCGTAGTATCGGTGCTTGATCGGTTGGATCGTGAAGACGTACGACTACTTCCTCTACGTCGTGTCATCGCTTCCGCAGTCGGTCTGCGTTGGGTACGTAGGCAACACTCTCCTCTCGTTGCTATGCATCACATGATCCTGTGTGCGCGTAGGAAATTTTTGAAATTACTACGAAACCCAACAGTGGCATCTGAGCCAGGTTATTGATGTTGATGTTATATGCACGAGTAGAACACAAGTGAGTTGTGGACGATACAAGTCATACTGCCTACCAGCATGTCATATTTTGGTTCGGCGGTATTGTTGGACGAGACGACCCAGACCAACCTTACGCGTACGCTTACGCGAGACCGGTTCCCTCGACGTGCTTTGCACAGAGATGGCTTGCGGGCGACTGTCTCTCCAACTTTAGTTGAACCAAGTATGGCTACGCCCGGTCCTTGCGAAGGTTAAAACGGAGTCTATTTGACAAACTATCGTTGTGGTTTTGATGCGTAGGTGAGATTGGTTCTTACTTAAGCCCGTAGCAGCCACGTAAAAAATTGCAACAACAAAGTAGAGGACGTCTAACTTGTTTTTGCAGGGCATGTTGTGATGTGATATGGTCAAGGCATGATGCTGAATTTTATTGTATGAGATGATCATGTTTTGTAACCAAGTTATCGGCAACTGGCAGGAGCCATATGGTTGTCGCTTTATTGTATGCAATGCAATCGCGATGTAATGCTTAACTTTATTACTAAATGGTAGTGATAGTCGTGAAAGCATAAGATTGGCGAGACGACAACGATGCTACGATGGAGATCAAGGTGTCGCGCCGGTGACGATGGTGATCATGACGGTGCTTCGGAGATGGAGATCACAAGCACGAGATGATGATGGCCATATCATATCACTTATATTGATTGCATGTGATGTTTATCTTTTTATGCATCTTATCTTGCTTTGATTGACGGTAGCATTTTAAGATGATCTCTCATTAAATTATCAAGAAGTGTTCTCCCTGAGTATGCACCGTTGCCAAAGTTCGTCGTGCCCAGACACCACGTGATGATCGGGTGTGATAAGCTCTACGTCCATCTACAACGGGTGCAAGCCAGTTTTTGCACACGCAGAATACTCAGGTTAAACTTGACGAGCCTAGCATATGCAGATATGGCCTCGGAACACGGAGACCGAAAGGTCGAGCGTGAATCATATAGTAGATATGATCAACATAACGATGTTCACCATTGAAGACTACTCCATCTCACGTGATGATCGGTTATGGTTTAGTTGATTTGGATCACGTAATCACTTAGAGGATTAGAGGGATGTCTATCTAAGTGGGAGTTCTTAAGTAATATGATTAATTGAACTTAAATTTATCATGAACTTAGTACCTGATAGTATCTTGCTTGTTTATGTTGATTGTAGATAGATGGCTCGTGCTGTTGTTCCGTTGAATTTTAATGCGTTCCTTGAGAAAGCAAAGTTGAAAGATGATGGTAGCAATTACACGGACTGGGTCCGTAACTTGAGGATTATCCTCATTGCTGCACAGAAGAATTACGTCCTGGAAGCACCGCTGGGTGCCAGGCCTGCTGCTGGAGCAACGCCAGATGTTATGAACGTCTGGCAGAGCAAAGCTGATGACTACTCGATAGTTCAGTGTGCCATGCTTTACGGCTTAGAATCGGGACTTCAACGACGTTTTGAACGTCATGGAGCATATGAGATGTTCCAGGAGTTGAAGTTAATATTTCAAGCAAATGCCCGGATTGAGAGATATGAAGTCTCCAATAAGTTCTATAGCTGCAAGATGGAGAAGAACAGTTCTGTCAGTGAGCATATACTCAAAATGTCTGGGTATAATAATCACTTGATTCAATTGGGAGTTAATCTTCCGGATGATTGCGTCATCGACAGAATTCTCCAATCACTGCCACCAAGCTACAAGAGCTTCGTAATGAACTATAATATGCAAGGGATGAACAAGACTATTCCCGAACTCTTCGCAATGCTGAAAGCTGCGGAGGTAGAAATCAAGAAGGAGCATCAAGTGTTGATGGTTAACAAGACCACTAGTTTCAAGAAAAAGGGCAAAGGGAAGAAAAAGGGGAACTTCAAGAAGAACGGCAAGCAAGTTGCTGCTCAAGAGAAGAAACCTAAGTCTGGACCTAAGCCTGAAACTGAGTGCTTCTACTGCAAGCAGACTGGTCACTGGAAGCGGAACTGCCCCAAGTATTTGGCGGATAAGAAGGATGGCAAGGTGAACAAAGGTATATGTGATATACATGTTATTGATGTGTACCTTACTAGAGCTCGCAGTAGCACCTGGGTATTTGATACTGGTTCTGTTGCTAATATTTGCAACTCGAAACAGGGACTACAGAATAAGCGGGCACTGGCAAAGGACGAGGTGACGATGCGCGTGGGAAACGGTTCCAAAGTCGATGTGATCGCAGTCGGCACGCTACCTCTACATCTACCTTCGGGATTAATATTAGACCTAAGTAATTTGGTGCCAGCGTTGAGCATGAACATTATATCTGGATCTTGTTTAATGCGAGACGGTTATTCATTTAAATCAGAGAATAATGGTTGTTCTATTTATATGAGTAATATCTTTTATGGTCATGCACCCTTGAAGAGTGGTCTATTTTTATTGAATCTCGATAGTAGTAATACACATATTCATAATGTTGAAGCCAAAAGATGCAGAGTTGATAATGAAAGTGCAACTTATTTGTGGCACTGTCGTTTAGGTCATATCGGTATAAAGCGCATGAAGAAACTCCATACCGATGGACTTTTGGAACCACTTGATTATGAATCACTTGGTACTTGCGAACCGTGCCTCATGGGCAAGATGACTAAAACACCGTTCTCCGGTACTATGGAGAGAGCAACAGATTTGTTGGAAATCATACATACCGATGTATGTGGCCCGATGAATATTGAGGCTCGTGGCGGATATCGTTATTTTCTCACCTTCACAGATGATTTAAGCAGATATGGGTATATTTACTTAATGAAACATAAGTCTGAAACATTTGAAAAGTTCAAAGAATTTCAGAGTGAAGTTGAAAATCATCGTAACAAGAAAATAAAGTTTCTACGATCTGATCGTGGAGGAGAATATTTGAGTTACGAGTTTGGTGTACATTTGAAAAACTGTGGAATAGTTTCACAACTCACGCCACCCGGAACACCACAGCGTAATGGTGTGTTCGAACGTCGTAATCGTACTTTACTAGATATGGTGCGATCTATGATGTCTCTTACTGATTTACCGCTATCATTATGGGGATATGCTTTAGAGACGGCCGCATTCACGTTAAATAGGGCACCATCAAAATCCGTTGAGACGACGCCTTATGAACTGTGGTTTGGCAAGAAACCAAAGTTGTCGTTTCTTAAAGTTTGGGGCTGCGATGCTTATGTGAAAAAGCTTCAACCTGATAAGCTCGAACCCAAATCGGAGAAATGTGTCTTCATAGGATACCCAAAGGAAACTGTTGGGTACACCTTCTATCACAGATCCGAAGGCAAAACATTCGTTGCTAAGAATGGATCATTTCTAGAGAAGGAGTTTCTCTCGAAAGAAGTGAGTGGGAGGAAAGTAGAACTTGACGAGGTAACTGTACCCGCTCCCTTACTGGAAAGTAATTCATCACAGAAAACTGTTTCAGTGACACCTACACCAGTTAGTGAGGAAGCCAATGATAATGATCATGAAACTTCAGATCAAGATACTACTGAACCGCGTAGATCAACCAGAGTAAGATCCGCACCAGAGTGGTACGGTAATCCTGTTCTGGAGGTCATGCTACTAGATCATGATGAACCTACGAACTATGAAGAAGCGATGGTGAGCCCAGATTCCGTAAAGTGGCTTGAAGCCATGAAATCTGAGATGGGATCCATGTATGAGAACAAAGTATGGACTTTGGTTGACTTGCCCGATGATCGGCAAGCAATTGAGAATAAATGGATTTTTAAGAAGAAGACTGACGCTGATGGTAATGTTACTGTCTACAAAGCTCGACTTGTCGCAAAAGGTTTTCGGCAAGTTCAAGGAATTGACTACGATGAGACCTTCTCACCCGTAGCGATGCTTAAGTCCGTTCGAATCATGTTAGCAATTGCCGCATTTTATGATTATGAAATTTGGCAAATGGATGTCAAAACTGCATTCCTGAATGGATTTCTGGAAGAAGAGTTGTATATGATGCAACCAGAAGGTTTTGTCGATCCAAAGGGAGCTAACAAAGTGTGCAAGCTCCAGCGATCCATTTATGGACTGGTGCAAGCCTCTCGGAGTTGGAATAAACGTTTTGATAGTGTGATCAAAGCATTTGGTTTTATACAGACTTTCGGAGAAGCCTGTATTTACAAGAAAGTGAGTGGGAGCTCTGTAGCATTTCTGATATTATATGTGGATGACATATTACTGATTGGAAATGATATAGAATTTCTGGATAGCATAAAGGGATAGTTGAATAAAAGTTTTTCAATGAAAGACCTCGGTGAAGCTGCTTACATATTAGGCATTAAGATCTATAGAGATAGATCAAGACGCTTAATTGGACTTTCACAAAGCACATACCTTGACAAAATTTTGAAGAAGTTCAAAATGGATCAAGCGAAGAAAGGGTTCTTGCCTGTGTTACAAGGTGTGAAATTGAGTAAGACTCAATGCCCGACCACTGCAGAAGATAGAGAGAATATGAAAGATGTTCCCTATGAATCAGCCATAGGCTCTATCATGTATGCAATGCTGTGTACCAGACCTGATGTGTGCCTTGCTATAAGTTTAGCAGGGAGGTACCAAAGTAATCCAGGAATGGATCACTGGACAGCGGTCAAGAACATCCTGAAATACCTGAAAAGGACTAAGGATATGTTTCTCGTATATGGAAGTGACAAAGAGCTCATCGTAAAAGGTTACGTTGATGCAAGCTTTGACACTGATCCGGACGATTCTAAATCGCAAACCGGATACGTGTTTACATTAAACGGTGGAGCTGTCAGTTGGTGCAGTTCTAAACAAAGCGTCGTAGCGGGATCTACATGTGAAGCGGAATACATAGCTGCTTCGGAAGCAGCAAATGAAGGAGTCTGGATGAAGGAGTTCATATCCGATCTAGGTGTCATACCTAGTGCATCGGGTCCAATGAAAATCTTTTGTGACAATACTGGTGCAATTGCCTTGGCAAAGGAATCCAGATTTTACAAAAGGACCAAACACATCAAGAGACGCTTCAACTCCATCCGGGATCTAGTCCAGGTGGGAGACATAGAGATTTGGAAGATACATACGGATCTGAATATTGCAGACCCGTTGACTAAGCCTCTTCCACGAGCAAAACATGATCAGCACCAAAGCTCCATGGGTGTTAGATTCATTACAGTGTAATCTAGATTATTGACTCTAGTGCAAGTGGGAGACTGAAGGAAATATGCCCTAGAGGCAATAATAAAGTTATTATTTATTTCCTTATAATCATGATAAATGTTTATTATTCATGCTAGAATTGTATTTTCCGGAAACATAATACATGTGTGAATACATAGACAAACAGAGTGTCACTAGTATGCCTCTACTTGACTAGCTCGTTAATCAAAGATGGTTATGTTTCCTAACCATGAACAATGAGTTGTTATTTGATTAACGAGGTCACATCATTAGTAGAATGATCTGATTGACATGACCCATTCCATTAGCTTAGCACCTGATCGTTTAGTATGTTGCTATTGCTTTCTTCATGACTTATACATGTTCCTATGACTATGAGATTATGCAACTCCCGTTTATCGGAGGAACACTTTGGGTACTACCAAACGTCACAACGTAAATGGGTGATTATAAAGGAGTACTACAGGTGTCTCCAATGGTCGATGTTGGGTTGGCGTATTTCGAGATTAGGATTTGTCACTCCGATTGTCGGAGAGGTATCTCTGGGCCCTCTCGGTAATACACATCACATAAGCCTTGCAAGCATTACAACTAATATGTTAGTTGTGAGATGATGTATTACGGAACGAGTAAAGAGACTTGCCGGTAACGAGATTGAACTAGGTATTGGATACCGACGATCGAATCTCGGGCAAGTAACATACCGATGACAAAGGGAACAACGTATGTTGTTATGCGGTCTGACCGATAAAGATCTTCGTAGAATATGTAGGAGCCAATATGGGCATCCAGGTCCCGCTATTGGTTATTGACCGGAGACGTGTCTCGGTCATGTCTACATTGTTCTCGAACCCGTAGGGTCCGCACGCTTAAAGTTACGATGACAGTTATATTATGAGTTTATGCATTTTGATGTACCGAAGGTTGTTCGGAGTCCCGGATGTGATCACAGACATGACGAGGAGTCTCGAAATGGTCGAGACGTAAAGATTGATATATTGGAAGCCTATATTTGGATATCGGAAGTGTTCCGGGTGAAATCGGGATTTTACCGGAATACCGAGAGGGTTACCGGAACCCCCCGGGAGCTATTTGGGCCATAGTGGGCCTTAGTGGAAAAGAGAAGGGGCTGCCCTAGATGGGCTGCGCGCCACCCCCTTCCCCTAGTCCTATTAGGACTAGGAGAGGTGGCCGGCCCCCTCCTCCTCTTTTCCCCTCCAAGGAATCCTAGTTGGACTAGGATTGGAGGGGGAATCCTACTCCCAGAGGGAGTAGGACTCTCCTGCGCCTCCCCCCCTTGGCCGGCCAGCCTCCCCTCCTCTCCTCCTTTATATACGGATGCAGGGGCACCTCTAAACACACAAGTTGACACAAGTTGATCCACGTGATCGATTCCTTAGCCGTGTGCGGTGCCCCCTGCCACCATATTCCTCGATAATACTGTAGCGGAGTTTAGGCGAAGCCCTGCTGCTGTATTCCATCAAGATCGTCACCACGCCGTCGTGCTGACGAAACTCTTCCCCGACACTTTGCTGGATCGGAGTCCGGGGATCGTCATCGAGCTGAACGTGTGCTCGAACTCGGAGGTGCCGTAGTTTCGGTGCTTGATCGGTTGGATCGTGAAGACGTACGACTACTTCCTCTACGTCGTGTCATCGCTTCCGCAGTCGGTCTGCGTTGGGTACGTAGGCAACACTCTCCTCTTGTTGCTATGCATCACATGATCCTGTGTGCGCGTAGGAAATTTTTGAAATTACTACGAAACCCAACACCCTATGCTTCAGCCATAGGCTCTGTCATGTATGCAATGCTGTGTACCAGACCTGACGTATGCTTAGCAATAAGCTTGGCAGGAAGGTACCAAAGTAATCCAGGAGTGGATCACTGGACAGCGGTCAAGAACATCCTGAAATACCTGAAAAGGACTAAGGATATGTTTCTCGTATATGGAGGTGACAAAGAGCTAGTCGTAAAAGGTTACGTCGATGCAAGCTTTGACACTGATCCGGACGATTCTAAATCGCAAACCGGATACGTGTTTATATTAAATGGTGGAGCTGTAAGTTGGTGCAGTTCTAACAAAGCGTCGTGGCGGGATCTACATGTGAAGCAGAGTACATAGCTGCTTCTGAAGCAGCGAATGAAGGAGTCTGGATGAAGGAGTTCATTTCCGATCTAGGTGTCATACCTAGTGCATCGGGACCAATGAAGATCTTCTGTGACAATACTGGTGCAATTGCCTTGGCAAAGGAATCCAGATTTCACAAGAGGACCAAGCACATCAAGAGACGCTTCAATTCCATTCGGGACCAAGTCCAAGTGGGAGACATAGAAATTTGCAAGATACATACGGATCTGAATGTTGCAGACCCGTTGAGTAAGCCTCTCTCACGAGCAAAACATGATCAGCACCAAGACTCCATGGGTGTTAGAATCATTACTATGTAATCTAGATTATTGACTCTAGTGCAAGTGGGAGACTGAAGGAAATATGCCCTAGAGGCAATAATAAAGTTATTATTTATTTCCTTATATCATGATAAATGTTTATTATTCATGCTAGAATTGTATTAACCGGAAACATGATACATGTGTGAATACATAGACAAACATATAGTCACTAGTATGCCTCTACTTGACTAGCTCATTAATCAAAGATGGTTATGTTTCCTAACCATAGACATGTGTTGTCATTTGATTAATGGGATCACATCATTAGAAGAATCATGTGATTGGCATGACCCATCCCGTTAGCTTAGCACTTGATCGTTTAGTATTCTGCTATTGCTTTCTTCATGACTTATACATGTTCCTGTAACTATGAGAATTATGCAACTCCCGTTTACCGGAGGAACACTTTGGGTACTACCAAACGTCACAACGTAACTGGGTGATTATAAAGGAGTACTACAGGTGTCTCCGAAGGTACATGTTGAGTTGGCGTATTTCGAGATTAGGTTTTGTCACTCCGATTGTCGGAGAGGTATCTCTGGGCCCTCTCGGTAATACTCATCACTTAAGCCTTGCAAGCATTATAACTAATAAGTTAGTTATGAGATGACGTATTACAGAACGAGTAAAGAGACTTGCCGGTAACGAGATTGAACTAGGTATTGGATACCGACGATCAAATCTCGGGCAAGTAACATACCGATGACAAAGGGAACAACGTATGTTGTTATGCGGTTTGACCGATAAAGATCTTCGTAGAATATGTAGGAACCAATATGGGCATCCAGGTCCCGCTATTGGTTATTGACCAAGAATGGTTTTAGGTCATGTCTACATAGTTCTCGAACCCGTAGGGTCCGCACGCTTAACGTTTCGATGACAGTTTTATTATGAGTTTATAAGTTTTGATGTACCGAAGTTTGTTCGGAGTCCCGGATGTGATCACGGACATGATGAGGAGTCTCGGAATGGTCGAGACATAAAGATTGATATATTGGAAGCCTATGTTTGGACATCGGAATGGTTCCGGGTGAAATCGGCATTTTACCGGAGTACCGGGAGGTTACCGAAACCCCCCGGGGGGTTAATGGGCCTACATGGGCCACGAGGGAGAAGAGGGAAGGAGCAGGAGGGGGCCGCGCGCCCCTCCCCCTCCTAGTCCGAATAGGACAAGGGAAGGGGGGCGGCGCCCCCCCCCCCTTTCCTTCCCCTCTTCCTCCTCTTTCCCCCCCTTCTCCTACTCCTACTTGGAAAGAGGGAGTCCTACTCCCGCTGGGAGTAGGACTCCCCCCCTTGGCGCGCCCTCTAGGCCGGCTGCCTCCTCCCCCCTGGCTCCATTATATACGGGGTGGGGGGCACCCCAAAGACACACAAGTTGATCTACGGATCGTTCCTTAGCCGTGTGCGGTGCCCCCTTCCACCATATTCCACCTCGGTCATATTGTCGTGGAGTTTAGGCGAAGCCCTGCGCTGGTAGAACATCATCATCGTCACCACGCCGTCGTGCTGACGGAACTCATCCCCGAAGCTTTGCTGGATCGGAGCCCGGGGATCGTCATCGAGCTGAACGTGTGCTGAACTCGGAGGTGCCGTACGTTCGGTGCTTGGATCGGTCGGATCGTGAAGACGTACGACTACATCAACCACGTTGTGCTAACGCTTCTGCTTAAAGTCTACGAGGGTACGTGGATGAACACTCTCCCCTCTCGTTGCTATATCATCACCATGATCTTGCATGTGCGTAGGAAATTTTTTGAAATTACTACGTTCCCCAACAAACCCGAGACTAAGTGCTTCCGTAATAAGGGGAACAACCACTGAAGCAGGATTATCCTAGATACTTGGTAGATAAGAAGGCTGGCAAGGTCGATAGAAGTATATTGGATATACATTATGTTAATGTGTAGTTTACTAGTACTCCTAGTAGCACCAGGGTATTAGATACCGGTTCGGTTACTAAGTGTTAGTAACTCGAAATAAAAGAGCTACGGAATAAACAGAGACTAGCTAAAGGTGAGCTGACGATATGTGTTGGAAGTATTTCCAAGTTTGATGTGATCAAACATCGCACGCTCCCTCTACCATCAAGATTAGTATTAAACCTGAATAATTGTCATTTGGTGTTTGCGTTGAGCATAGACATGATTGGATTATGTCTATCGCAATACGGTTATTCATTTGAGGAGAATAATGGTTACTCTATTTATTTGAATAATACCTTCAATGATCTTGCACCTAAAGGAATGGTTTATTGAATCTCCATCATAGTGATACACATTTTCATGCCAAAAGATATAAGATAGTAATGATAGTACCACTTACTTGTGGCACTGCCATGTAAGTCATATTGGTATAAAACGCATGCAGAAGCTCCATGTTGATGGATCTTTGGACTCACTCGTTTTTGAAAAGTTTGAGACATGCGAACCATGTCTATTGGTGTATACGCATGAAGAAACTCCATGCAGATGGATCGTTTGGACTCACTTGTTTTTGAATCACTTGATATATGCAAATCATACCACATGGGCAAGATGACTGAAAAGCCTCGGTTTCAGTAAGATGGAACAAGATAGCAACTTGTTGGAAGTAACACATTTTGATGTGTGCAGTCCAATGAGTGCTGAGGCATGCAGTGAATATTGTTATGTTCTTACTTCACAGATGATTCGAGTAGATGTTGAGTATATTTACTTGATGAAACACAAGTCTAAATTATTGAATGGTTCAAGTAATTTCAGAGTGAAGTTGAAGATCATCATGACAAGAGGATAAAATGTCTATGATGTGACCATAGAGATGAGTATCTGAGTTACGAGCTTTGGCACACAATTAAGACATTGTGGAAATTGTTTCACAATTAATACCGCCTGGAACACCATAGTGTGATGGTGTGTCCGAACATCATAGTTGCACCCTATTGGATATGGTGCGTACCATGATGTCTCTTATTGAATTACCACTATCATTCATGGGTTAGGCATTAGAGACAACCGCACTCACTTTAATAGGGCACCATGTAATTCCGTTGAGATGACACCGTTTGAACTATGGTTTGGAGAAACCTAAGTTGTCGTTTCTTAAAAGTTTGGGGCTGTGACGCTTATGTGAAAAAAGTTTCAGGTTGATAAGCTCGAACCCAAAGCGGTTAAAATGCATCTTCATAGGACACCCAAAACAGTTGGGTATACCTCCTAATTCAGATCCGAAAGCAATAGGGATTGTTTCTTGAATCGGGTCCTTTCTCGAGGAAAAGTTTGTCTTGAAAGAATTGAGTGGGAGGATGGTGGAGACTTGATGAGGTTATTGAACAGTCACTTCAACAAGTGTGTAACAGGGCACAGGAAATTGTTCCTGTAGCGCCTACACCAATTGAAGTAGAAGCTTATGATAGTGATCATGAAGTTTTGGATCAAGTCACTACCGTACCTCGTAGGGTGACAAGGATGCGTACTGTTTCAGAGTGGTACAGTAATCCTGTCTTGAAGGTCATGTTGCTAGACAACAATGAACCTACGAGCTATGGAGAAGTGATGGTGGGCCCAAATTCCGACAAATGGTTAGAGGCCATGAAATCCGAGATAGGATCCATGTATCAGAACAAAGCATGGACTTTGGTGGACTTGTCCGGTGATCAGCAAGCCATTGAGATAAATGGATCTTTAAGAAGAAGACGGGCATGGACGGTAATGTCACCATCTATGAAGCTCGACTTGTGGCGAAGAGTTTTTCACAAGTTCAAGGAGTTGACTACGAGGAGATTTTCTCATCCGTAGCGATGCTTAAGTCCGTCGGAATCATGTTAGCATTAGCTGCATTTATGAAATCTGGCAGATGGATGTCAAAACGAGTTTCCTTACCAGTCTTCGTAAGGAAAGGTTGTATGTGATACAATCAGAAAAATTTTGTCGATCCTAAGGATGATAAAAGGTATGTTGGCTCCAGCGATCCTTCTAAGGACTGGAGTAAGCATCTCGGAGTTGGAATATGCGCTTTGATGGAATGATCAAAGATTTTGGGTTTGTATAAAGTTTATGAGAAACTTGTATTTCCAAAGAAGTGAGTGGGAGCACTATAGAATTTCTGATGAGTATATGTTGTTGACATATTGTTGATCAGAAATGATGTAGAATTTCTAGAAAGCATATAGGGTTGTTTGAAAAGTGTTTTTCAATGGAAAACCTGGATTAGGCTACTTGAACAATAAGCATCAAGATCTATAAGATAGATCAAAATGTTTAACAATACTTTCAGATGAGCACATACCTTGACATAATCTTGAAGGTGTTCAAGATGGATCAGTCAACGAAGGAGTTCTTGCCTGAGTTGTAAGGTATGAAGTTAAGAGTTAAAGCTCGACCATGGCAGAAGAGAGAGAAAGGACGAAGGTCGTCCCCTATGCTTCAGACATAGGCTCTACAGTATGCTATGCTAAGTACCGCACCTGATGTGTGCCTTGCTACATACCTGGCAAGAGGGTACAAAGGTGATCAAGGAGTAGATCACCAGATAGCGGTCAAAATTATCCTTAGAGGAAGAAGGATATGTTTCTCGGTTATGGAGGTGATAAAGAGTTCGACGTAAAGAGTTGGGTCGATGCAAGCTTTAACACCTATCTGAATGACTCTGAGTAGCAAAACGGATACGTATAGTGGAGCAACCATTTGGAATAGCTCCAAGTGGAGCGTGGAAGCAGCATTTACAATATGACCTAGAGATTTGCGAAGTACACACGGATCTGAATGTTGCAGACCCGTTGACTAAAACCTCTCTCACAAGCAAAACATGATCAAACCCAAGAACTCATTGAGTCTTAATCACATGATGATGTGAACTAGTTTAGACACTAGTAAACTCTTTGGATGTTGGTCACATGGCGATGTGACCTGTCAGTGTTAATCACATAGCGATGTGAACTAGATTATTGACTCTAGTGCAAGTGGGAGACTGTTGGAAATATGCCCTAGAGGCAATAATAAATTAGTTATTATTATTATATTTCCTTGTTCATGATAATCGTTTATTATCCATGCTATAATTGTATTGATAGAAAACTCAGATACATGTGTGGGTACATAGACAACACCATGTCCCTAGTAAGCCTCTAGTTGACTAGCTCGTTGATCAATAGATGGTTACGGTTTCCTGACCATGGACATTGGATGTCATTGATAACGGGATCACATCATTAGGAGAATGATGTGATGGACAAGACCCAATCATAAGCCTAGCACAAAGATCGTAGTTCGTATGCTAAAGCTTTTCTAATGTCAAGTATCATTTCCTTAGACCATGAGATTGTGCAACTCCCGGATACCGTAGGAATGCTTTGGGTGTACCAAACGTCATAACGTAACTGGGTGGCTATAAAGGTACACTACAGGTATCTCCAAAAGTGTCTGTTGGGTTGGCACGAATCGAGACTAGGATTTGTCACTCCGGTAAACCGAGAGGTATCTCTGGGCCCACTCGATAGGACATCATCATAATGTGCACAATGTGATCAAAGAGTTGATCGCGGGATGATGTGTTACGAAACGAGTAAAGAGACTTGCCGGTGACGAGATTGAACAAGGTATCGGTATACCGACGATCGAAACTCGGGCAAGTACAATACCGCTAGACAAAGGGAATTGTATACGGGATCGATTGAGTCCTTGACATCGTGGTTCATCCGATGAGATCATCGTGGAACATGTGGGAGCCAACATGGGTATCCAGATCCCGCTGTTGGTTATTGACCGAAGAACGTCTCGGTCATGTCTGCATGGTTCCCGAACCCGTAGGGTCTACACACTTAAGGTTCGATGACGCTAGGGTTATAAAGGAAGTTTGTATGTGGTTACCGAATGTTGTTCGGAGTCCCGGATGAGATCCTGGACGTCACGAGGAGTTCCGGAATGGTCCGGAGGTAAAGATTTATATATGGGAAGTCCTATTTTGGCCACCGGAAAATGTTCGGGATTTTTCGGTATTGTACCGGGAAGGTTCTAGAAGGTTCCGGAGTGGGGCCCACCTGCATGGGGGGGCACATGAACGTGTGTAGTGGGGGCAAGGCCCCACACCCCTGTTCAAGGCGCACCAAGATCCCCCCTTAGAAGGAATAAGATCATATCCCGAAGGGATAAGATCAAGATCCCTAAAAAGGGGGGGGATAACAATCGGTGGGGAAGGAAATGATGGGATTTCTTTCCTCCCACCTTTGCCAACGCCCCAATGGACTTGGAGGGCAAGAAACCAGCCCCCTCCACCCCTATATATAGTGGGGAGGCGCATGAGAGCTTTACCCAAGTTATGGTGCAGCCCTCCCCCTCTCCCAAGTCCTCCTCCTCTCCCGCGGTGCTTGGCGAAGCCCTGCAGGATTGCCACGCTCCTCCATCACCACCACGCCGTTGTGCTGCTGCTGGATGGAGTCTTCCTCAACCTCTCCCTCTCTCCTTGCTGGATCAAGGCATGGGAGACGTCATCGGGCTGTACGTGTGTTGAACGCGGAGGTGCCGTCCGTTCGGCACTAGGATCTCCGGTGATTTTGGATCACGACGAGTACGACTCCTTCAACCCCATTCTCTTGAACGCTTCCGCTTAGCAATCTACAAGGGTATGTAGATGCACTCTCCTTCCCCTCGTTGTTGGTTTCTCCATAGATAGATCTTGGTGACACGCAGGAAAATTTTGAATTTCTGCTACGTTCTCCAACATGTACCAGACCTATTGTATACCCTACCCTGAGTTTGGCAATGTAGTACAATAGAGATCTAGGAGTAGATCACTGGACATTATATTGGTCTAAATTATCCTTAGAGGACTAAGGAAATATTTCTCGGTTATGGAGGTGACAAAAGGTTTGACGTAAAGGGTTACCTTGATGCAAGCTTTAACACCGATCCAGATGACTCTGCGTCTCAATCTGGATACATATTGAAAGTGGGAGCAATTAGCTAAAGTAGCTCCGTGCAGAGCATTGTAGACATAGAAATATGCAAAATACTTACGGATCTAAATATGGCAGACCCATTGACTAAACTTCTCTCACAAGCAAAACATGATCACACCATAGTGCTCTTTGGGTGTTAATCACATGGCGATGTGAACTAGATTATTGACTCTAGTAAACTCTTTGAGTGTTGGTCACATGGCAATGTGAACTATGGGTATTAATCACATGGTGATGTGAACTATGGATGTTAAATCACAAGGCGATTTGAACTAGATTATTGAATCTAGTGCAAGTGGGAGACTAAAGGAAATATTCCCTAGAGGCAATAATAAAGTTATTATTTATTTCCTTATTTCATGATAAATGTTTATTATTCATGCTAGAATTGTATTAACTGGAAACTTGATACATGTGTGAATACATACACAAACAGAGTGTCACTAGTATGCCTCTACTTGACTAGCTCGTTGAATCAAAGATGGTTAAGTTTCCTAGCCATAGACATGAGTTGTCATTTGATTAATGGGATCATATCATTAGAGAATGACGTGATTGACTTTACCCATTCTGTTAGCTTAGCACTTGATCGTTTAGTATATTGCTATTGCTTTCTTCATGACTTATACATGTTCCTATGACTATGAGATTATGCAACTCCCGTTTACCGGAGGAACACTTTGTGTGCTACCAAACGTCACAATGTAACTATGTGATTATAAAGGTGCTCTACAGGTGTCTCCGAAGGTACTTGTTGGGTTGGCGTATTTCGAGATTAGGATTTGTCACTCCGATTGTCGGAGAGGTATATCTCTGGGCCCACTCGGTAATGCACATCACTATAAGCCTTGAAAGCATTGTAACTAATGAGTTAGTTGCGGGATGATGTGTTACGGAACGAGTAAAGAGACTTTCTGATAACGAGATTGAACTAGGTATTAAGATACCGACGATCGAATCTCGGGTAAGTAACATACAGATGACAAAGGGAACAACATATGTTGTTATGCGGTTTGACCGATAAAGATCTTCGTAGAATATGTAGGAGCCAATATGAGCATCCAGGTTCCGCTATTGGTTATTGACCGGAGACGTGTCTCGCTCATGTCTACATAGTTCTCGAACCCGTAGGGTCCGCACGCTTAACGTTTGGTGACGATCGGAATTATGAGTTTATGTGTTTTGATGTACCAAAGGTAGTTCAAAGTCCCGGATGAAATCGGGGACATGACGAGGAGTCTCGAAATGGTCGAGACGTAAAGATCAATATATAGGACGAATATATTCGGACATCGGAAAGGTTCGGAGTGATTCCGGTATTTTTCGGAGTACCAGGGAGATACGGGAATACGGGAAAGAAGTATTGGGCCTCATGGGCCAAGTGGTGGAAGAGAGGAGGCAGGGAAAGGCAGGGTGCGCGGACCCCTAGCCCAAACCGAATTGGACTAGGAGGCTGATAACCCACAAGTGTAGGGGATCGCGACAGCTTTCGAGGGTAGAGTATTCAACCCAAATTTCTTGATTCAACACAAGGGGAGCCAAAGAATATTCTCAAGTATTAGCAACTGAGTTGCCAATTCAGCCACACCTGGATAACTTAATATCTGCAGCAAGGTATTTAGTAGTAAAGTAATATGATAGTAGTGGTAAAGGTAGCAAAAGATAACGGCAGCAAAAGTAATATTTTTGGTACTTTGTAATGATTGTAACAGTAGCAACGGGAAAGTAAATAAGCATAAACCAGTATATGGAAAGCTCGTAGGCATTGGATCGGTGATGGATAATTATGCCGGATGCGGTTCATCATGTAAAAGTCATAACATAGGGTGACACAGAACTAGCTCCAATTCATCAATGTAATGTAGGCATGTATTCCGAATATAGTTATATGTGCTTAGGGAAAAGAACTTGCATGACATCTTTTGTCCTACCCTCCCGTGGCAGCGGGGTCATAACGGAAACTAAGGGATATTAAGGCCTCCTTTTAATAGAGAACTGGAACAAAGTATTAGCACATAGTGAAAACATGAACTCCTCAAACTATGGTCATCACCGGGAGTGGTCCCGATTATTGTCACTTCGGGGTTGCCGGATCATAACGCATAGTAGGTGACTATAGACTTGCAAGATAGGATCAAGAACTCACATATATTCATGAAAACATAATAGGTTCAGATCTGAAATCATGGCACTCGGGCACTAGTGACAAGCATCAAGCATAGCAAAGTCATAGCAACATCAATCTCAGAACATAGTGGATACTAGGGATCGAACCCTAACAAAACTAACTCGATTACATGATAAATCTCATCCAACCCATCACCGTCCAGCAAGCCTACAATGGAATTACTCACGCACGGCGGTGAGCATCATGAAATTGGTGATGGAGGATGGTTGATGATGACGACGGCGACGAATCCCCCTCTCCCGAGCCCCGAACGGACTCCAGATCAGCCCTCCCGGGAGGTTTTAGGGCTTGGCGGCGGCTCTGTATCGTAAAATGCGATGATTTCTTCCCCTTGATTTTTTTCTCCCGGAAAGCAAATATATAGAGTTGGAGTTGGCGTCGGAGGAGCTCTAGGGGGCCCACGAGGTAGGGGGGTGCGCCCCCCACCCTCGTGGACAGGGTGTGGGCCCCCTGGTCTTCATCTTTGGCAATGATTTTTTATTATTTTTAACTAGATGTTCCGTGGAGTTTCAGGTCATTCCGAGAATGTTTGTTTCTGCACATAAATAACATCATGGTAATTCTGCTGAAAACAGCGTCAGTCCGGGTTAGTTCCATTCAAATCATGCAAGTTAGAGTCCAAAACAAGGGCAAAAGTGTTTGGAAAAGTAGATACGACGGAGATGTATCAACTCCCCCAAGCTTAAACCTTTGCTTGTCCTCAAGCAATTCAGTTGATAAACTGAAAGAGAAAAAGAAAAACTTTACAAACTCTGTTTGCTCTTGTTGTTGTAAATATGTAAAGCCAGCATTCAGGTTTTAAGCAAAGATTATAACTAACCACATTTGCAATAATTCTCAGGTCTCGTGTTTACTCATATCAATGGCATAATCAACTAGCGAGTCATAATAATAAATCTCGGATGACAACACTTTCTCAAAACAATCATAATATGATATAACAATATGGTATCTCGCTAGCCCTTTCTGAGACCGCAAAACATAAATGCAGAGCACCTTTAAAGATCAAGGACTGACTAGACATTGTAATTCATGGTAAAAGAGATCCAATCATAGTCATAACCAATATAAATTAATAGTAATGGATGCAAATGACAGTTGTGCTCTCCAGCTAGTGCTTTTTAATAAGAGGATGATGACTCAACATAAAAGTAAATACATAGGCCCTTCGCAGAGGGAAGAAGGGATTTGTAGAGGTGCCAGAGCTCGGTTTTGAAATAGAGATAAATAATATTTTGAGCGGCATACTTTCATTGTCAACATAGCAACTAAGAGATGGAGATATCTTCCATACTACACACATTATAGGCGGTTCCCAAACAGAATGGTAAAGTTTATACTCGCCCTCCACCAACAAGCATCAATCCATGACTTGCTCGAAACAACGAGTGTCTCCAACTAGCAACAGTCCCAGGGGGAGTTTTGTTTGCAATTATTTTGATTTAGTTTGCTTAAAGCATGGGACTGGGCATCCCGGAGACCAGCCATTTTCTCGTGAATGAGGAGCGGAGTCCACTCCTCATGAGAATAACCCGCCTAACATGGAAGATAAGGATAGCCCTAGTTGATACATGAGCTATTCGAGCATACAAAACAGAATGTTTATTTGAAGGTTTAGAGTTTTGCACATACAAATTTACTTGGAACGACAGGTAAATACCGCATATAGGAAGGTATAGTGGACTCATATGGAATAACTTTGAGGTTTAAGGAGATTGGATGCACAAGCAGTATTCCCGCTTAGTACAAGTGAAGGCTAGCAAAAGACTGGGAAGCGACCGACTAGAGAGCGACAACAGCCATGAACATGCATTAAAATTAATAAACATTGGATGCAAGCATGAGTAGGATATAATCCACCATGAACATAAATATCGTGAAGGCTATGTTGATTTGTTTCAACTACATGCATGAACATGTGCCAAGTCAAGTCACTTAAATCATTCAAAGGAGGATACCACCCCATCATACCACGTCACAACCATTTTAATAGCATGTTGGCACGCAAGGTAAATCATTATAACTCATAGCTAAATAAGCATGGCACGAGCAACTTATGATCTCTAATTTTCATTGCAAACATGTTTATTCATAATAAGCTGAATCAAGAATGATGAACTCATCATATTTACAAAAACAAGAGAGGTCGAGTTCATACCAGCTTCGCTTATCCCAATCAATTCATCATATATCGTCATTATTGCCTTTCACTTGCACGACCGAACGATGTGAATAATAAGAGTGCACGTGCATTGGACTAAGCTGGAATCTGCAAACATTCAATAAGCAGGAGAAGACAAGGCAATATGGGCTCTTGGTTAAATCAACAATAATGCATATAAGAGCCACTTCAACAATTTAATCATGGTCTTCTCCTATCGACCCCCAAAGAAAAGAAAGGAAATAAAAACTATTTACACGGGAAAGCTCCCAACAAGCAAAAGAAGAACGGGAAATATTTTTTTGGGTTTTCCTTTTAATTATTACTACTACAGCAGGAAAAGTAAACTAACTAGAAGCTATTACTAATTATTTTTTCTTAAAGTTTAACAAACACACAAGAAGAAAGCAGGAAAAAGAAAATAAACTAGCATGGATATTACAGTGAAAGAGTATGAGCACCGATATCTAGTAATGAGTGTGTGTAAACATAAATGTAATGTTGGTGGGAAATACGTACTCCCCCAAGCTTAGGCTTTTGGCCTAAGTTGGTTCATTGCCAAGGATGGCCTGGCGGATATCCGTAGGTGTAGCTGGGGTCATACTGAGATGCAGCGGCTATCGCCTCCTGAGATGCAGCGTGGCGTCGAGCTGCCTCCACTCTCCTCTCATACTCATCTACCTCCTCTCTGGTAATAATGTATCTTCATTTTGCCTGATAATCAAAGAAGGCAGGAGCAGGGAGAGTAATACGGACAACACGCCGTTTGTCAAAGATTAGTCGATATAGGAGAGGTGATTCATTCCTCTCGACAAACTGGTGAGAGACCATAGAATTAAAATATAAATAAGTAGGAGGAAACTCCATATCATCCTCACAAACGTCCACCTCAAGAAAATTAGCTAAGCGGGTTGCATAAATTCCTCCAAAGAAATCTCCATTATATCTATTATGATGCAACCTACGTGCTACAATGGCTCCCATATGATAAGATTGGTCTCCTAACATAGCACTCCTAAGAATACTGAGATCAGGGACACACATGTGGCATTCTTCATCTTTACCATGTATGCATCTGCCTATGAAGAGCGCGAAATAATGTATAGCAGGAAAATGGATGCTCCCTATAGTAGCTTGTGTTATATATCTAGATTCCCCCACGGTTATACCAGCAAGAAAGTTTCTAAATTCAGATTTACGGGGATCATTAATACTACCCCATTGTGGGATTTTGCAAGCAGAAGTAAAATCATCTAAGTCCATGGTATAAGATTTTTCATAAAGATCAAACATGACTGTTGGAGAATTACGTGTAGATGAAAATTCAAACCTCCTCACAAATGAGCTTGTGAGTTGATGGTATTGGGGGCATTTGTCGGCCTCAAAGCTCACAAGATCGGCGTTACGCAAATATGCTTTAAATTCTTCTTTGATTCCCGCTCGATCCATAAAATTTTCTGAAGGCCACTCACAAGGCCGCACTGGGGCGTCTCTTGGTGGTTCCTCGTCAGCATCACGTATTGCAAGCTTGGGTCCTTGATTCCTTGAAGAACCACCTTGGAACATTTTCCTAAGCATATTTCTTCCTCTGAAAAATTCTGAAATTTTTTGTAACTTCAAACAAAAGCGAACCAAGCTCAACAAAATTGATAGCAACTACTCCTACAAGTGCCTAGAGGATATATCAAGCATTAGAACTACTTGGAACCATATAAATTTGACATGCAAGCTCAAGAACATGGTCACCTATGCAGCCCAAATTTGCAATGAAAAAAGCACTAGAGCAAAAACTAATTGGACCAATGGAGGAGTCACATACCAAGGAACAATCTCCCCAAGCAGTTTTGTGAGAGGTGCTTTGAGCAAGGAGATCGAAAATCGCGGCAAAGTGAGCTAGAACTCGTGCTTGAACCAGATATTTGTGTTTGTGGGTGGAAGAAGAAGAGGATGGTTGCAGGAATAAGTGGAGGAGGGCCACCGCGGGCCCACGAGGTAGGGGGCGCTCCCTTGGGGGGTAGGGCGCACCCTCCACCCTCGTGGCCAGATGGCAGCTCCCCCCGCGGTGTTTTCAGTACCATAAATCCTCAAATATTCTATAAAAAATCATATTAAATTGGCATGGCATTTGGAGGACTTTTATTTTCGGGGTATTTCTATATTGCACAGATAAATCAAGGAACAGATAGAAAAATACTATTTTTACTTTAGTTCAACTAAATAACAGAAAGTATAAAGAGGGTACAGAAGGTTGTGCCTTCTAGTTTCATCCATCTCATGCTCATCAAAAGGAATCCAATAACAAGGTTGATCAGGTCTTGTTAACAAACTCATTCCGACTAACATGGAACCGGAGAAATTTCGAATAACACTATGTTACCTCAACGGGGATATGCACATCCCCAATAATAAGTATATCATATTTCTTCTTGACAGTAGGAAGAGGAAATTCAAAACCTCCAAAAATAATCGATGGAACTTTTCCAATAGAATTGATACTATGAACTTGAGGTTGTTTCCTCGGAAATTGTACCGTATGCTCATTACCATTAACATGAAAAGTGGCATTGCCTTTGTTGCAATCAATAATAGCCCCTGCAGTATTCAAAAAATGTCTTCCAAGAATAATAGACATACTATCTTCCTCGGGAATATCAAGAATAACAAAGTCCGTTAAAATAGTAACGTCTGCAACCACAATAGGCACATCCTCACAAATACCGACAGGTATAGCAGTTGATTTACCAGCCATTTGCAAGATATTTCAGTAGGGGTCAACTTATTCAAGTCAAGTCTACGATATAAAGAGAGAGGCATAACACTAACACCGGCTCCAAGATCACATAAAGCAGTTTTAACATAGTTTCTTTTAATGGAGCATGATATAGTAGGTACTCCTGGATCTCCAAGTTTCTTTGGTATTCCACCCTTAAAATTATAATTAGCCAGCATGGTGGAAATTTCAGCTTCCGGTATCTTTCTTTTATTTGTAACAATATCTTTCATATACTTAGCATAAGGATTCATTTTGAGCATATCAGTTAATCGCATACGCAAAAAGATAGGTCTAATCATTTCAGCAAAGCGCTCAAAATCCTCATCATCCTTTTTCTTGGATGGTTTGGAGGAAAAGGCATGGGTTTCTGAACCCATGGTTCTCTTTCTTTACCATGTTTCCTAGCAACAAAGTATCTCTTATCATAATGTTGATTCTTTGATTGTGGGTTATCAAGATCAACAGCAGGTTCAATTTCTACGTCATTGTCATTACTAGGTTGAGCATCATCATGAACATCATCATTAACATTTTCACTAGGTTCATGTTCATTACCAGATTGTGTTTCAGCATCAGAAATAGATATATCATTAGGATTCTACGGTGGTTCAACAATAGGTTCACTAGAAGTTTGCAGAGTCCTATCATTTTTCTTTTTCTTCCTTTTAGAAGAACTAGGTACATCAATATTATTTCTCTAAGAATCTTGCTCAATTCTCTTAGGGCGGCCTTCAGGATAAAAGGTTCCTGAGTCATTCTACCAGTTCTAGTAGCCACTCTAACAGCATAATCATTTTTCTTACTATTCATTTCATTGAGCAAATCATTTTGAGCTTTAAGTACTTGTTCTACTTGAGTGGTAACCATAGAAGCATGTTTCCTAACAAGTTTAAGTTCACATCTAACATCAGCCATATAATCACCCAAGTGTTTAATCAGATAAGCATTATGTTTTAATTGTCTACCAAAATAAGCATTGAAATTTTCTTGTTTGACAATAAAATTATCAAACTCTTCTAAGCACTGTCTAGCAGACTTATAGTGAGGAATATCACCTTCGTCAAATCTATAGAGAGAATTTACCTTTACTACCTGTGTTGGGTTATCAAGACCTGGAGGTTCTTCAATAGGTGATGGATTAAGATCATATGTTTCTTCAACAGGCGGTAAATCAAGACCATGTATTTCTTCAATAGAAGGTAAATTCTTAACATCTTCAGCTTTAATACCTTTTTCTTTCATAGATTTCTTTGCCTCTTGCATATCTTCCGAACTGAGAAATAGAACACCTCTCTTCTTCAGAGTTGGTTTAGGAATAGGCTCAGGAATTGGAGCAGGAGCTGGCTCAGGAGGTGCCCAATTATTTTCATTTGTCAACATATTATTCAATAGAATTTCAGCTTCATCCGGTGTTCTTTCCCTGAAAAGAGAACCAGCACAACTATCCAGGTAATCTTTGGAAGCATCGGTTAGTCCATTATAAAAGATATCAAGTATTTCATTTTTTAAGAGGATGATCAGGCAAAGCATTAAGTAACTTGAGAAGCCTCCCCCAAACTTGTGGGAGACTCTCTTCTTTAATTTGCACAAAGTTGTATATTTCCTTTAAAGCAGCTTGTTTCTTATGAGCAGGGAAATATTTCGCAGAGAAGTAATAAATCATATCCTGGGGACTATGCACACAACCAGGATCAAGAGAATTAAACCATATATTAACATCACCCTTTAATAAGAACGGAAATATTTTAAGGATATAAAAGTAACGAGATCTCTCATCATTAGTGAACAGGGTGGCTATATCATTTAATTTAGTGAACAAGGTTTCAGATTCATAGCCATGAAAGGGATCAGATTCAACCAAAGTAATTATATCAGGATCAACATAGAATTCATAATCCTTATCGGCAACACAAATAGGTGAAGTAGCAAAAGCAGGGTTGGGCCTCATTCTATCATTAAGAGATTGCTTATTCCATTTAGCCAATAACCTTCTAAGCTCATCGTTATCTTTGCAAGCGAAAATAGCAGCAGAAGCTTCTTTATCAAAAATATAACCCTCATGAATAACAGGCATGTTTTCATCATCGATTTCATCAACATGATCAGTTTCAATAATTTCTTTCTCTCTAGCCCTAGCAATTTGTTCATCAAGAAAATCACTAAGGGGCACAGTAGTATCAAGCATAGAAGTAGTTTCATCATAAGTATCATGCATAACAGAAGTGGCATCACCAATAACATGCGACATATCAGAACGAATAACAGAAGCAAGTTTAGGTGTCGCAAGCTTACTCAAAACAGAAGGTGAATCAAGTGCAGATCTAGATGGCAGTTCCTTACCTCCCCTCGTAGTTGAGGGATAAATTGGTGTCTTAGCATCTTTCAAGTTCTTCATAGTGACCAGCAGATATAAATTCCAAGTGACTCAAAGAATAGAGCTATGCTCCCTGGCAACGGCGCCAGAAATTAGTCTTGATAACCCACAAGTGTAGGGGATCGCAATAGCTTTCGAGGGTAGAGTATTCAACCCAAATTTATTGATTCGACACAAGGGGAGCCAAAGAATATTCTCAAGTATTAGCAACTGAGTTGTCAATTCAGCCACACCTGGATAACTTAATATCTGCAGCAAGATATTTAGTAGCAAAGTAATATGATAGTAGTGGTAACGGTAGCAAAAGATAACAGCAGAAAAAGTAATATTTTTGGTACTTTGTAATGATTGTAACAGTAGCAATGGGAAAGTAAATAAGCGTAAACCAGTATATGGAAAGCTCGTAGGCATTGGATCGGTGATTGATAATTATGCCGGATGCGGTTCATCATGTAACAGTCATAACATAGGGTGACACAGAACTAGCTCCAATTCATCAATATAATGTAGGCATGTATTCCGAATATAGTCATACGTGCTTAGGGAAAAGAACTTGCATGACATCTTTTGTCCTACCCTCCCGTGGCAGCGGGGTCCTAACGGAAACTAAGGGATATTAAGGCCTCCTTTTAATAGAGAACTGGAACAAAGCATTAGCACATAGTGAATACATGAACTCCTCAAACTATGGTCATAACCGGGAGTGGTCCCGATTAGTGTCACTTCGGGGTTGCCGGATCATAACAGATAGTAGGTGACTATAGACTTGCAAGATAGGATCAAGAACTCACATATATTCATGAAAACATAATAGGTTCAGGTCTGAAATCATGGCACTCGGGCCCTAGTGACAAGCATTAAGCATAGCAAAGTCATAGCAACATCAATCTCAGAACATAGTGGATACTAGGGATCGAACCCTAAAAAAACTAACTCGATTACATGATAAATCTCATCCAACCCATCACCGTCCAGCAAGCCTACGATGGAATTACTCACGCATGGTGGTGAGCATCATGAAATTGGTGATGGAGGATGGTTGATGATGACGACGGCAACGAATCCCCCTCTCTGGAGCCCCAAACGGACTCCAGATTAGCCCTCCCGAGAGGTTTTAGGGCTTGGCAGCGGCTCCGTATCGTAAAACGCGATGATTTCTTCTCCTTGATTTTTGTTTCTCCCCGAAAGCAAATATATAGAGTTGGAGTTGGCGTCGGAGGAGCTCCAGGGGGCCCACGAGGTAGGGGGCGCGCCCCCCACCCTCGTGGACAGGGTGTGGGCCCCGTGGTCTTCATCTTTGACAAGGATTTTTTATTATTTTTAACTAGATGTTCCGTGGAGTTTCAGGTCATTATGAGAATGTTTGTTTCTGCACATAAATAACATCATGGCAATTCTGCTGAAAACAACGTCAGTCCGGGTTAGTTCCATTCAAATCATGCAAGTTAGAGTCCAAAACAAGGGCAAAAGTGTTTGGAAAAGTAGATACGACGGAGACATATCAGAGGCCGGCCCCCCTTTCCTTTCTCTCCTCCCTCTCCTTCCTTCTTCCCTCCTTCCCTATGATGGACTCCTACTCCTAGTAGGACTCCATACTTGGCGCGCCCATAGGGGCCGGCCGGCCTCCCCTCCTCTCCTCCTTTATATACTGAGGCAATGGGCACCCATAGACACAAGTTGATCATTGATCTCTCTTAGCCGTGTGCGGTGCCCCCCACCACCATAATCCACCTCGGTCATATCGTAGCGGAGCTTAGGCGAAGCCCTGCGTCAGTAACTTCATCAACATCGTCATCACACCGTCGTGCTGACAAAACTCTCCCTCGAGCTCTACTGGATCGTGAGTTCGCTGGACGTCATCGAGCTGAACGTGTGCTGAACACGGAGGTGCCGTACATTCAGTACTGAAGATCGGTTGATCGTGAAGACGTATGACTACATCAACCATGTTGTCATAACGCTTCCGCTTTTGGTCTACGAGGGTACGTGGACACACTCTTCCCTCTCGTTGCTATGCATTACCATGATCTTGCGTGTGCGTAGGAAATTTTTGAAATTACTGCGTTCCCCAACACTACCATACTCTTATAATCTAGAAAGCAGGGGGCAGCAACTTTTCCTCTTTCTCATAATGCCTAATGGGTATCTCAAAGTGTTCAGCAAGGCGTGAAGCAAAGATGCCTCTGAAGATGGGGCCCTTTGTACGATTCAGACTTAATCGTTTAGCAATAATAGCGCCTAAGCTGAAAGTTGTATCACGAAACAAAGCATGGCTCAAAATGACAATATCAGGGGCACTAAGATTTCCACTATTCCCGCGACCAATTAAGCATCTACTAGAAAATATCGCAAAGTAACGTAGAATAGGAAAATGTATACTAGTAATTCTTGCATTGGAAACTTTTCTCGTTTCCCTTACAGCAATCGTATCAATAAACCCCCTCCACATCATTACAATGTGGTTCCTCTATGCTGCCCGCAAAGGGTATCTTACAGTCCCGACAAAAATCATATAGTGACATCTCCCTAACCTTAGTGGTGATTTCTTAGCATGTTATTAAAAAATTTGCACAAAAATATTAGTGAGTAGGAGATGTTGTTCGCGCAGGTCGTGGGGGAAGTCGGTGAGGCCTGCATTCTCAGCCAAGTGATAACCCACAAGTATAGGGGATCGCAACAGCTTTCAAGGGTAGAGTATTCAACCCAAATTTATTGATTCGACACAAGGGGAGCCAAATAATATTCTTGAGTATTAGTAGTTGAGTTGTCAATTCAACCAAACCTGGATAACTTAGTATCTGCATCAAAGTGTTTAGTAGCAAAAGTGGTATAATAATAAAGGTAACGGTAGCAAAAGTAAAGATAAATGTTTTTGGGTTTTTGTAGTAGTTGTAACAGTAGCAACGGAAAAGTAAATAAGCGAAGAACAATATATGAAAAGCTCGTAGGCACCGGATCAGTGATGGATAATTATGCCGGATGCGATTCCTCATGCAATAGGTATAACATAGGGTGATATAGAACTAGCTCCAATTCATCAATGTAATGTAGGCATGTACTCCGTAAATAGTCATACATGCTTATGGAAAAGAACTTGCATGACATCTTTTGTCCTACCCTCCCGTGGCAGCGGGGTCCTTACGGAAACTAAGGGATATTAAGGCCTCCTTTTAATAGAGAACCTGAACAAAGCATTAACACATAGTGAATAAATTGAACTCCTCAAACTACAGTCATCACCGAGAAGTATCCCGATTATTGTCACTTCGGGGTTGTCGGATCATAACACATAATAGGTGACTATAGACTTGCAAGATAGGATCAAGAACACACATATATTCATGAAAACATAATAGGTTCAGATGTGAAATCATGGCACTCGGGCCCTAGTGACAAGCATTAAGCATAGCAAAGTCATAGCAACATCAGTCTCAGAACATAGTGGATACTAGGGATCAAACCCTAACAAAGCTAACTTGATTACATGGTGAATCTCATCCAACCCATCACCGTCCAGCAAGCCTACAATGGAATTACTCACACATGGCGGTGAGCATCATGAAATTGGTGATGGAGGATGGTTGATGATGACGACGGCGACGAATCCCCCTCTCCGGAGCCCCGAACGGACTCCAGATCAGCCCTCCCAAGAGAGATTAGGGCTTGGCGGCGGCTCCGTGTCGTGAAACGCTATGAAACTTTCCCTCTGATTTTTTTCTCCCCGAGACAGAATATATGGAGTTGGAGTTGAGGTCGGAGGAGGTCCAGGGGGCCCACGAGATAGGGGCGCGCCCTACAGGGGGGGCACCCCCCTGTCTCGTGGACAGGCCCTGGGCCCCCTAGTGTATTTCTTTCGCCCAATATTTTTTATAAATTCCAAAAAGTGCCTTCGTTGATTTCCAGGTCATTTCGAGAACTTTTCTTTTCTACACATAAAACAACATCATGGTAGTTCTGCTGAAAACAGCGTCAGTCCGGGTTAGTTTCATTCAAATCATGCAAGTTAGAGTCCAAAACAAGGGCAAAAGTGTTTGGAAAAGTAGATACGTTGGAGACATAAAACCAAGTAATAAAAATCATCATAAATTCCGGCGGCTCTCAAGAATTCTTCGCAAGGCCATTCGCATGGCTGAACCTCCACAGTGCGAGGGAGATTGTATTTGGCCTTTTTATTTTCCTCATCATGTTTATCCTTCGAGCTTCGGCTCGAAGAGCCTCTCAACAATCTCTTCAACATTTTCTTCCTCTGAAAATTTCTGAAATTTTTAGTGACTCAAAATAAAAGTGAACCAAACTCAAAAAGATTGATAGCAACTACTCCCACAAGTGCCTAGAGACTATATCATGCATTAAAACTACTTTTGACCATATAAATTTGACGTGCAAGCTCTAGAACAGGGTCACCTAAGTAGCAAAAAATTGCAATAAATAAAGCACTAGAACAAAAACTAATTGGACCATTGGAGGAATCACATACAGAAGAACAATCTCCCCAAACAGTTTTGTGAATGGAGCTTTGAGCAAGGAGATCGAAAATGGCAGCAAGATGAGCTAGAACACGGGTTTGAGCTATGGGAGGATTTTTCTGGAGGAAGAAGGAGTGAGTGGGTGCTGGAATAACTGGAGGGGGGCCATGTGGGGTCCACGAGGCAGGGGGCGCGCCCTGGACCCTCGTGGCCAGGTGGTGGCTCCCCCTGGTGTGTTCTCAGTGCCAGATATTCTTAAATATTCTACAAAAAATCATATTTCATTTTCAGGACATTTGGAGAACTTTTATTTTTGGGGTGTTTTTTATTACAAGGATAATTCAGAAAACAGACAGAAAATACTATATTTGCTTTATTTAATCTAAATAACAGAAAGTGAAAGGAGGTACAGAAAGTTGTGCTTTCTAATTTCATCCATCTCATGCTCATCAAAAGGAATCCACTAACAAGGTTGATCAAGTCTTTTTAACAAACTCTTTCCGAATAACATGAAACCGGAGAATTTTCGAATAACACTAGGTTACATCAACAGGGATATGCATGTCCCCAACAATAAGAATATCATATTTCTTCTTGACAGTAGGAAGAGGAAATTCAAAGCCTCCAATAGTAATAGTTGAAATTTTTCAATAGAATTGATACTATGGACTAGAGGTTGTTTCCTTGGAAAGTGTATTGTATGCTCATTACCATTAACATGAAAAGTGACATTGCCTTTGTTGCAATCAATAACTGCCCTTGCAGTATTCAAAAAGGGTCTATCGAGGATAATCAACATACTATCGTCCTCGGGAATATCAAGAATAACAAAGTATGTTAAAATAGTAACGTCTGCAACCACAACGGGCACATCCTCACAAAAACCGATAGGTATAGCAGTTGATTTATCGGCCATTTGCAAAGATATTTCAGTAGGTGTCAATTTATTCAAATCAAGTCTACAATATAAAGAGAGAGGCATAACACTAACACCGGCTCCAAGATAACATAAAGCAGTTTTAACATAGTTTCTTTTAATGGTGCATGGTATAGTTGGTACTTTGGGATCTCCTAGTTTCTTTGGTATTCCACCTTTAAAAGTCTAATTAGCAAGCATGGTGGAAATTTCAGCTTCTCGTATCTTTCTTTTATTAGAAACAATATATTTCATATACTTAGCATAAGGATTCATTTTAAGCATATCAGTCAAACGCATACACAAAAAGATAGGTCTAATCATTTGAGCAAAGCGCTCAAAATCCTCATCATCTTTTTTATTGGATGGTTTAGGAGGAAAGGGCACGGGTTTCTGAACCCAGGGTTATCTTTCTTTACCGTGCTTCCTGATGACCCACAAGTGTAGGGGACCTATTGTAGTCCTTTCGATAAGTAAGTGTGTCGAACCCAACGAGGAGCAGAAGGAAATGACAAGCAGTTTTCAGTAAGGTATTCTCTGCAAGCACTGAAATTATCGGTAACAGATAGTTTTGTGATAAGGTAATTTGTAATGGGTAACAAGTAAATAAAGTAACCAAGGTGCAGCAAGATGGCCCAATCCTTTTTGTAGCAAAGGACAAGCCTGGAAAAACTCTTATATGGAGGAAAACGCTCCCGAGGACACATGGGAATTATCGTCAAGCTAGTTTTCATCACGCTCATATGATTCGCGTTCGGTACTTTGATAATTTGGTATGTGGGTGGACCGGTGCTTGGGTGCTGCCCTTTCTTGGACAAGCATCCCACTTATGATTAACCCCTATTGCAAGCATCCGCAACTACAAAAGAAGTATTAAGGTAAACCTAACCATAGCATGAAACATGTGGATCCAAATCAGACCCTTACGAAGCAACACATAAACTAGGGTTTAAGCTTCTGTCACTCTAGCAACCCATCATCTATTTATTACTTCCCAATGCCTTCCTCTAGGCCCAAACAATGGTGAAGTGTCATGTAGTTGACGTTCACATAACACCACTAGAGGAAACACAAGATACATCTCATCAAAATATCGAACGAATACCAAATTCACATGACTACTTATAGATAGACTTCTCCCATGTCCTCAGGAACAGGCGTAACTACTCACAAATCATATTCATGTTCATAATCAGAGAGGTATTATTATGCATAAAGGATCTGAGCATATGATCTTCCACCAAATAAACCAACTAGCATCAACTACAAGGAGTAATCGGCACTACTAGCAACCCATAGGTACCAATCTGTGGTTTTGGGACAAAGATTGGATACAAGAGATGAACTAGGGTTTTAGAGGAGCTGGTGCTGGTGAAAATGTTGATGGAGATTGACCCCCTCCCGATGAGAGGATCGTTGATGATGATGATGGTGATGATTTCCCCCTCCCGGAGGGATGTTTCCCCAGCAGAACAGCTCCGCCGGAGCCCGAGATTGGTTCCACCTAGGTTCCGCCTCGTGGCGGCGGTGTTTCATCCTGAAAGCTTCCTCCTTATTTTTTCCTTGATGAAAGACTTCATATAGCAGAAGATGGGCACTAGAGGCCGGCCAGGGGGGCCACGAGGCAGGGGGGCCCGCCCCCCACCCTCGTGGCCAGGGTGTGGGCCCCCTCTGGTTGATTCTTTCGCCAGTATTTTTTATTAGTTCCAAAACGTGCCTCCGTGGGATATCAGGACTTTTGGAGTTGTGCAGAATAGGTCTCTAATATTTGCTCCTTTTCCAGCCCAGAATTCCAGCTGCCGGCATTATCCCTCTTCATGTAAACCTTGTAAAATAAGATAGAATAGGCATAAGTATTGTGATATAATGTGTAGTAACAGCCCATAATGCAATAAATATTGATATAAAAGCATGATGCAAAATGAACTTATCAACTCCCCCAAGCTTAGACCTCGCTTGTCCTCAAGCGGAAGCCGATAACGAAAAATATGTCCACATGTTTAGAGATAGAGGTGTCGATAGAATAAAATACGGACATGAGGGCATCATGATCATTCTTATAACATCAACATATAAATATTTTCATATGATTTCTTATGCTCAAGTAGTAATCTATTCACAATGTCAAGTATGAATCAGAAACTTCATTGAGAACTAACAAACTATCATCTCGGTCATTGAAGCAATTGCAATTTATCATAACATCAGAAAGAGTCGATATAAGAGCTTTTCAGCAAGTCCACATACTCAACTATCATTTAGTCTTTCACAATTGCTAACACTCACGCAATACTTATGGTTATGGAGTTTTAGTCAAACACAGAGAAAGATAGGGGCTTATAGTGTTGCCTCCCAACCTTTTACCTCAAGGGTAATGTCAACAATAATAGTTCATGCTAAACTACATCCAATTGGATATATATATATATATATATATATATATATATATATATATATATATATATCGGGATCTTTCCAACACAATGTGCTTGCCAAAGGATAAAATGTAAAAAGGAAAGGTGAAGATCACCATGACTCTTGCATACGACAAGAATAAAACATAGGCCCTTCGCAGAGGGAAGCAGAGGTTGTCATGTGCTTTTATGGTTGGATGCACGAAATCTTAATGCAAAAGAACGTCACTTTATATTGCCACTTGTGATATGGACCTTTATTATGCAGTCCATCGCTTTTAGTGCTTCCATATCACAAGATCGTATAAAGCTTGTTTTTTCCACACTAATAAGTCATACATATTTAAAGAGCAATTATTATTGCATGCAACAATGACAACTTACTTGAAGGATCTTACTCAATCCATAGGTAGGTATGGTGGACTCTCATGGAAAAACTGGGTTTAAGGATATTCGAAAGCACAAGTAGTATATCTACTTGGTGCAAAGAATTTGGCTAGCATGAGGGGGAAAGGCAAGCTCAACATGTTGGATGATCCATGACAATATACTTTATTTTGGATATACAAAAACATAACCCATTGCGTTGTCTTCCTTGTCCAACATCAACTCTTTAGCATGTCATATTTTAATGAGTGATCACAATCATAAAAGATGTCCAAGATAGTATATTTATATGTGAAAACCTCTCTTTCTTTACTACTTCCTATTAATTGCAACGATGACTAAAACTATGTTTGTCAACCCTCAACAACTTTTATTCATCATACTCTTTATATGTGAAGTCATTACTCTCCATAAGATCAATATGATCTCTTTATTTCTTTTTATTCTTTCTTTTCTTTTATTCCCTCACAATCATAGCAAGATAATCAAGCCCTTGACTCAAAACTAATCTTTATTATATATAGCTCACGGACTCGATGACATAGAAGGATCATAAAGAAAAACTAAAAACTAGATCATACTAAAACTTTATTGTACTAGATCAAGATACTACTAAAAGGATCGAACTAAGAAAAACGGTAAAGATAGGAGTGTGATGGTGATACGATACCGGGGCACCTCCCCCAAGCTTGGAAGTTGCCAAGGGGAGTGCCCATACCCATGTATTTATGTCTCCTTCTTCGGAGGTGGTGATGTGATATTCTTGGCGATGATGCCCCTCAGGATACGATTCTCTTCCTCGAGCTTATTGACTTGCCGCTTGAGCTCCATTATTTCCTTACGGAGCTTACCCGTGACAGCTAAAGCTCCTTTCACCCATGGATGTTGCATAGCTGCGGGAGAACAAGTAACACCCTTTTTCATATTTTCATAAGAGAGAAATCTAACATTGGAGGGGATAACCGAGTTTGGAATAGCTGAGCTATGTAGTTCCCCCATCGTGAATCCGGCTCAAAGACGAGAAGTAACTTATTGGTCCTCTTCCATAGCATCTATCCTTTCCAAGTCGGCCTCCATCTCCTCCTCCATTGATGGCCCAAAGTGGTCAACATCACTGATTGCTCCTGGTCCCGGTGTCGGATGAGACACCCGGCTCTCCCTGACTGACTCTTGAGAAGGCATCTTGTTATAATCTGTGATAGAAACGGCTCAAAACAAGAACAGAGGATATTTGCGTGATAAAGTGGTCAAAACCTTCGGGAGATTATATAATGATTTTTTACCGACTAAAAGAAGTATCATGCAAGAAAACGAAGTCTGAAGAGCACACGAGGTGCCCACGAGGCAGGGGGCGTGCCTGGGGGGTAGAGCGCGCCCTCCACCCTCATGGACGCCTCGTGTCCTTCCCGGACTACTTCTTATTTTCCTATTTTCTTAAGTATTCCAAACGGAGAAAAATTGCCATTAGAACTATTTTGGAGTCGGTTTACTTACCGTACCACATACCTATTCCTTTTCGGAGTCTGAAACATACTGGAAAGTGTCCCTTATGTATTCCTCTGGGGTTACGGTTTCAATAACATTAGTTTCAACATTTATTGGATTATCTGAGATATAGTGTTTGATTCTTTGACCGTTCACCACCTTCGGATTTGTGCCTTCGAAGTTGTTGATTTTTATGGCACCGGAACGATAGACCTCCTCGATAACATAAGGCCCTTCCCCTTTAGAGAGAAGTTTTCCTGCGAAAAATCTTAAACGAGAGTTGAATAGCAACACATAGTCACATACATTAAACTCACGCTTTTGTATCCTTTTGTCATGCCATCTTTTGACTTTTTCTTTAAACACTTTGGAATTCTCATAGGCCTGGGTTCTCCACTCATTAAGTGAGCTAATGTCAAACTACCTCTTCTCACTGGCAAGTTTGAAATCATAATTGAGCTTTTTAATGGACCAATATGCCTTATGTTCTAGTTCGAGAGGTAAGTGACATGCTTTTCCATAAACCATTTTATACGGAGACATACCCATAGGATTCTTATATGCAGTTCTATAGGCCCATAATGCATCATCAAGTTTTTTGGACCAATTCTTTCTAGATCTATTAACAGTCTTTTGCAAGATTAATTTAAGCTCTCTGTTACTCAATTCTACCTGGCCACTAGATTGTGGGTGGTAAGGAGATGCAATTCTATGATTAATGTCATACTTAGCAAGCATTTTACGAAAAGCACCATGAATAAAATGTGAACCACCATCAGTCATTAAATATCTAGGGACTCCAAACCTCACAAAAATAACTTCTTTAAGCATCTTAATAGAGGTGTTATGATCAGCACTACTAGTTAGAATAGCTTTTACCAATTTAGTAACGTAATCAATAGCAACTAAAATATGTGTATACCCATTAGAGGAAGGAAACGGTCACATATAATCAAAGCCCCAAACATCAAATGGTTCGATAACAAGTGAATAGTTCATAGGCATTACTTGACGTCTACTGATATTACCAATTCTTTGACATTCATCACAAGACAAGACAAACTTACGGGCATCCTTGAAGAGAGTAGGCCAATAAAAACCGGATTGCAATACCTTATGTGCAGTTCTATCTCCAGCGTGGTGTCCTCCATAAGCCTCGGAGTGACACTTGCGTAGGATATGTTCCTGTTCATGCTGAGGTACACAACACCTAATAACACCATCTACTCCTTCTTTATAAAGATGTGGGTCATCCCAGAAGTAATGTCTTAAATCATAGAAGAACTTTTTCTTTTGCTGGTATGTGAAACTAGGTGGTATAAATTTAGCAACAATGTAATTAACATAATCAGCATACCATGGAGCAGTACGAGAAGCATTTATGACAACTAATTTTTCATCAGGGAAGCTATCATCAATAGGTAGTGGGTCATCAAGAACATTCTCTAACCTAGATAAGTTGTCTACAACGGGGTTCTCGGCCCCCTTTCTATCTATAATGTGCAAATAAAATTCTTGCAACAAGAGAACCCATCTAATAAGTCTAGGTTTAGCATCTTTCTTTTCCATAAGATATTTAATAGCAGCATGATCAGTGTGAACAGTTACTTTAGAATCAACAATATAAGGTCTGAACTTATCACAAGCAAATACAACTGCTAATAATTCCTTTTCAGTAGTAGCATAATTTCTCTGGGCACTGTCCAGAGTTTTACTAGCATATTGGATAACATTTAATTTCTTATCAACTCTTTGTCCTATAACAGCACCTACAGCATAATCACTAGCATCACACATAATTTCAAAGGGTAAATTCCAATCAGGTGGCTGAACAATAGGTGCAGAAATCAAGGCTTTCTTAAGTATTTCAAATGCTTCTACACAATCATCATCAAAGATAAAAGGAACATCTTTTTGTAAGAGATTAGTAAGAGGCCTAGAAATTTTTGAGAAGTCTTTAATGAACCTCCTATAAAAACCGGAATGACCAAGGAAACTTCTTATACCTTTAATGTCCTTAGGACACGGCATCTTTTCAATAGCATCAACTTTAGCTTTATCAACTTCGATACCTCTTTTAGAAATTTTGTGCCCCAAGACAATACCTTCATTAACCATAAAGTGGCACTTCTCCCAATTCAAAATGAGATTAGTATCTTCACATCTCTGCAAAACTCGATCAAGGTTGCTCAAGCAATCATCAAAAGAAGTTCCATATACAGAAAAATCATCCATGAAAACCTCAACAATCTTATCACAGAAGTCAGAGAATATAGTCGTCATGCATCTTTGAAAGGTAGCAGGTGCATTGCATAAACCAAAAGGCATACGTCAATAAGCAAAGGTACCGAAAGGACAAGTAAAAGTGGTCTTTTCTTGGTCCTCTATTGACACAGGTATTTGAGAGAAACCAAAATAACCATCTAGAAAACAAAAATGCGTATGTTTGGATAATCTTTCTAGCATATGATCAATAAAAGGTAAAGGGTAATTATCCTTTTTAGTAGCTTTATTCAATTTGTGGAAATCAATCGCCATTCTATAACCTGTAACAATTCTTTGTGGAATCAATTCATCTTTATCATTAGGAACAACAGTAATACCTCCCTTCTTAGGGACACAATGGACAGGACTTACCCACTGACTATCAGCAACGAGATAAATTATACATGCCTCCAGAAGCTTTAGTATTTCTTTTCTTACCACTTCTTTCATCTTAGGATTTAACCGTCGTTGGTGATCAACAACCGGTTTAGAGTCTTTCTCCAATTTTATTTTGTGCTGACATAAAGTGGGACTAATGCCCTTAAGATCATCAAGAGTATATCCAATAGCAGCACGGTGCTTCTTCAAAGTTTTCAATAATTTCTCTTCTTCTTGCTCTGAAAGGTTAGCACTAATAATAATAGGATATATCTTCTTTTCATCAAGGTAAGCATATTTAAGAATATCAGGTAATGGTTTAAACTCAAACGCGGGGTCACCCTTGGGTGGAGGAGGATCCCCTTGGATTTCAATGGGCAAGTTGTGTTTCAAAATAGGTCCCTGTTTAAAGAATACTTCATCTAATTCCCTTCTTTCATTCATAAACATATCATTTTCATGGCCGAGCAAATATTGTTCTAAAGGATCATTAGGAGGCACGGCAATAGAAGCAAGACCAATAATTTCATATTTACTAGGCAATTCTTTATCATGGGGTTGTCTACGAAATTTAGCAAAATTGAACTCATGAGACATATCCCCCAAACCAATAGTAACAACATCCTTTTTGAAGTCTATCCTAGCATTAACAGTATTCAAGAAGGGTCTGCCAAATATAATGGGACAAAAGTCATCTTGCGGGGAACCAAGAACAAGAAAATCAGCAGGATATTTGACCTTCCCACACAAGACTTCAACATCTCTAACAATCCCAAGTGGTGAAATAGTGTCTCTATTAGCAAGCTTAATTGTAACATATATTTCCTCTATCTCAGTAGGTGCAATATCATGCATAATTTCTATGTATAAGGAATGAGGTATTGCACTTGCACTAGCACCCATATCACACAAGCCATGATAACAATGATCTGCTATTTTAACAGAAATAACAGGCATGCCTACAACAGGTCTATGTTTATTTTTAGTATCAGGTCTAGCAATTCTAGCAGCTTCATCACAGAAGTAAATAACATGCCCATCAATGTTATCGACCAAGAGATCTTTAACCATAGCAATACTAGGTTCAGCTTTAATTTGCTCAGGTGGTGTAGGTGTTCTAGTATTACTCTTAGGAACCACAGTTGAAGCTTTAGCACGATCCTTTATTCTAACAGGGAAAGGTGGTTTCTCAATATAAGCAGTAGGAACAACAGGATCAACATTATAAGTGATAGTCTTTTCTTGAACTTTAATAGGTGCAACTACTTTTACTTCAATGGGAGGCTTATATTTAAACCACTTCTCCTTAGGGAGATCAACATGAGTAGCAAAGGATTCACAGTAAGATTTAGTGCTAAATTCACGGAAAACATCTGTATTTAGTGCTAAATTCACAGAAAACATCTGTATTTAGTGCTAAACCACTATCTCAGAGTCAAGTCCATATTTAGTGCTAAATTCACGGAAAACATCTGTATCCATAAAAGATTAACACAATCAAACTTAGGTGTCATACCTGACTTCTTACCTTTGTCGAGATCCCAATCTTCAGAGTTGCATTTAATTCTTTCCAATAAATCCCATTTGAATTCAATAGTCTTCATCATAAAAGAACCAGTACAAGAAGTATTGAGCATGGAGCGATTATTGAGAGAAATCCGGGCATAAAAATTTTAAAGAAAAAAGTCCATTTTACTCCCCTGAATAAAGTGGGTGGTTCACTTTACCCCCTGATCTTTATTTCTATTCCCTTAACCCCCTCAACAAACCCAAACCGGACCCAAAAAAACCCTGGCTGATTTCTCTCCCCTAGTGCTGATGTGGCGCAGTCAACGGCGGTATTGACCCTAGTGGGTCCCACATGTTAGATAAAAGATTTTACACTGACACCCTTCTCTAAAAATCTAAAAAGCAATCAAGCCCTTCCCTCCTCGTCTCTCCTCTCCGGATGTACCATGGGTAACAGAGGGCCTGCTTCCCCACCGGAGAAGCATCGTGCGCGAGCGTCGGAGCAGCAACCGCCGCTGGAGGGCCGGTTGTGGCCGAGCTACCGCGGGAGCCGGGCACTTGCTTGCGGGCGGGGGCAGCGGTGGTGGCGGGCGCGATGGGCGGGAGCAACAGCGACGTCGGGCGCAAGCAGCAGAGGCGCCGGCCTCGACGGGCGTGAGCATCGGCCGCGCATGGGTGGGAGCAGCAGCCGCGGAGGGCTTCACGTTAGTGCGCTGTGATGACCTGGTCAACGGTGTGCCGCCTGTGCGCACTTCGACCCGTCCGCCGTCCCTGCTCCCCGTCGGCGCGCACTTTGACCCGTCCGCCGTCCCTGCTCCCTGCCGGCGAGTCTAGCCTACTGCTCTACTCCGTGGAGTGGCCCTGTACGAGCACAGGCGCCGCTGCCACCTCCATGGAGGACAGGCGAGGAGGCAGCCGACGGGACAGGGGTTGATTGCTTTTTTCATTTTTGAAGGAGGGTATCTTTGCGAAATTACAGGGACTATTTTTAAAGGAGGGTATCTGACAAGTGGGGGCCACTAGGGTCAATACCGCCGTTGACTGCGCCACATCAGCACTGGGGAAGAGAGAAACCAGCCTGGGGGGTTTTTGGTCCAGTTTGGGTTTGTTGAGGGGGGTAAGGGAACAGAAATAAAAGATCAGGGGGTAAAGTGAACCACCCACTTTATTCAGGGGAGTAAACTGGACTTTTTTTCAATTTTGAATAATAATTTATCTTGAGAGCTCATGATTGCGCCATTAATATAACATTGACTTAAGCCTCCCCCAAGCTTGAGCGATGCTTTCTCCTTCGCGAGCCAAAAATTATATATATAATTACGATCATGATGAACAAGATGCATATGGTAAAACTTCTAATGAAATTCCAATTTCAATCGGTTGTAGTTCCATGATCCCATATCATCACATAGCCTAAACCATGTCAATGTCTTTCCCTTCAAATATAAAGGGAAGACCTTCTTCTTGATAACATCCTCGGGCATACCTGCAATCTTAAATAATCCACAAACTTCATCCACATAGATTAGGTGCAAATCAGAATGCAATGTTCCATCTCCTGTAAAAGGATTAGCTAGCAGTTTCTCTATCATACCCAAAGGAATTTCAAAGTAAGCATTTTCAGTAGGTTCAGTATGTTGAGGAGCAACTCTTTGCTCTACTGGTCAGGGTGAAGATACCCTGAACAAGCCCCTCAAAGGATTACGTTCCATAGTAACAAGTGACAGTAAATTTCAGCACACTATATAAATTTTTCCTTACCAAAGGTGCTTCACTCCCCGGCAACGACGCCAGAAAAGAGTCTTGATGACCCACAAGTGTAGGGGATCTATCGTAGTCCTTTCGATAAGTAAGAGTGTCGAACACAATGAGGAGAAGAAGGAAATGACAAGCAGTTTTCAGTAAGGTATTCTCTGCAAGCACTGAAATTATCGGTAACAGATAGTATTGTGATAAGGTAATTTGTAACGGGTAACAAGTAAATAAAGTAACCAAGGTGCAGCAAGATGGCCCAATCCTTTTTGTAGCAAAGGACAAGCCTAGACAAACTCTTATATGGAGGAAAACGCTCCCGAGGACACATGGAAATTATCGTCAAGCTAGTTTTCATCACGCTCATATGATTCGCGTTCGGTACTTTGATAATTTGGTATGTGGGTGGACCGGTGCTTGGGTGCTGCCCTTTCTTGGACAAGCATCCCACTTATGATTAACCCCTATTGCAAGCACCCGCAACTACAAAAGAAGTATTAAGGTAAACCTAACCATAGCATGAAACATGTGGATCCAAATCAGCCCCTTACGAAGCAACGCATAAACTAGGCAATACTAGGGAAAAGCCTAGCAGCAGCGCGGGTTTTGGGCCTATTAGTAGCGCGGGGGCCGGCGCTACTAATAAGGCGCTACAGCTAACTTATAGCAGTAGCGCGGGTGCCACCCGCGCTACTACTACGTCCTTTAGTAGTAGCGTGGGTAAAAACCCGCGCTACTACTACCAGTGCGGGTTTTTTTTTATTTTTTCAAAAAAAATATTTCGATTTTTCTCTAATTTTCAAATTTCTGAATTATTTTAACCTCAAATCTCTAATCACCCCTCATCGCTGCTCAATTTAATCTCTAATCACCCCTCATCATTCCAAATCATCTAACTTCCCGGACGGTCACCCATCCTCTCACTACTCCAGCCTGAGCACGCTTAACTTCCGGGTTCTATTCTCCCTCGTTTCCAAGTCTGCACTTGTTGTTTTCCTGACAATAGTAAGATGTCAATCCTATTAACCTCAGGAATTTAGCTTGAGCATTAAGTCACACATTTCACTATTTGAGTTTGAAACTATTGTTCTAAAAAATTAGTAACACTAATATTTCTTGAATAATTAGTTTGACCACAGTTTGACCAGATTTGACCAAAATTCAAAAAAAACTAAAATAATTATTTAGTAACACTAATATTCTAGAATAATTAGTTTGACCATTGTTTGACCACAGTTTGACCACACAGTTTGAAATTTTTTCGATTTTTTCCACTCTAGATCTTAAAAGCCCCGTAACTTTTTTCTGTTTGGTTTTTGAGGATTTTGATAATGTTTAACGGGGTCCCCCCCCCCCCC